>NC_135712.1:45284680-45641390 GCF_964656455.1 Halichoerus grypus
AAGAGAATGAGAGAGAGAGAGAGAGTACATGAGAGGGGGGAGGGTAAGAGGGAGAAGCAGACTCCCTGCCGAGCAGGGAGCCCGATGCGGGACTCGATCCCGGGACTCCAGGATCATGACCTGAGCTGAAGGCAGTCGCTTAACCAACTGAGCCACCCAGGCGCCCCGAGCTAATAATTTTATATTTTTAAAGGATTAATTAAGAAAAAAAGAAGGAGCAACAGATACTGTAATGTGATCCACAATGCATAAAATTATTTACACTCTGGGGTTTTACATAAAAATGGTCAACCCCTGTTATAGTGCAATAGGGGACCCTGGATTTTGAGCCTAGACAGTCTGTTTCCAGAATCTATGTTCTTAACCTCTATGAGGTTTGTCAAAAAGCTGAAGATTTTCTAAAATGAAATAAAACAATTTGAAATTACTTCTTTCTTAAATAATTACGTGAAGTATGAAAAATTAGATTCAAATGCCTAAAAAGTAATGCTCTTTGAAATCTTTTTTTCTCCCCTGGTAAGATTGATGTCCTGGCCTTCTGAAGTCTTTCCTTCCTTTTCTTTAAATGAGTAGCAACACATTGGGCAGATTCTGAAACAGCAGACATGTTAATATTTTAAAGATTTATTTATTTATTAGAGCAAGTGCACGCATGGTGGGGGAGGGGCAAAGGGAAAGGGAGAGAGTCCTAAGTGGACTCCATGCTGAGGGTGGAGGCTGATGAGGGGCTCAATCTCGCCATTCTGAGATCACGACCTGAGCCAAAACCAAGAGTCATACACTTAACCACTTAACCCACTGAGCCAGCCAGGCACCCGTGGACATGTTAATATTTTAAAGTATAACCACACACAAAGTTATCCCCAAGCATGTGGCTTGACCTTCCAGATTTCCCAATGACATTTATCAGCATTTTGACGTCAATGATAACTAGTGTTGATAATCTTGAAATATATATGGTAAAATGTGGAAACATTCATGATTCAATTTGTGGATATGCATTTTTTTAAAGATATTTATTTTTAGAGAGAGCACAAGTCAGGGGAGGAGCAGAGGGAGAGAGAGAATCTCAAGCCGACTCCCCGCCAAGCAGGGAGCCCCATGTGGGGCTCGATCCCATGACCCATGAAATCATGAACCGAGCTGAAGTCAAGAGTTGGACACTTAACCAACCGAGCCACCCAGGCACCCCGTGGATAGGCATTTTAAGTTAAGTGACCACAAATAACAACTATAGCTAAAAATATTTTCTTAATTACAAACTTCATGGTTATGCCTACATCTTCTAAGTTTTTGCCATGTGACTAGTAAATACAGCATATATCCATCCATAAAGGATGAGATCTCAACTTAGTCTCTCTCTCTCTCTTTCTCTCTCATTCTCTTTTGGAAAAGTTTATAAATTATTCCAAATGTTCTATGAAATACCTTAATGTAGTAAACTATTACTGAAATAGGTTTATGCTTCTTCCAATTAAATGTAATCATTAATGTTGGCAGTTAAAGCCAATTTCACATTCAAGCTCTATCTTAGCCTTAGTGTACTGTGTGTGTGTGTGTGTGAGCATGTGCACACGTGTCCACACTTCACTCACCCCAGTGATCATTAACTTTTCTCCTTGGGCTTTCTCGGGCAGATTCATAGATCTATCTTGCAAATATGTTATTCTTACCATGTTTTAGGTTTTTTTTTACTTTTGTTATTTGTTTTTATAACTTTTAAATGTGATATATCAATTCTTGTCATTTCTGGAAACCTTATTGTTTATTTGATAGAGTTTTAATCTATTTTTAGATGCTGGATTATTAATGTCTTAAATACTATCTGCTAATTCAGTAAGTTTATACATTCACAAAATATAACTTACCCTTTTTACATTGTAAAACCCCTATACTATGAATAATTTTATTTCATTTATGCATAGCAGGACAAGATTTTTTAAGAACAAATAAAAAATTTTCAAAATCCTATGTCACCATGGGATCTTGTTAATGTTAAAAATTAGTTTTTCTATTATGAAATACTATATCTGAAACAGGACTAGTTCTTAAATGTCAGTGATATGTTTCCTGATTAAAAGGGGATATTGGTCTCTATAAAAGCAAGAAGCAATGCTTTTCTGCTAATTAGATCTTCAGATATAACAAGCAGAGATATTCAGTACTCAACACAGAACTTTTCTATATGGGAAATGAATATAAACTTAAGAAATAGACTATAGTTCTTTCTTAAAAGAGTTTAGAACAAGCCTGAGGCTTCCACTCAATAGTAAGTAGGCATTTTCGTAGTCTTTCTATGAATAGGGCCCTACATAAAATAGCATTCAAACAGCAACTATGGTTAGGAACCCTGCAATTGTATGTCATTTTAATGTATCAGCAGAATTACTAGCACTGCAAAGAAGACCTTATTTAGGTTGAAAAGTTATACAGTACCCTGTGCTTAATTACATCCTTATTTTTATTAGATTTATTTCAATATCAGTCTTATGTATTCTACCTCCCAGAAACAAACTGAAAAAGAGTAGCTACATCCTAAGGTCACTTTACAACAAAATGAAAAATTGTAACTAGAGTGTCTTATTCTAAGGAAACCTTGAGATTATTCAATTAATTTATTTTTTTAATCTTTTTTCTTTAGCCCTACTTCAAATTGTTTTTCAAAAGACCTAAATTAATATCAGTATATATGAATTTACTGAGATAATCCTGTAATCAACTGCAAGCAGAAAAATGTAATAGTGTAACTACAAGTGTAAATTCTAATTATAAAGAAAGAACCCAAAAACTTTTCTGCCTTCTTACAGAGAATAGTATGGAGTCGGAGGGGGCAGTGGTGCCCTGGATAAAAGTCTGATCTGGGCCAACTTTCAGAAAAGTGATTTCAGATTGCTTCCAAATCTGCGTAGACATCAATGAATAGATGGCTAATAGTATAGTTGCTTGTTCCTAGTAAGCCCAGGGCACAGCCTGAAAGCCGGATTGTTTACACATTAAGGATTGATGGGGTCTGCATAATAATGTAAGGTTCTTTACAGCCTATATTATATTTTGTTTTGGGGAAAACAAAATCGTTTGACTTTGGCTCTATTTTAGGGAGGTGTGCATGAGCTTCGTTTGGAAGGGCAACAATTATGTTTTGAATGTTTGAATCTCTTACTATAATCCTTTATTGAGGAAGCTGATACATTTCTTTTTTGTACATCTTGGTCACTCCTGTTTTGAATATCCACTTACCATCCAAGATCCTATTCTCTGCTGATTTCTATCTTCAATGTTTTCTAAACAGATGTATCAGTTCCTAGGGTTCCCTATGGAAAGTCTTAACATATTCTATTAAATTGAACCATATGACATTGCCATTTTGTAGGCCCAAAGAAGCTGAATGATAGCACTTTCATGTGGTTCAGTTGAGATCACCTGGAAACTTCCAAATGGCTAATTTCTTCAATAAGGGCCGAAGAAATTCACTGGGAATAACTAGGTAACCAGAGCCTAGCCTCACCCAAAAAGAACCGATGGTGAAAAATATGACAAATTCTTTGTAGTTTCATACCTAAAACTAAACAAGTGATCTGACAGATTTCTTTCTTTCTTTCTTTTTTTTTTTTTTTAAGAATTTTATTTGAGAGCAAGCGAGAGAGAACACGAGTAGGGGAGAGGGGCAAGGGGAGAGAGAGAAACAGACTCCTTAATGAGTGGGAAGCCCGACTCGGGGCTCAATCCCAGGACTCTGGGATCACGACCTGAGCTGAAGGCAGATGCTTAACTAACTGAGCCACCCAGGCACTGCAGTCTGACAGATTTCTTTACTTTTTTAAGGTGTTGTTTTAGACGAGTTTTATAAGCCATTTCAGATTCTCTCAGGCTCACTCTTATTAATGCCGCTGCTTGTAGGTTCCAGTCATCATATGTAGGTACAACTTGACAATGCCCTACATCCCTCATTTCCTGATTTAGAGCTTCCTGTTTTTGCTTCCATGCCCTCACCACTACCGTTCCAAAACATACCTAACCCAGAAGGGGAACCATTGGCCAGTGGGAGAAAGGAGCCAGTGAATAAACTCTTCCATCTTTCTATATTTCCCATTCATCACAGACAATCTTGGGACACTATATATAGCTTCTGGGATGATTCCTCTGAATCTAACAATTAGTCACACTTAGTGGTCCGCTCAGTAACACCTCAGATTGTCTCTCTTATCCTGCTTCATTCTCCTTTTTCCATAACTTTACTTCCTAACAAAGTAACAGCCCAGTGTTCCTCTGCCTCAACAATGCTTTCTGAGGAACCCAAGTTATATCCAATACTGTTCTCAAATTTTGATCAGAGTCACCTTTGGTAAAATACATGCACTGAAGTTTGAGAAGCACTGCCCTGCGATTTTTTTTTTTTCACTTTTAAAATAGACTTTATTTTTAGAGCAGATTTAAGTTCACAGCAAACTGAGTAGAAAAATCAGAGATTTCTCAAATACTCCTACTCCCATCTCCACAGAGTCTCCTCCACTATCCACTCCCAAAGTCCTAGGATTTTGAAGAACATAAAAGCCACCCACAAGTAAGCATAGTGATAGGTGATCAAAAGCGACCTTGGAAGGGAACGCCTGGGTGGCTCAGTCAGTTGAGATCCAACTCTTGATTTCAGCTGAGGTCGTGAGATCGAGCCCTGAGTGGGGCTCCATGCTCAGCGGGGAGTCTGCTTGAGATTCTCTCTCATTCTCCCTCTGCCCCTAACCCTGCTCACGAGGGCGCACTCTCTCTCTCCCTCTCTAAAACAAATAAATACATCTTAAAAAAAAAAAAATTTACCTTGGAAGTTCTAGTTCTGGGTAAGTTGGAGTAAGCACACTACACCCTATCCCCCCTCTGAATGCAATGGTAAAACCTGCATAGACCAGCTATTTGAATGCATGGGCAACAGCAACAACTTGAGGACTGAGAAATAAATCGTAGCGGGAAGATTGAAGAAGATCAGAATTTAGTGTGCCATCAGGCAGCAGTGACTATGCCCATTTTTTTTTTCCTACAGTGTCCCCACTACCTGGGCTTAAAGCTGCTTAAAACCCAGAACTGAGCATCTGTGCAGACAGAGCTCCAGGAGAAATTCCAGCTCAAAGAGTGGGAAAGGAGTTTGCTAATGATCAGCAAAAGTTAAGGAAATATTGAGTTCTTTTCTACGCTTTGTTGTGCATGAACCCCCAAACAATCTCAAGTACTTAACAGCAACAATAGCAACAGTGGCAGTGGGAAACTCACAGCAAAGTTAGTTTGGAGAATTCTGAAGAAGAGAAACCGCCCTCTACAGTCAGAGTCCTTATGGTCCTAAGAAGTTGTGGCAAATGCTCATTCCTTTTGTTCTGTTTTCCCACCACTTGGCCCCAGACAAGGGCACATTCAAAGGAAGAGCATGGCAGAGTAAGGTACATAAAGCACCAGCTTTCTAGCTGGCAGATCAAAAAAGGGAGCCCCAGAGAACTGGAACCAGTTCTTGGTTTCATTGATCTGTTCTATTGTTTTTTTAGTTTCTATATTATTTATTTCTGCTCTAATCTCTATTATTCCCTTATTTCTACTCATTTTAGGTTTTGTTTGTTCTTTGTCTAGCTCCTTTAGGAGCAAGGTTAGGTTGTTGATTTCACATTTTTCTAGTTTCTTGAGGTAGGCCTTATTGCTATAAACTTCCCTCTTAGAACTGCTTTTGCGGGGTGCCTGGGTGGCGCATTCAGTTAAGCATCCCACTCTTGATTTCAGCTCAGGTCATGATCTTGGTAATGATATCAAGCCCTGTGTCAAGCTCTGTGCCCAGTGTGGAACCTGCTTAAGATTCTCTCTCTCTCTCTCTCTTCCTCTGTCCCCCCACCCAACCTGCTCACCCTCTCGCTAAAACAACAATAACAACAACAAAAAACTGGTTTTGCTGCATCCCAGAAGTTTGGGCCATTGTGTTTTCATTTTCATTTGTTTCTGTGTACTATTTTTTTTCTTCTTTTATTTCCTGGTTGACCCATTCATTGTTTAGTAACATGTTATTTAACCTCCATGTATTTGTGGTCTTTCCAGATTTTTCCTGGGTATTGACTTCTAGTTTTATAGCGTGTGGTCAGAAAAGATGCATGGTAGGACTTTGATCTTCTTGAATTTGTGAGGCTGGTTTTGTGGGCTAATATGTGATCTATTCGGGGGAATTTCCATGTGCACTTGAAAAGAATGCATATTTTGCTGTTTTAGGCTGGAATATTCTGAATATATCTGTTAAATTCATCTGTTCCTGTGTGTCATTCAAAGCCATTGTTTCCTTGTTGATTTTCTATTTAGATGATCTGTCCATTGATGTAAGTGGGGTATTAAAGGTAAAGAAAGAAGTAAATGTAAAGAAGAAGAAAAACTTTTACTATTTGCAGATGACATGATACTATATATAGAAAACCCAAAAGATCCCACCAAAAATCTGCTGGAACTGGTAACCAAATTCAGTAAGGTTGCAGGATACAAAATCAATGTACAGAAATCTGTTGCATTTCTATACACCAATAATGAAGTAGCAGAAAGAGAAATTAACAAAACAATCCCATTTACAATTGTACCAAAAATAATAAGATACCTAGGAATAAACCTAACCAAAGAGGTAAAAGACCTGTACTCTGAAAACTTAAAACACCGATGAAAGAAATGGAAGATGACACAAAGAAATGGAAAGGCATCCCATGCTCATGGATTGAAAGAACAAATATTGTTCTATACTATCCAAAGCAATCTACACATTTAATGCAATCCCTATCAAAATACCAACAGCATTTTTCACAGAACTAGAACAAACAATTCTAAAATTTGTATGGAACCAGAAAAGACCCTGAATAGCCAAAACCGTCTTGAAAAAAGAAAAGCAAAGCTGGAGGCATCACAATTCTGGACTTCAAGTTATATTACAAAAGTGTAGTAATCAGAATAATATGCTACTGGCATAAAAATAGACACATAGATCAATGGAACAGAATAGAAAAATCAGAAATAAACCCACAACTGTATGGTAATTAATCTTCAACAAAGCAGGAAAAAATACACAATGGGAAAAAGTCTCTTCAACAAATGGTGGGGAAACTAGATAGCAACAAGCAAAAGAAAGAAACTGGACCACTTTCTTACACCATACACAAAAATACATTCAAAATGGATTAAAGACCTAAAGGTGAGACCTGAAACCATTAAAATCCTAGGTAACTTCTTTGACATTAGCCATAGCAACTTTTTTCTAGATATGTCTCCAGAGGCAAGGGAAACAAAAGCAAAAAAAACTGTTGGGACTAAATCAAAATGAAAAGCTTCTGCACCGTGAAGAAAACCATCAACAAAACTAAAAGGCAACCTATGAAATGGGAGAAAATATTTGCAAATGACATAAACAGTAAAGCATTAGTATCCAAAATACGTAAAGAACTTAACAACCTAAAACAAATAATCCAGTTAAAATATGGGCAGAAGACATGAACGGGTATTTCTCCAAAGAAGACATACACATGACCAACAGACAATATGAGAAGATGCTCATCATCACTTACCATCAGGGAAATGCAAATAAAAATTACAATGAGATATCACCTCACACCTGTCAGAATAGCTAAAATCAACAACACAAGAAACAATTGGTGTTGGCGAGGATGTGGAGAAAAAGGATCCCTCTTACACTGTTGGTAGGGAATGCAAACTGGTACAGCCACTTGGAAAATGGTATGGAGTTCCCTCAAAAAGTTAAAAATAGAACTACCCTACAATCCAGCAATGCACTACTGGGTATTTATCCAAAGAATACAAGAACACTAATTCGAAAGGATATGTGCACCCCTATGTTTATAATATCATTGTTTATAATAGCCAAGATATGGAAGCAGCCCAAGTGTCCATCAGTAAAGATGTGGTGTGTGTGAATATATAATGGAATACTATTCAGCCATAGAAAAGAATAAAATCTTGCCATTTGCAACGACATGGATGGAGCCAGAGAGTATAATGCTAGGTGAAATAAGTCAGTCAGAGAAAGACAAATACCATACAATTTCACCCATATGTGGAATTTAAGAAACAAAACAAATGAGCAAAGGGAAATACACAAATAAAAAAAAAAAAGACTTTTATTTATAGAGAACAAACTGATGGTTACCAAAGGGGAGGGGTGTAGGGGGTTGGGTTAAATAAGTGATAGGGATTAAGGAGCGCACTTATGATGAGCACTGGGTGATATATAAAACTGTTGAATCACTGTATTGTACACCTGAAACTAATACAATACTGTATGTTAACTAATTGGAATTAAAATAAAAACCTAAAAAGAATGAAGGAAAATGACAGAGGAAAGACTCCATGAATGTGAAGGTAGATTAATAGAAATCATCCAGTTTGAATAAAAAGAAAAAAAAAGATTGAATTAAAAAAATGAACAGAGCCTTATGGAACTGTAGGGCAACATCAAAAAGTCCACTGTCTTGTAAGTAGTATCCCCAGAAGTAGGAAAGAGTAAAGAGCATAAGAAGTATTTTAAGTAATAATAGCTAAAAACTTACCAAATTTGATGAAGGGCATAGCATACAGATTTCAGAAGTTCAGTTTGAAGGCCTCCAGAGAAAATGACACATAATTTATAGGGAAACATCATTTCAAATGACTGCTGATTTCTCATCAGAAATCATTGAGGCTATTTTTAAAATGCTTTTTTAAAAAAATAACATTGGAATAATAATATTTCAGCAAAAATATCCTTTGAGAATAAAGACGAAATATACTCTCAGAATTATGGAAAGCAAAAGCATTTATTGCCACCAAACCTGCTCTAAAAGAATTACTAAAGGAAATTCTTTAAACAGAAGGGAAATGATACCAGAAGGAAACTTAACATCCTGTGTTCTTTAAAACATATTTGACAGTAAAAAATGTCTTATGGGGGTTTCAATTTATATAGATGTAATATACAATACAACTACAAAATAAAGAGGGAGAATACAGAGTCAAATATGTTTCTTTCTACATAATTCTTGAAATGAAAAAAGTATTTTTTCTAAGTGGACCGTGAAAAGTATGGTTGTTGTAATTGCTTTTAAAGATTTTTTTTATTATGTTCATCACCATACATTACATCATTAGTTTTTGATGTAGTGTTCCATGATTCATTGTTTGCGTATAACACCCAGTGCTCCATGCAGTACGTGCCCTCTTTAATACCCATCACCAGGCTAACCCATCCCTCCACCCCCCTTAAAGATTTTTTTTTTTAAGTAATCTCCACACCCAATGCGGGGCTCAAACTCACAATCCCAAGATCAAGAACCACACATTTTATCAACTGAGCCAGTCAGGTGTCCCCGATTGTTGTAATATCTAAAGAAGGCACTAAAAAATTATATAAAGAAATATAATCAAAAATATAATAAATAAGTTAAAATGAAATACTGAAATATGTTCAAATGATCCAAAAGAAAGCACAGAAGAGGAAGCATAATTCAGTCTCAACTTATTTTTAAAACAATGAAAAAGGGGCGCCTGCGTGGCTCAGTTGGTTAAGCGACTGCCTTCGGCTCAGGTCATGATCCTGGAGTCCCAGGATTGGGTCCCACGTCGGGCTCCCTGCTCGGCAGGGAGTCTGCTTCTCCCTCTGACCCTCCCCCCGTCTCGTGCTCTCTCTCTTTCATTCTCTCTCTCTCAAATAAATAAAATCTTTAAAAAAAAAAAAACAATGAAAAAGATCCTATATTACTAGCCCAGTCCTCATGGTTAGAAGCTTAAGAATAGTTAAAAATAGTTAAAAATAGTTAATCACTGAATAATATTTTGTTTAAATTAACACAGTATTAACCTTCACTAACATTCCAATTTTATTTCCTTATTATGCCCATCGTGGAGCTTGAACTCACAACCCTGAGATCAAGAGTCATATGTTCTACCAACTGAACCAGCCAAGTGCCTCCCTATTTTGAGGCTTTAGTCTGAGAACAGGCCACAGACATAACTAAAATTCTGGGCTGCTAAGCCCCTGACAGAAAACTTGCCATATTTTTGCCCTAAAGAAAAGAGGACAGAGCATGGGACAACCAAAGCCACTGCAAAGTGAAGGGAAGAACATTCAGTAAAGGATAGATCCAGAAAATGGGAGTCTAAAATTCTAGGTATAAACATTCCCAAGTGTCTGGCTGAGTCCCAAACCAGGCACAAGCAAGGCAGACTCGAAGCAGGTTATAGCTAGGGCTAAAATAATGAACTGAGATTTGATACGCTGTCCACAATCAGCAAGGCCAAGTTTGCAGTGTGAGTTTAAACATCTTAATGTCTCTATAAAATAACAATGGAAATATATAGTAGAATTTGGAATTATATAATAGAATCCACAGTCTCTACAGCATGACATTCAAAATATCCAAGAGACAAAATATCTGACAATCCAAATTTACTTGACATATGAAGAACCAGAAAACTATGACCAGAAAACCATTTTCCAAAGGAAAAGATAAGAGGTCAACACTGGGGTGACTCAAATGGAATGATCAGATGAGGACTTAAAGGCAGCTGTAGTAACTTATCTCAGTGGGGTAAAGGGAAAAATGCTTATAAATAGAAATTTTCAGCAGAAAAATAGAAAATATTAAAACTAAATGAAATTCTAGAACTGAAAAATATGTCTGACATTTAAAAATCACTGCATAGACTAACTGTAGAATAAAAATGACAGAGGAAATAATTAGCAAACTTGAAGATACAGATCAATAGAAATTTTCCCATCTGGAGAAGAGAGATAGAAATATGAAAAAAAATGAACAGTCTCAGGATCCTGTGGGATAATATCAAAAGTATTTTTGCATATATGTAGTTGGGAGTCCCACAGGGAAAGGAAAGAGATTGGAGCAGAATAAATTTTTAAAGAAATAATGGCTGAAAATTTGCCAAACTGAATGAAAGACATAATTTATAGATTAAGAAAGCTCAGCAAACCCCCAACAGAGTTAATACAAAACAAAACAAACAAACCCCCTAGGTACATCATAGCAAATTGTTGAAAACCAAAGAAAATTTCAGAAATATCCAGGGTCAGATGGAGGGAATCCACCTTATATACTAAGTGATATAAACTATTGGATTTCTTATCAGAAATGATCTATGCCAGAAGACTGTAGTACGATCTTTAAAGTGTTGAAAGGAAAGAAAAAAATTATCCAGAATAAGAAGATAGAACACTAAGAAAAAATTTTACCAGCAGCTCTGCACTACCATAAGAAAGTTCTTCAGGCTGAAAGGAAATGATACTAAAGGGAAATTAATTTTCAGGAAACAATAAAAACAATGAAATGGCAAATATTTGGGTCAATATAAAAGGTTTTTGTTTTTTGCTTTAATGTCCTTAAAGTGCATGTGGATGTCTAGAGCAAAAAGTGAGCATATTCTTACAGGGTTTATAATAGGTATATAATGACATACGGCAACTTCAGTGTAACTGATAGGGTGGATCACAAAGGATCTAAACAGTTGTAAAACTACATTGTACATGAAGTGATAGAATATCAATTCTAGTAGGCAGTGTAAATTAAAAATGTATATTATAATCCCTATAGCAACTATTTTTAAAATGTGTGTAAAGAGGTATGTTAAAATGCTAATAAATTAACATGGAATTCATCAACTGATCCAAGTAAACATCATCCATAATAGGACAAATGAAAATCATGTACCACCAGGAAGAACATAACGTTACTTTTGTGGTATTTTTGCCAAAAAACATAGCCTGAATTTAACCATAAGGAAACACCAGACAAGGATTTAACTGTAAGGAGACACTAAATATAGAGATGCCTCCATTACCCCTAACCAACAGAACCAACCAACCAAACAAAAAACTGGCCCTTAACATTTAAAGTGTCACAACCATGAAAGTTAAGAAGAGACTGAGGAACTTTTCCAGAATGAAGGAGATTACAGAGACATAACAAATGTGATATGTGATTCTGGATTGGATCACTTTGCCATGAAAGACATTAATCAGACAATTGGAAAAACATGAATGGGGTCTGAGGATAAGATGGTAGTACTTATTAACATTACTTTCTTGATTTTGAGGGTTTATGTTTTGGTTATTTAGGATTTTAGGACAATGGTCATGTTTATTAAGTAATACATCAAATTATTTAGGGGTGATAGGACATTTAGTTTGACAACATACTTTCAAATCGTTCATTAAATGAAAGAGGTTCTTTATACTATTGTAATTTTTCAATAAGTATGAAATAATTTCAAAATAAAAATTACGTGTAGATAAAAATAATTTTATATGAAATAGCAATATAAAGCAAATGGCATTCTCCATGAGAATAACCAGAACAGAATGCAGTAGATGTGTAATTTATTTTCAAAAAAGAAAGTCTGAAATTGCTTCACTCATATAAAAATCGGCTACCTGAATATATTGATAATTGCAACCATTATGGGAATATGGATATACTTATGAATTACAGAATTCTTGAAATTTACATATATAATATTAGAAAATACAGTACTGCTGCCAATTTTTAGGGGCGGGAACACTTTAACCATAATCATAAAGATGGGCCAAGTGACTTTCTGGATTTCACAATAGTAATAACATCGACCTGACAACTTTTAGAGTGAATCCAAGGTAATAGCTATAAGAAAGACAATTTAAATAAGAATGTCAAACGTGTCAAACTAGTTTTTGCATATACTTGATTTTGGTCCTAAATTAGGTATTTGGTTAGTAGTAAGACTTCTCCTGCCTGAACTACTGGTCTGACCTGTCTTGGTCAATAATTGGCAGCTGTAAACTCACATTATGTAGGTCATGTTAGAATCAGTGTAACAGTTTCTCTACCTGCATATTTCTCATACCTTATCTTTGTCATGTACTTTTAATTATGCAATTATTTTGAAGAATGTAGCAGAGTTCACTTAAAGGTAGTTTCATCTTTGGTATGATAGTCCAAAGTCCTTGAATATTCTTATGTTACACATAGTATTTGATGATTCACAATATAGTAGCACCCATTTATTGCAATATTTTCTCACTAAATCATAGACAGTATGTATTAATTATATGTCTATTGTTGGCCCAATATTTTGTGCACTCCTATGGGCTTTGATATTGCTTTTTTATCTAATATAGATTTTATCTAATTATAAATTTGATTGATTATAAATTTATTAATTTTATCTAATATAGATTTCTAATATGAATATGTGTCAATAGGTGTTTTAACTGGTTGTAGTTGCAGGACTTTATGATCTATACTTCTGGAGCTGTGATTTGTGAAATCTATCCTGGATCCCAAGTATAACCTGCCCAAGTGATACAGTTAGGCACTCCCTTTGCCCCTGTACATGTTTCCATTATCACATTGTCTTATAATTTGTAACTTTTGCTTAGTTCTGCTTCCTTCTCTGAGACTGAGCTTCTTGATGGTACATCAGTGTTATATTCCAATCACCAAATACAGGACCTGGAAGTATTCAGTAAGAGGTTATTGAGTGGGCAGAAGACTATAAAATAACTTTTTGTAAATGAGATATTATTTTTCTTTCTTTTTTAAATATATATGTCTCCCACCAAATCTCCTAATCAAGTTTGAAGCACATAACACTGGAGTAATGAATATTAGGTCAATGATCTTTAGATTCTATTTACAAATTTCAGAATTTTCCATTTTCTTGGTTTTTTGTTTTGTCTTTCCAAAATGTAGACTGATTAATAGATTTTTCAATAAATATGTAAATTTGTTTAAGTTCTCTGATACCTTCCTGACCAACTAAGGAGGAGTTTTGCCAACAAGTAGCTACTTGTTAAATTTTATTTAAAGATACATTTTTTTTCTAAGCTAGATTGTGTTTTATTTAAGCTATGCAGACCAAATATACCTACAGAATGTACTTAAGCGGTAGGAAGAACTGGAATGAAAATGGCAGAATTTAAAATGAGTAAGTTGATTTCCATTCCCCTCAGGCTGCATGTGGTTGATAGTTTTATAGAGACAAATTCTATACTGTGGTGTGGTTAGCTACTTCATTTGATGATATACGTGATTGATCATTTGAAGTGGAGTTCCTGTTGAACCAGATAGAAATGGAATCATTTTTTTTTTGAGTTAATACCAACTGTGAGGTTCAAAAAACCATTTGTTCATTTAATTATTTGTCTTCCAGACTTGGTAATTCAAAGAAGTATGTCAATAGACTTACCTGTATGAGAGGTAAACCAAATGATTTATTAGGAAACTACCTAGAAGTGCTTATTTGAGAAGCTGAAGGAACAATAAAATAGAAGATAGAATATAGGCATGGTTGATATTTAAGAATGGTTATTAATATGAGGTCAATTTATGAGAATTATCTTTTTAGTTCCATAATCGAGTCAAAATATTCCTATTGTAACTTCTTGACTTCTGTTTTACCTTTGTCATAGGTTATTCCTTTTTCTCTTTACCAGTGAAAAGTTGACTGGAAGAGGTGAAGGAGGAATTCAGTTGCAAGGATAGACTGATGGAAATATTTGATACAGGATGCTTTTGTTCATTATTTGCAAAACCAGTTAAATTATAGTTTGATGAATTTATACAGATCTTTCAAAATGGAGTTATTGAGAAATGTACTTGCTACATTTCTAAAAAATCAGAATTATATCCACTACAGTAACACTTGGTTTTATAAACTCCATACAGAGTTTTTTGGTACTACATTGAGCAGTATTTTTAAATGAAATTTTTTTGAAAGTTTGTCAATATTACTTCATAATGGATCATGTAAGATTTCCATCGATAAGTATGTCAAATTTATATTCAGCACTATATTCAGTATGTCATCACCCCAGATTATAAGCAAAGTGAATAGATTTATATTCCATTCTATACAAAGAAAACTCATGTAAATGAAATAACACTAATCTCAGTTTTAAGTTAGGTAAAGGCCCTGTGTGGAAAGTGTAGTTCATCTTATATGACAGCATGTATCATATCCAGCTGCTTTCTCTCTCTAATCAAAACATTTGCTCACAATAACAGCTGCCTCTATGCCTTGTTTTTAAACCATTTGCAACAAATTAAACTGGGAACAACGTGTCCATAGTAAGAGAATTCAGGATTCTGGGACATGTATGTTCCTAATAAGAAAAAAGAAACCCAATTCACCAGCCAATTATCATTTTACTTTAAAGCTTTTGTTTCATGAAGCCCTAATAAAATTTGTATTCAACACTAATATAGTGTTAAAAAATTTATAATTATTCTTCACAGAATAGCTCCATTTAAAATTGTATATCAGATATGCACAATATAGTACATAGCTTATGTATTCAGAAGAAATATTTAGGGAAAACAACATAGGAATTGAGTTTCTCATGCAATAGTAAATTCTTATTCTGAGCCATTATGTGTGTCATGCTTATGAAGCTACATTAATAAAAGTTAATATTCTACATATGACTTTATATTTTAGATAGCATTTGACTCAAAAGACACATCAAAGTGAATTGGTATGCGTTACTTTTTTTTTTTTTTTTTTTAAAGATTTTTTATTTTATTTATTTGAGAGAGAGAGACTGAGAGAGAGAGAGCACATGAGAGGGGGGAGGGTCGGGAGGGTCAGAGGGAGAAGCAGACTCCCTGCCGAGCAGGGAGCCCGATGCGGGACTCGATCCAGGGACTCCAGGATCATGACCTGAGCTGAAGGCAGTCGCTTAACCAACTGAGCCACCCAGGCGCCCTGCATTACTATTTTAGAATACATCTCATAATCTGTGTTTGCCAAAGAAACCTTCTTCTATTTATATACTTTTTAGAATATAATGATTTAGTATTACCAACTTTTTCACTGTTTGAGAAATAAATATTGAATTGTTAATGTTATATTTTTGTAAAGGATTCATTTATCTTTGCAATTATATCAAGAGAAGAAAAGAGTAAATGTGATTTAGGTCAGACTAACACATCTTAATTTAAACATTGAAAGATGTGTGTTTGAAAGATCTCAATCTCCACATGTTCTAGAAATAAAAGCCAGACACAATACAATAAAACTTCATGCATCCCATACAAGTCTGAATAACCAATTACTTAAAAATTTCACCATCTGCTCTCATTGAAGCAGCAAGACTGAGGCATTTTCCCATGTTACAAACCATGATAACCAGAATATAACAGAATGAAAAATGCTAACATCATTCCCCCCCTTTCTTATTTGCTGTTGTGGTTCTTAATGAAAACTTGAGCTATGCAAACAAAGGAAAGGGGAGGATATTCCCCCACCCCATCTCCTAATTGAGCGCTTACATCCAGTAATAGCTTTTTGCTGCCCTGGGCAGCATGACATTGTCTCATTTGGCCACGCACAGCTCTTATTCTAGGAGGCAGCTAGTGAAGTACCCCAATCCATCTGCTTGCTTTTCATGGGCTGGTGCTTTCCTTGATGTTGACAGCTGTCTTAATATTCCTGGGCCACCTGCCACACAGTAAATACTGTGCTCTAAGATATATACAGAAGCTTATCCCTCTGTGGACTTTTCAGAAAAAGAAGCTTAGCATTTCTAAACTACACTTGCATCCTTGTTTAAATGCTTCAGGGATCAGCACTTTTAGTCTGTTCTCATACTTTTGAAGAGTTTAGTGCTTATGCTTTGGGAATCACAGTATGATGAACTTCAGGTTTTCTCATGTATCAAATAAGCTATTGAATTGCAGTCTTTTTGTGGAAGTCACGGTGGCCACAGGAGATAGAGAAGAAGAGAGCATACTGACAGTTATTTCCTCTGAACCTTCCTGGAACCTTCTATATTATAATGGGAGTCCATCCTATATAGAAAGCTTTCCCCTGTTCTACCCTCTTTGCTCATCTGTTTGCCCCATCAAACTTGCTCCTTGAGGGCAAGTATCTAACTCATTCATTGTATCTCTAAGAATGAGCATGTGTCTGACATATAGTTGGCACTCAGGGACAGATGCAGGTTCGGAGGTATCTGAAGATTTTTATAACTTGAGGGGTCCTTTTTTAAAGAAAAATGATTTAAAAATAAGAATAAAAATTAGATAAATGAGTGAAAAAAGAAATCATGCAAATTACCAATTTTAAAAAGTTGACTAACAAAACAAACATCACAAAATCTAGAAAACCAATGTATTTTCCATTAACTCCTTGGCATACCTCTATACTACTTTTTTAATTTTTATAGTATACTCTTTGATAGACTTTCATATGACAATGATTTAAAAAAAAAATTTTTTTTAAAGTAATCTCTATACCCAACATGGAGCTCAAACTTATGACCCAGAGATCAAGAATCACATGCTTTACCAACTAAGCCATCTAGGCGCCCTGATGATGATTTTCTAATATCATTTTCTATACATTTGGTTGAGTGTATTATTGATGGAAGGGCTATGTAAACATGTAACACTGTCACACATATACTCACTGTACTGCTGCTATGGGTTTGTGCCCTACAATGAAGAATTCTGATAAATTCTATGTTACATGATTTTCATTTAAAAAGTTTCATGCATTTACAATTATAAAAATTGTATACATTATACATTAATTTTTTTAAGATTTTATTTATTCAAGAGAGAGAGTGAATGAGAGAGCACAAGTGGTGGCGGGGGGGGAAGAGGGAGAAGCAGACTCCCCCCTGAGCAGGGATACCGATGACCCTGGGATCATGTCCTGAGCCAAAGGCAGACATTTAACCTACTGAGCCATCCAAGCGCCCCTATACTGCATTATTGAACATATTCCTACTATGAGAGAAAGTACATCAATTAGAAGTGATTCTTCCTCTTGTATTTTGTCTTTGGATTATTGGAATAATTTTCCAGTCCCCTTTTGATAACATTTCAAATCTTGTTTCACCTCTACTACCTACATATTTTCAGTGTTAGAGGTCTTAGGATATGTTTGTGTCTTAATAGGACCTCTGGTCTTGCATCTTGGATATAATGCTTGGTGAGCTGCGCAATAGACAAACAAATTTAAGCAATAACTTAACTAAATTTTGAAGATACAACCACATAAATACACCCCACTAAGTATATTTCCTACTCAAATTCCCCAGAAGATGCCAAAATGTCCCCAATAAATTCAACACCAACTGACTTTAGGAGAAGTATGATCCTGGGGGCAGGGGTGTGGGAATCCAAGTGGAAAGAAACTGTGGTCTTAATCAATTGCAGTTAAAACATTTACTTTCATAAATTTCACAAAAACACATGACCATGTGATCACATTCCCAAGTTCACATTGGAAGAGACCGTGCCAGTCAGGGGCCTTGAGACTTCAGCTTTGTCGGTTTCACAGTAAATATACTTCTACCATAGGCCTTCACTAAATGGCTGTGGAACAACTGAATGATCGAATGAAGACAACTTTGTTAAATTTTCATCTCTAACATCCTCACAACTCTAAAATTCAACACTTTTACAGACTTCCTAATGCAAGGAATACTAATAACTTAGTATTCAGAAGTTATGAGTCAGAATATAAGGATATAGGCTATCTAGAAACTGATACTTTCTAGAAAAGCAAATCGATGAAAATTTAGGTGTCATTGTTTTATGGTTTTAATCTTTCATAGACAAAGTTTGCCTTAATGGAGGCAGGGCACCATTTGTATTTACAATTCAATCAAAGTGCTGCTTTGTTCTACCACAGAATGGAGATTAGAGTATCATTAGATATTGTTTCCTTCATGAAGTAGTTGCTTTGGAGAAAAAAAACCTATCATAGATGTTAATTGGCCCAACTGTTCACTTTAGGGGCCTTTAATAACATCTAAAATATCTTATAGCTTTACAAGCTGTTCATCAATAGAAGAGATTCTAGCTGGATGAGCAGTAGCATTATTTCCATTACTTATACTATCCTCACCAACACTGTAGAAAATTTTTATGACAGATGTTACACATTATGATTCTGAAGCCTTCTCACTTATGCAGGATATTGGCTATTGAAGAAATATGACAGCATTTTCCTTGAGAACTATTTTTCAGAGAAATTATTCTTAGAAAACTATTATTATTGGTTAAAACCATAATTCAGTACTAAATCTTGCTGGGTCCGACCCACTTTTACCCCAGAGAGCCTTCCCAAACAATCCACCCACTGGGTGGGCATTAGGGCATAGGGCCCACTTTTCACAGTAGAAATGGGGGATACATCTTGTAGTCCCTTAACTTTGGGGAGATAAATTATTCTCTGGGCCTTCTAGCTGGAGGGAACAGTTTGCTTTGTTTTCTCTTTGTTCTCATGTTCTCTGGGCTTTCTAGTAAGTAGGCATTTAATGGAGATTCTCCCCTAAAATAATAAGGCAAGAATTGGGAACTTTACTTGTCCTATGTATTATTCTAGCTTTTTCCTATTTTGTCAGACTCACAGAGGAGGAAATATTTCCAAATGAGAAAGCACTGGTAAGTCTTGAATCCAAGCTGAAGGAAACTGGGCTGATTTAGCTTTGGTGGGTTGAATCAAAGCCAGAACAAATTAGGATGAGTGCCTTGGGCTCTGCCGCAGTTAGTAGGGGCAGGAGTGCTTCTAGGAGGCAGCTGTGGGATGGCAGGGAAACTCAACTGTCACCAGCTGATGCTAAAACGACTGGGGCTTATAGATGTCTAATTTACTCATAAGCAACCTTCTTTTCTCCAGCACCCAAAGTTAGAGGAGGGATGACCCCCAAGGCACCTTCCTTCCCTTCCCCAAGCCAAAACTGCCTTGGGCATTTCATTTACTTGTATACAATTTTTATACAAGTAAATGTCTGATATCTCTGTAAATATCTCTGATTTCTACACGGTCCCAGGAGCAATTTATTCTTAAAACAAGCAAACAAAAACAAAACACCTGGGGTAAAGGGGCCTCAATGTTTTCTGTTCTAGCCACTAGGGTACAAAAAAACTAAGAAAATCCATACTACTGTATTAATGAAATAAGTCAGGCACAGAAGAACAAATACTACATGATACCACTTACATGATCAATTAATATAGCCAAATTCATAGTAGAGTGGAATGGAGGGGGAAACAGGGAGCTCTTAGTCAAAAGGTACTGTTTGTTTCAGTTATGAAAATGAGAAATTCCTAGAGTTCTACTATACAGCATTGTGCCTATAGTTAATAATACTGTACTGTACACTTAAAAATTTACTAAGGCACACTTTATGTTAAGTGTTCTCAAATAAGAGGGTAGGAGGAAACTTTTGGAGGTTTATGGCATAGATTGTGATAACCGTTTCACGGGTGTATGTTTATCTCCAAACTCATCAGGATGTATAAATTATGTAGGGCTTTCTGTATGTAAAACATGAAAAAAAAAACTAAGAAATTCCATAGTACTGTATTTAGACTGTCCTTGTTTTTAGCATTCTTAAAGACTATTTGGTTTCCAGATTTCAGTTAAGTCTGTGTAACGACTACAAAATATGTTTAAATCACTTGTTTTTTGATCAGTGTCCTTTTTGGAGGAGGTTCGCAGAATAGTAGGTAATATGGAGTGTGAGAAATTTAAAGAGCTTCTGGGTTTAGGGAAAGTTACTCCACACATAAGGGAGCTGAACAAGAAATGAGTTGACAGACCTACAGGACACCTACGCCCCCACCTTCACTTCTGGGACTCCGCCCTGGGGTATCCTCTTTTGCAGCCCTGGTGGAAAGTGTCTTTGGAGTAGCTGTTAGCTGAAAGACAGCCCAAGGCACTCTGATACCGCACTTTACCAGGTGTTTTCACAAACTCTAGTTCATCAACTTCTTTCAAAAGTCCGAGTACTGTTTTCGCTCACTGGCTGGCGAGTAGAAAACAAATCAGTATTACAGAGTAAAAACTGAGCGCAAAGCCAAATGGGTTGCTGCAGCCTGAACTCGTTTGGGCGGGAAACTACCGCTGTGCCCGAGCTCCGGGCGGGGCCGCGGCGTCTGGCTCCTCCCGGGGGCGGGCTAGCCGGGGGCGGTAGGAGGAGCCGGCGCGCCGCGAGACCAGCCGCCGCGCGGGGAGCGCGTCGCACCCGCGACTCTCCCGCCGGGGATGGACTGAGTCGTGCCGGCGGCCCGCGCCGAGTCCGTCCTGCCTTCGCCGGGTCGCGCCACGCCGGGCTCCGGGCGCAGGAGAGCGCCTCACCCGTTCCCCGCGGACGGCCCCGGACCGGCAGCCGCACCGGGGAGATGTCTGGCGGCCGGAGGAGGAGCGGCGCCCCCTGGCACACCTTCTCCCGGTTCTTCGCTCCCCGAAGCCCTTCCCGGGACAAGGAAGAGGAAGAGGAGGAGAGGCCGGGGACGATCCAGCCGCGCGCTCCAGTCCAGGGCGCTGCCAGGTGAGAGCCGCGGGGGACGTCGGGGGGCCCTGCACGGACTCGCCTGATGGGGGCCCCTAGCCCGACCGCCTGCAGCCAGCGGTTCTGGGGCCAGGCTACGCTCCGCTCGCCACTTTCTGTTCTCCTTTGCTAAAGTTTCCTCCTCCTCGCCCAGTTCCCGTGCCGCTTCACTCCCTTTTCCTTGGTTAGTTAAATCCGGGTGAAGTTCGTGACCCGCGGCGGGGTGCGTTCCCACCGGGCCCAGCCGGCGCGGCGCTCTTCCTTCCCACCTCCCCCTCCCGGTACGTGATTCTGTTCCCGTCCCACACTGGCGTCTGCGCTCCAAGTTCTGTGGCAGAAGCGAGTCCCCCGGCGTGCTGCCGGCCGTAATGGGAAACAGTTGTGAGCGAGCCGAGCCACCAGCCGGGGCAGGGCGGGTGCGACCCGAAACCACTCGGGAGGGAAAGGTAAAACACTGGAGCGCCACCCCCTCAGCTGGTGTTTTGCCATCTTATTTAAATTTACTCAAAATGATTTTTTTTTTTTTTTTTTAAGAATTGTGATAATGAGTTCCCAGGACTTAGTCAAAATACAAAAACCCCGCTAGTTTTATTTACCATTGCCTGGACATTTAAATGATGCCGCCCTCCTTACCCCTGTTTCTTTGGAGATATCTCCCTCAAGTTCCCCAACACATTCCAAAAACCAGGACTCCTCTCTCTTGGTGTCAGCATGGAAAACGTGCCCCTTCTCTACAGTCTTTACTTCTTCCTCCACCTGCTGTAAAATCGAGTATATATATGTGTGTATAGAAGGCTCTCCTTAAAATGCCGGTTCCTGAGTCTTTTCATCCATTTTGAGGGAGGAAGAGGGGTCAAATGAAATACATCTTACTGTTTTAAACTTTTGATGAGAAGACAGGCTTATACTCTGTCCTCTCCCAAATTGCGCCGGAATTGTGTAATCCGTTTTGATTGGAAGGACGCTCTCTAGAAAGCTATGTTTTACTTTAGGTTTTAAAGACTTCGCGGAGGACACGAGGAAAATGGATAGGAAGCAGAACTGTGTGACTGTGCTGGTGTCATTAGTATTCAGGTCTTGTGATTTGATTCTAGGAGTTTGTGTTCCTCAGTTTCCCTACTTGTGAAACATTTCCATTATGAATGACTGTTAATTCCACATCTTTCCAAGAAAGCACCTGTAATTGGTAAACTTTTCCTGCGAAGCTTCACCTATAGTTGCCCTGTTAAGGGAGAATTTAAAATTCAAAGTTACACGGTAGTTAAAAATAGTTTTGAAGTCTGACAGGGTTCAACCAGAATGTCAGATCTGCTGGTGTGGGCAGACAGCCTGAGGTGCCTGCCATCACTGCAACAACACTAATCATCTTGGATAATATAGAAGCGGTGTTTAAAAGAAATTCCAAGTAGACTCAGCAAAAGTTGGCAACTTGAATCACTGTTAGAAAGGAATAGGCTGGCCAATTTCAGGTTCATAACAGAATTGTGCTGAAACTCTGCCTGCCTTCCTGCCCTAATTTGGCTCTTTAAGACACTTCTCAAATCTAATCTCTCTCTCTGGATAACCTCTCTAGCAACTAGCCTCTTGTCTACTTAGCACTTCTCCATTCTCATCTCCAGATAGGGACAGGCTGTGGCGTTTTGACGCTGAGAATTTTAATTGTGCTTATATGAACACTAATTTTGTCCTCATCTTTTTAGAACTTGCCAGTTTAGGAGATAGCAGTAATCCTTTCTGTGGGTGTTTCACCTTTTAAATGAGTTTAAATCTTTCTTTTCAAGAATATAAACACACACAAAGCCCTTATTGAAAGTTTAATGAAGCAAATGGAAACTCTTAGTAGTACCCAGTGTCCTAGTAACACAACACCCTGGTGTTAACAAGATTGGAAACAGAATTGCGATCTGTCACTGTGCTCTTATTTCAAATGAAAGGGTATTTTGGCTGTTTCTCTTAGAGGCAGTGAAAACTTGTAGTTGTAATAGGAGCCCAGTTTACCTTTTATACCGGTGACCCCAACAGCAGACATGCAGTGTGGTAGGGATGTAAAGATGACTGAAAAAAAAGGGTCCTTTCTCTCAAGGAACTATAAGAAGCTGAAAAGACCACTTGAAAACAGCAATACTAGTACATTTCATGCATGTATCTAGCACTTAACAATTTACAAAAGTAGTTTTATGGATATTACACTTGAGGTTGGGCAAACCTTTATGATCAGTGTCCTCATTCTACTGTAAAAAAACAGTTAAAATTGCCCAAAGTCACATAGCTACTTTTCAGTCAGTGAACAAGTATTAAGTCGGATGCTGCGCCTGCAACTCTGAGGCCCCTTAAAATATGTTAAGGATTAATACCCGCTTTCTCATTTTTTTCAGTGTACTTGAAATGCATTTTCTCAAACTTTAAACTTGTACAGTCTCCTTTTCAACACTGGGAGTGTTGGCCTATATGAATTTCATTATATAACTTATGCATGTGCAAATACAAAATGGGACTTCACAGAATTCCTTAAGAACAGAATGAAAATTAAACATAACCATAAGACCAATAAAAGTCAATTTTTAAGCATTATCCTGAAAACTCTTTTTTGGCTACCCACAAAATACAAATGGTACCAACTGGGACAAACACAGTCTTTGGTGTTGCCATGACTCTACAACTCTGTACTCTGCCATGATTCAGGTTTTCCAATATTTCCTTATTTGAACCGTAGGAAAACCTTTGCTTTTATGGTGTGCTCTAAGTTACTTGGGCTTCATTTGGTGTGAACACATCATTTATGCATTGAGTTTGCTATTCTATTCTCATTAACCTTTGGCTGTTAAAAAAGGTCTGTTTACATCAACACTGCAAATTTAAGTATGGACACTTGAATTGCTTGTTAGTACTGTTCTAGGGTGACTGACAAGATTCAGGAGGTTCTTGTATTTTAGTTTTTTTTATTTAGTTTTATTATTTTATTATTATTTATTATTTTATTAAGTTTTATTTAGTTATTTTCATATGGAAATGAAAAATGTAACAAGCTTTCATAGGAAACTTGAGAACTCTGCGTTCTGTGGATCCCAATTTGAGAATCACTGCTATAATGTTTAACCCATTATATGAGTACACAAGGAAAGGACTCATTAGAAGTGGTAGGGGATAGCAGGGAGGGCTTCATGGTCGAGGGAGTTTTACCTGGGTCTTCAAGACATCGGTAGTGTTTTAGGAGAGAACTTAGCCAGGAAGATAGAAATGGGGAACAGGTATTCTACGCTGAGCAAAGGCCTATAGGAGGTTATGATCTACTGGGGACTATATACATTAGTGGGACAGAGTGAAAGAGGCAGTAAGAAAGATTGGAGCTAGGTCATAAAGGTCTCTAGACAGTATTTGGCTCTCGATTTAAAGTTTAGAGTACTTTTGTGAAAACCTGTTAGACGCTACTAGAATGTGAAATTTGGAGGATGCCTGCCTGTTAATGTTCTCCGCTTTGAGAAAATGCTCACTTTTGTTTCTTTGCTCTATCACACACGATGGACCTGTTTAAAAGGAGCTCTGTATGACATTTTAACTCAAGACGGGATAGTAAGGTGAGACCAGCATTTATCAAGGGCTGATTGTGCATGTGTTGCTGGGCTGGGTACTTTTACTTGCAGCATCTCATTTAAACCTCACCCTTAGACTTGAAGGTTGGTATGCTGATCACTATTCTGACAATTGAGGAAACTGAGGGTGGAGAGTTCTTAATGGTGAACACTGTTGGCATCTTGGGTGGAACAATTCTTGGTTGAACTGGACTCTGCTGTCCTTTGCAGGACATTTTGTATCCATGACCCCGCCCACTAATTGCCAGTAGCATCCTCCAGTAACTGGGATAATCCAAACACCTCCACCCAGGTGGATGGGCGGTAGGATACCACTCCCAGTAGAGAATGATTTACCCCAAATCATGAGAGTAATAAGTTTCAGGGGTGAGATAAGAACCTCGGTTTCTCTGACTCTAAAGCTCTGGTTCTTTTTTCCACACCATCTTGCCCACCACCCTTCTGAACTATGCTCATTCAAAATACATTTGAATATGTAAGCCAATGGGAATTTTTCGTACTTTGTTGCAGAAATGTGGCCCATTTCAGATACACTTTTTTTTTTTTTTCCTGTTCCTTTCAGTGTTCTAGTATATTGTTATTGATAGAAATGAGGTAAGACAATCACTAGACCAAGGACAGGGGCTGTGTCTTATTCCTCTTGGTGTCCCCTTTACCTAGCTCAGGTGAGGAGTGTATCACTGTTGACAGAGCATTAAAGCACTTACTAGTGGTTTTCAGCTACCAGTAGTACCCTCCCTCTTGAATCGGGCATTTAGAGATGTGAGGGATCTTAAAAGGTTTCTACAGTGTTTGACTCTCTGTTTAAAGTTTAGAGAATTTTTGCTTGTCACCGTGGCTGAGGGTGTTAAATGGGTGGAGCTGGATGCTACTGGCTTGCTGTGCAGGAGATATTCTCAAAAAATGTCAGCAGTGCCCCTGATGCATGAGAGCTGCTGGCCTTCAGGTTAAAGGACCAGTGTTGACCACAGCATCAGGTGTGTGAGGAAAGGGAGCTTTGTTCTCTGAATTTTCATAGTGATTTTATTTTCATTGATTTGAAAGCATTATAGGAAATAATTAATTGGTAACTAGTTTATTTGCATAGGAGATACCTGTGTGGTCTTGAAAGACCACATCAGCAGTTCATACCCATTGTAATAAAGACTGGAAAATTCCAGAAGTCCACAGCAGTATGTATTTTCCGAGAATCTTGAACTCCCAGGTTGACTTAAAGCATAGAAGCTACTTTTGGAAGTAGAGTAGAAATATAGTTTCAACACCCCAAAACAGTCTAGATCTTTCAAGTGAGATTTCTATCTTTGCGGTTTAACAGGGTATCTGCCAGGTGCCTAATTTGGGGATTCTGTTTCTTGGTGATGGCATTCCTTGTAAGCTAACTCAGTTGTACATTCTAAATGTTAAAATTGCAAGTACCTCACGTTGTCCCACAATAAACTTATGTCATTAGAACTTCTAACTGTATTGAAACGATGATAGCATTTTTTTTCCTCTCAGAGGAAAATATGTAAAGGGATATTAACAAATTTTGTAGAGGAAAATAATGTTCCCTTCAAGATAAAATATTTTATTTCCTAACCAGAGTTCTGATGAAACACACTGCGGCCTAGCTATGCCAGAAATGCTGATACAACTGTGGTAGTGAGAAAACATAGGTTGGTGTAAATTTAAACCCAGAAAAATGATCTGGGCTATCTCCTGAGAAGAAAAGATCAGCATGAAATAAAAGCTTAAAACGTCATGTATTCGGAGTCTGTTCATTCCATAAATTTGGCTGCCATGTGTCAAATATGGTATCACGCAGTGGGAATAAAGATGAGTGAATGACCAAAAGTGCTCTCGAATAGTTCATAAATTAACAGAGGAGATGAACATGTACATCTGTGTTCTCAAGATGAGCTCGTTATAAGTCAAAAATGTTTGTGGCGTATGTGACTTGTTTGGTTCAGGATATACTTACTGTTTCATGACTATCAAATATTTTATGAGAGCTTTATTTGGACTTCCAAAATATCTTCCCACATTATTAACTTTTCTCTGTGCGTGGTTTGATTAACATCCTTTGCCAACCCGAATACTGGGGAGATGGTACAGTAACTGGACCAGCAGGGTGAGTGGCAAGTGCTTTTCTTCTATTCCTCTTGCTCTTCCTAGACTCCACAGGTTTGGCAAGTTCTAGATGGAGGCAGAAAAGCACACCCTCTTGGGAATTAACATTTCACGTAAGTGGAGATCCTTATACAAAATAGCTTAATGTTTATAGAGAAACAAGTTGAAGCTTTGCGACCAGGAACAACTCATTCTTAATGTTTGGTTGGCAGTTGTGAATGGCCAGTAGTACAGCTCCAGCAGGACTGTCCCTCTATGTGTAATCCCTGGGGGTATTTAATTGCAGGTATCCCAAAGCAGTGAAACAACTGTTTGCTTAATCAAGTGTGGTTTTTTTTTTTTTGCCTGACAGATTGGTGATGACAAAACTAAATCGTCCTTTATTAAGGCCCTAATCAGACCCAACCCTTGTGCTTGGGACTTTAAATATATACATACACTTAATTCTTAGCAACCTTTGAGAGAGGTGTCTTTACACCGTCTTACAGATCTATAATTTAAGGCTTGGAGAGGTCCAGTAGTTAATCAGAAGTGTCACAGCCTCTGTGGTAGAGTCAAATTCTCCTTCCTGAACTCAGAGTTTACAGCATTATGTGAGTGCGTCCTCTGCTTAGCTTAGGAAGACCCATAAAAGAAAGCTCGTCCTAGAAATGGTTTTGCATGGAAATAAAAAACAATGGCATGCAGCTGGACATCTGCCCAGATGGTTCGGGTCAGTGCTCTGTACAATAAAGAGTTTTGTGGTCCTGACAGCCGAGAAAAGGAAAACAAATGTATGTATCTATCAAAGGACAGATCTATATTTAATCACATGAAAAGGGTCAATCTCCTTCAAAAGACCTGCAAACAAAGTATAGCAAGATACCATACTCTACCTAATTGATAAGCAAAACGAGTTAGAGGTGGGTAAACTGGAAGTAGTGACTGGTGGGAGAGTAAACTGGTGTCCAACCTTGGACAGGTTCTCTCAGGATTACATATTCACATACTCTGATTCAACACTTCCCCTGTAGGAATTCCATCAGATGTAAACAGTTTGCAGACAGGCCCGACATTGCCTCTGCAAGGCTAGCCATTGCAGTGTTGCTTTAATAGCAAAAGAGGGAATACACTTGGGTCCCATCAAGTGGACTAAGTGATAAATCATGGTCCAATCATATAATAGAATACTACACAGCTGCCAAAAAGAATGATAAAGCTTTTTATATACTGATAAGGAAATATCTCCAGAATTCATTAAGAAAAAAGCAAGCTGGAAATCATTGTGTGTAGTATGCTCCCATTTCTGTATAAACAGCGGAGTGTGAAATAAGTCTGTTATTCTGTGCTGTGTTAACAAGGGGGGATGGGAGACTGGCTCAAGAAATGAGGAACAGGGGCGCCTGGGTGGCTCAGTTGGTTAAGCAACTGCCTTCAGCTCAGGTCATGATCCTGGAGTCCCGGGATCGAGTCCCGCATCGGGCTCCCTGCTCTGCAGGGAGTCTGCTCCTCCCTCTGACCCTCCCCCCTCTCATGTGCTCTCTCTCTCTCATTCTCTCTCTCTCAAATAAATAAATAAAATCTTAAAAAAAAAAGTTTAAAAAAAAAAAAAAGGAATGAGGAACAGGAGGGAGACTTTTCGTTTTATACCTTTTTATACATAAAAAAATTATGTGGATTACCTACTTCAGGGGAAGAAAGACTAGTTTAAGACCTGGTGAATATCTGTGCATAAATGAGTAAAAATCAAGAGAATTTAGGATCCTGACTTGGCAGAGATCTTCCAAAGAATGAATGAACTACATTAACTTGTTCAAAGGAGAAAAGTTACAATTAAGGCTGTAAATAAAATAGTATTTATAATGCAGAGAAATTTGATATTTTGACATTTTCTGTAAGTATGAGTGAGGCTTCTATATTATTAATCTGTAATGTGAAAGTGGTTGGAGTTAAATACCAACTCATTTTTGTGAGCTCACCCATCAGACACTTTGAATAACGGCATGACCCTGGCATGTCATTAACACTTTCAGTCTTTTTGTCAAAAATCGAGGCAGGTGGCTCATCTCTCTAAAGTCTCGTCCGGATTTAGCATACCAGCCAAAACTCCATGGAATAATAGGTGCGTACAAAATCAGTATGCCTGTATATGAGGAAGACTTTTTTTTTTTTTTTTTTACTGGAAAAGTCATGTATGAAAACTTCATCCATGTTTACCAAGAATTCATTTAGTACCCCTTGTACTAGTTACTGTGGTAGGCTCAGCGAATCCCAGCAGCGAATATGCTGCAACATGTTCTTTGGCTCAAAGCATACATGCAGTTTTGTGGAGAAGGCAGACATAGCACAAATCTTCTTCCCGTAAAGTAAGTACTCAGGTGACACTCAGGGCTGTAGGAACATTTAACAGGTGTGGGCCCATTCTTGACACAATTTTTAGAGGAAACTTAAAGATTTAAGAGAGAGAGCATGCCTGCACACATGCACGCGCGTGCAGACACACACACACACGTGTGCAAGTGGGGGGAGGGGCAGAGAGGGAGAGGACCTCCAGCAGACTTCCCGCTGAGCCCAGAACCCACTCCAGGGTTCCACCTCACCACCCTGAGATCATGACCTGAGCCTAAACAAGAGTCAGTCACCTAACCTCCTGAGCCACCCCGGCTCCCCTAGTGGAAACTTTTATTTTGCTTAATCTGTTTCTTCTGGTATTTTTGTACATGTGCCTGAACAATGCCTTACTGTTCTTTCTTGATTTATAAGCTTTAGATAACTTATACTGACTTCTCGTTATGGTAGATGAGGACTTAGCTATTTTATACCTCTTCCCACTTACCTTTACTCATCCAGCCAATACAATTGTTATAAGTTTGGAATTAAATCAAAAGCCAATCTTTAGATTCTTATGAAATACAATTTTGGTTTCACGAACACAACACACTAGCTTCTCTGTCTTCCTTATGACAAGTAGCACAGATGGCAATGCGAGAAACAATGTGGAAATGGCGTTCGAGTGCCCTCACAAATAGTGGTTTCATGTAATTTCTAAAGATATATGTTAGAAATTTGTGCTTTATTCTTTGTATTAAATTTATACAAAGCATGGATACTACCTTAGTGGCAGATGATAATTTTTTATAATTGCCATGCTTCTTATGACAAAGAATGAAATACTGAGTTTTCTATTTTATTAACTGGGACAGGTTAGGTGAGATGTAAATTCTCAGCCTTTTATTGTCTTGTCAGATCACCGAGGAGTATACCCTGGCTGGAGGGGTGGCATTGTGCTCTATTAGTCTAAACTGGAAATGTGTACTGTAATAATTTTTATTATTTCATTGTTCTGGGAAGGCAAATAAGGATCTCATTCGGCAATATTGTATACATTATGATACAAAGAATACCATTATGTAATTGTAGTATTAGTATTTTGTAGTTTGTCTATTCTGAATTCATTTCCACTAACTTGCATTTGTTTGCTTTTTGAAATCAACTACAATACTTTGTATTTTTTTATCCTTTTAATAGAAATATAGGCTTTTGTAAAACAGGTATGAAATTATAAAATCAAAAAGAAAAAAAGTACAGCTCATAACCCTACCCACTCAGACAAATACTGTTCTTTCAGACTATTTCTTATGTGTGTTTCCACATATATGCATATTTTTTACAAAAAGTGAAAGTTCTCTTCAGGATTTTGAACTTTATTTTTTTTTTTCACTCAACAAGGATGCTTTAACATTTTCTACAATAGTATATATATTTATACAAATTATAAAAAATTCTAAATTTAGTTTTTTAAAAAAAACTTTAATTTTCAGAATTCAGTTTGAATATCTAAATGTGCCTCTGCTTGTATAGGGTTTGCATTCGAATGGGAGAGGGTAGAAAATTAACAAATTCTATAATATATAATGTGCCCTGAAGTACAATAAAACATGGTGAGGGAATGGGACATGATGGAGATAATGAGTCTGGAGTAAGGTGTAGATAGAATGGTCATGAAAGGCCCCCCCCCCCTTTTTTTTTTCATAACATTTGAGCAAAGACCTGGATGATACTTGGGAGTGGGACAGAAATCTGAGAAAAGAACTTTCCAGACAGAGGGAACAGCTAGTTCCAGGGCCCTGGGGCAGGTCATGTTGGCACAGATGCCAGAGTGAGCAGAGACAACAGAATGGAAGGGAGAGCGGCTGTCAATGACATGAGGAAGGGAGTCGGGGGCCAGAGGAGGTAGGCCAAGGTAGGGAGTTGAGATGTTTTCTTTTTGAAAGTATCATTTGGGTGCAAGTTTATATGTGCGTGTGTGTGTGTTTATATATTCTCACAAAGATTGTTGGTTTATTGATGTCTGGAAGAATTTGCAGTGAGAAAGAATTTGAGTTGGAGGTTGGAAGTGAGGTCAGCCTTGGTCGGGCTCTGGGAAGGCACAGTCTCGTCTGTCCTTGGATCTCCAGTGCCCCTTCCTTAGGACAATTTGATGAATACTGCATGAGTGGGTGCCCATTTTAGAGGGCAGCCAGAACACTGTTTTGAGTTCATGTCACAGCAAAAGATTGAGGGTGTTGATTCGTGTGAAGTAGGTCATAAATGTTCAGAATCTGAAGGGTATGGGGTAGAGGACTTTGGGAGAGGAGAGCAGTTACTGGTGTCACCTATCAACAGCTCAGGTACACATCAAACATAGCAACGTTCTCTCTAGCCTGTGATTGAACTGCAATTATGGGTCTTGTTTTGGGGGCATGGGATGGGGGACAGGAAGTAAATCAGCTTCCAAGTGGATACATAAATTACAGGAGAAGGCTGACATGATGGGGGAAGGACTGTCAGAAGAGTCTAAGATTGCAAAGCAACAGAGCTTCATAAACCTGTCTATTACCTTTCCTCCCTTCTCCCAGTTTTTCTCCAGAGTTCTGAAATTCAAATGCCAGATGTTTGAGCTAAAATACATGCTGTTCAACTGCCTTAAAATTGCAGCTTTTAGTTACCTTTTAATTTAAAGCCCAGAAATAGTGCCATAACCACCTGTTTTATATTCTGTTAATGGTCACTTAAAAAATACAAGTACTAGTCTACTGCTGGCAGTCACTGTTTATGAATGGACAGTTTTCCAGATGGCTGTTTGTAAATCGTCAGTGTGGAACTCTGTCCCCATAGAAGCAGGGTTGGAAGCAGGCCACTCTAGGCCCATGCACAGAAGTCAGTTTAATCCATAATGTGTCTGCAGTATAATATTGAACAAAGAGAGCCTCTAGGCTTGTCGTGTGAAGCTGTGTTTGTAAGAAAAAATTCCAAGGTAGTGTAGATGCCCCCAAAGCAGCAGCAGACCCTTTGAAAGTTTGTGGGGATAAAAGCCCATACTGTATTTAAGGACCCAAATGCGGGCTGAGAGGGTGGAGTCTCAGGGAATACAGGACAGGCCCGGAGGTGGCCTCAGTAGGTTGGAAATAAGGACTGTACAAGTTTCTGTCTCTTTCTCAGAATGTCCTGGTATTAATTTTGATACTGAGTTGGTTTCTTGGTCAGAGTCTCTCTGTTCCTTCACCATACAAAACTTCAAGTTTAGTCTACCTGTTTCCTTTTCCATTTGTCCTACCACTGGAGGATCATATGGGATTTTAGATCTGGCAGAGAGCTGGTCTGACGCTTTCATTTTACATATTTGAAAAATCAGATCCAGAAAGGTGCATTTTGAGTGAAGTGACCTTTGTCCCTAAGGTCTGTCCCTGAAATAGACATAAGTCCATTTTGCAAAGCACTTCGCTACTAATGACAACAAGAAAGGGTGTGGATAGATAAAAGACCCCTTCTTGTTCTATATTATTTTTTCATTTAGTTCTCCATGGTAAAGTCACACCTGGAGGACTGAGTATGATTTGATCACATTTCAAAGGAAGGCCAGATTCTGGCTGCTTCTAGAGTTTCATCAAAGGAATGGTGTCAAGTAGGCTCTGAGGTGAGGAACAACATGCCAGGCAGGAGGCCTGATGGAGTCTGGTGGAGAGGGTGATGCTGTTTAGCAGACCAGAAGAGTTTTAGGTTAGTGGTGGAAGAGAAAACAATAGATATGCCTTGACTCTCTTTCCCTGTCCTCAGTGCTGCTGGTTCCTCTATTGTAGACCATACTTCATACAATGGAAGTGAAAATCAGAGTGGGAAGATGATTTCCGGCTGCACCAGGCTGAGTGGGATGAAGAGGATGGAGAGAAGGGAAATTCTTCATTTCCTTAGGGACAGTGAATCTGGGGGACTGTTCAGATGTATACGGTGTTCCCAAATTGGGGACTATGTTTTATTAAGTGGCTTTGTGTTTAGAGATGGTCAGAATTACTGCCAGTGATGTCTCTAACACCAAACATTGCCTCCTTTCTAAAAATGGCAAGAAATAATAGACTTCTGCATCTGTAGAGAATGGGCAAGCCTCCAGAAGACAGTTATGAAAGCTGTATTCAGTTCTTTAACATTTCCAGATTTTTCTGATCCAGCCCCAGAAATGATGTGTGAGAGAAAAGGCAGAGTAAGAGGCAATGCCCAGCAGCTGTGCTCCAGGAGGGGGAGGAGTGGACAGCCTTACTCTCCCTCACTGTGTCTCCACCCTGTCCTCCTAGTCTGTGTGCTGTCCCTGCGTGTCTATCTGTTGACTATCTAGGAAGTTGCATTCTTACCATGTGAGGAACTGAATCTGGGAGAGGGCCAGCAGCATCCCTTGTGCTTCAGTCTGTGGTAAACACCGAAAGAGGGTTTTTTTTTTTCTTGTTGGTCCCACTGTGGACTTGCGATGCTCAGCATGCTCATTAGGGCAACAGCTTTTTGCTGGGGCCAGGAGCTCTGCAGGGCCTGGGTGTTGGAAAACCGGTAATGTTTTACATGACTGAGTTTTCTACATAATGGATACCTACCCTTTATCAACACTTAACAAATTTAAATAATGTTAAGTGGAGATCTCTCAGACTAGATCATTCTCTTCCTTATACAACTCTGTTGTTGGCTTCTGCTGAACAGAAGGCTCTCAGACCATTGTTTATCAAGAGTGTGGTCAGAGGGCCACCTGCTTCAGAACAACCTTGGGAAGGGGGAGTCAGTTATGGAAGTGCATATTCCTAGGACCCAACTGGAATCCTTGACAATTAGGCACATACATTTGCTTTATAAATATGCTTTATAATATGATTGCCCAGCTGATTGTGGTGCATCTATGTAGGGATTCTGAAGGAGTGAGGGCAAGGATTTCATGTGGTGTGTTGACTGCACCCTAGCACCAAGAACAGTGCCTGGCACTTAAAGGGGACTTAAAAACAGAGGGGGCAGTACTTATCCGGTGAGTGAGTGTGTTCTTGTGCCTAATTTTCTGCTGCTTATTTGCTATGGGTTGGGGAACCTTGTTATAATTTAATAAAAAATAAGAGTATAAGATACATTGACAGGATAGGGGCTTTCCTCTTTGTAAATTATTTGAACTCTAGAATGTTAATGTGCTCCGTTTTTTTCTTGGCCCAGAGGTTTTAGTTTGTCTGGAAAGGAAACGGTTAATGGCTACACGTTGGATTCCTGGTTTTCAGGTAGGGTCTAAATAAGTTGCTTCAAAAATGAGGAACTTCAGTGTTACTTTGACCTTGATATTTATCTGGGCTGTTTTGAAGGATTAATTTCCAGAGTTCTGTTAGCTAACTAAGATGAGGCTATTTAGAAATGCAAGGTATTCTTACTTGCCTGCGTGTGGTTGAGTCCTGTCCCTCACCCCTAGCCATGAGCAAAATGTGTGCTTTCTAAAAATACTGCCATTGAACTATTCCCAAGTCTCAAAGGGGGTTAAATTGTGAAAGAACGATAAGAACAGATTGTTAACTTTCATAAGGTTTGAGATCATCTGAATTTGAACATGTTTCTCTTTCCCTCATATATTAAAGAGTCTGAGAATACTATTTCAAGCCTTTTGAGTCTTTTCTGTTTTTTTTTTTTTTAACTAAGCAGACATCTAAGTCCAGTGTTTTCAGTATTTTCATCTACTCTGTTTTGTTTTTGTGTGTGTTTTGCATTGCATTGTTTCCAAAGGAACACTTTTTTGATTAAGCAGGCACAAATGGAGAACCTGTCTGATATATATATATATTTTTAATTTAACAAATATTTGAGCACCAGGCACAGTGCTCAGCTCTGGGATACAGACATGAATGATAAAATTTCTGAATTTGAGTTCAAATTCTAGTTAGATAGCTTGATGTTATGGTAAAGAGCAGCAATGTATGAGTGGTATCACTGGGTTCAATAAGACCCCCCCCCCAAAAAAAAACAAAGATTAAGCTAGGACTAAATTGTAAAGGATTAAGAGTTGGGCAAGGTGTCAAAGGATTTTGCAGGCAGGCAGAAGAAAGTGGTTTTTGGCATATTCTGAGAATGTGAAGTGGTTCTATGTGGCAGGTGCATCTGGGGCCACGTGAATAACTTTATATATCCTAAGGACTCTTCATTTTATTCATCAACTGATAGAGATTTACTGAAGGGATTTTTAAACTGGAAAGTGGGATCAGATTAACAATCATTTTGACGGGAAGTAGGGGTTGAAACAGAGCAATTCTGAAGATGCCAGAGATCAATTAAGAAGGACTCTTTAGTAAACTAGAAAAGAGGTGGGGAAAGCTTTAATTGAAACTAAATTTTTATAGCTAAGCCAGAATTTTTTAAATGTGTTGTTTACTTTAGAACTCAACACATTTTCAAATTTTGGTTTAGCAGTAAGATTCATGAGACTTAAACATAGGCTGTAAGTTTTAGGAAGTTTTATGAAGTGTCAAATATTCTTTTGTTTTCAGCTTTAAATTCTTCAGTTGTTTGCTCAATATGGAATTCTTGTGTGCTGACATACAACTATATTTTTCTGGCATTTTTGTGTGTGTTTGTGTAGAGTGGATATAATTATAGCTAATTGAAAATACTGATATCTGCATTAATCCCATAAACCTGGAGCTACATTTTCTACAGAGGTTTTGTATTGGAAAGGAAACTTATACCATTTTCATTTCCAATCTCACTAAGGCAGTAAGTTTACAGAAAGCGCTGTAAACACTCTTAAGTAGAATTTCAGGAATCTTGAACAAGAACTAGGAGACTAAAATATTTGTATGTTTAGTTTTTAGGTGGGTCATTCAAAATAGGTTGTAGTTAGAGAATATACTTATAAAATCATTAAGATCAGTATTATCCTTGAATATACTCCAAATCCATATAATGTGCTCTTTTTTACATGTATTTTGCCGGTCTCTCTCTCTCTCTCTCTTTTTGAATTGAGCTTAAATAGACCAGTCTTGACATTTAATTTAAAAAACGAATTGTAAACAAATGTGACAAAAAATCTAAAATAGAAAATAGAAAATGGAGATAAGAACCCACTCACTTTTAAAGTAGCAGTGTTAGAGACATTCTTATTTTATAGATATATAGATGTATTTGGTTACAATTCTGAATTGTACAATATTTTCCATTTCTGTCCCTGATATTTCGCATGGAATTTTCATGTGTTAAGCACACAGCTCATGTGTTCATCTTCTTTACTTGGTTGCTTTTCCTATTGACATTTAAAAGGCTTATGAGTATGACTGTGTCTTCTGGGTCTGTGTATTTCTGCATAGAGTCTGAGACTTAATGAAATTTTAATTTCATTGTCTTTTCCACATGTTTATGATCTTTCTATCTTTCTGTGTTTTTACCATTACCATTTGTTCCCTGGATAGTCTACATAATTGCACTGGGCTTTATGGATAGAAAACTTAAAAATAGCCTAAATCATGTCTTCTCTTTCTATCCTGTCTAATCTGAGCTATTGAGACCACTCCTCTTCATTCACTCTGCCACCAGCCACCATGATTCCCTGTATTTTCCCCCTCTCAATCATTCGCCTGCTTTATGCTTGTCCCCTGGCTAAGGGCTTCCCAGTGCTAGTAGGACAAAGATCAAGTTCTGAAACGGGTCAGGCAGGTTCTCCATAGTCTGGCAGGCACTACCTCTGGTATCATTCTCCTATCTAGCAGAGTTACCTCTGCCAAGTTGTTGTGCTCCAGTCTCAGATTAAAACAAACAAAACATGGTTTCCTGAAAATGCCATATTCTCTATTACTGCCTCCTTTGTACCTCGTCTGTGGGCACTTTACGGAGGAGGCAGAATTGCTGTTCCTTCCTTCCTCTGTGCTCCACAGTATTTTGTTCATATAGCAGCTGTAACTTTTCTCAAACTGTATTCTTAGTTTGTGTATCAGTCTCCCCTACTAGACTGAGTTTTACAAAGACCCTGACCTACTTGTTCTTACATCCTCAAGGCCAAGGGCAATCCCTGGAGCATGGCAGACAGTCATGATAATCTTTAGTGGGGGAGCTGTTCAATTTGTCTAGCATTACAAAAGTATGACAAGATAATGTATAAACAGAAATACAAAATTTTGTATTTGAAATGTATGTGTGCCTAATAGGAACCATAGTTTATTATGACATCTCATAAGGCATCTGTGAAGGTGTTCTAGACAAGACAATTAAAGGTGACAGTCTGGAAAATCAGGTTCTTAAGGTGCCATCTGGGACACGTTTGGGGCTAGATAAGCCTGCATCTACGTTTGCGTATTCCCAAAGTTCACTAGATGATCCTGTATGTTGATAAAGACTTGCTGAGGAGAAATATATTCTATTCGTATAGTACGAATATGGGCATTAAAAAAAAGATCAGGCTATGGAGAATCTTAATATAAATAAAATCGTAGAGTGTTAGTCATTTCCAAGATTGTGAGAGTTGTACACTGTTGCTTCTTTGTTCAGGTGCATCATCGCTGTGATGCTGATTATCAACATAAGAAAATGTAGCACATAATAGGCTCACAAAAATTTCTGAGGCCTGGATGAGTATTTTTGAATGTGTTTTCAAGTGTAGAGATTCAAGTCAACATATTCTTTTACATTTTGTACACGAATCTTTTGAGAATTGCATATAAAAGACCTTGCAATTTTTACTTTAAACTCAGAAACTATGATTTTAGTAATTCTTTTAATTTTAAAGAAACTGTGGTTTTTATTTTTCAGTGTTGAAAATGAGCCCATGAGCACAAGTCAGAAAAAGGATAATGTACTTTCATCAGAAGCAGTAAAGGTATAGTTTTAAATTAATATTTTATATTAAGCAAATATTTCTCTTAATTTCTGTTCCTACTTCTTTTAGATTCTGTCATCTCATTTTACATTTCAAAAACAGTGCTATATTATTTATGTGGAAATCCAGCCCAGCTCTGTTGGATGTAGTATTTAGGTGGGATGCGGTGAGGGGAGAGGGGCACTGGGGAGAGTTTGAGAGTGGGGTGTTCTTATCCCAGCTTTGCCACTAACCAGCTGTGGGGCCTTCAGCTGATGCATTTAATGTCTTTGTCCTTAGTTTTCTAATCTGTGAATTGGATTGCCTGACTTCCATAGTTTCTTTTCCCTAGGATGTTCTTTATGTTGTGTTTTATCAAACGCTGATGACATTTAATAGTGCTTTTGGAAGTTAATAACATGTTCTTAGTGTGTGATGGATATTTTTGGTCAGCTCACATATGAACCAGATTTCCTTCTACAGGACAAGCATGAAAAGTGTATAAGCCGCACACCTCCCTAGGTAGTTACTGATAAGTGTGGTTAAAAATCCTTGAAAATCGGGGTGCCTGTGTAGCTCAGTTGAGCATCCATCTCTTGATTTTGGCACAGGTCATGATTTGAAGATCCTGGGATGGAGCCCCGCATCAGCCTCCCTACTCAGAGGGGAATGTGCTTGAGGATTCTCTCTCTCTCTGCCTCTGCCCCTCCTCCCGCTTGCTTTCTCTGTCTCTCTCCCCCCACTCCCTCTCTACAAAATAAATAAATTTTTTTTTTTTTAAAGATTTTATTTATTTATTTGACAGAGAGAGACACAGCGAGAGAGGGAACACAAACAGGGGGAGTGGGAGAGGGAGAAGCAGGCTTCCCGCTGAGCAGGGAGCCCGATGTGGAGCTTGATCCCAGGACCCTGGGATCATGACCTGAGCTGAAGGCAGACGCCCAATGACTGAGCCACCCAGGCTCCCCTAAAATAAAATAAATGTTTAAAAAAAATCCTTGAAAATCACTGAACCTTGTAACATTTCTTTTTACTCATAAGTGATTTTCTAGGACCTGAATGTGTGTGTTGTTCAGTGATGTGATGCCAGGTACGTGATCGAGCTTCTGTAGCTGTCCCACAGTCATGGAGTTTGGTCTCATCAATTTTCTTTTCACATGATTTGTGACAATCCGTAAAGCAGAATGCTTGTGCTTTCCGTGAATTTCAGAGTAAATTAGCTTGGTCAACAGAGGGACCATAAAGTCATCTGAATTCTTCATTACCAATAAGGGGACTTTTAAACATTATATAAAATCCAAAGGCATTAGATACGGTGACGATAAAGCTGTTTTCATTGTTCCCCCATCATAATAAACAATATAAATATTTTTTGAGAGAAAATATCAGGATCTGATTTTTTTTTAACTTTATCGAAAGAACAAATCAGGATCACCTTGCTTTCCTTATCTATCTTCGTTCCTTTGCGAGTTTGGCTATTAAATCCTGCTTTCAGGGACACCTGGGTTGCTCACTCGTTTAAACATCTGCCTTCGGCTCAGGTCGTGATCTGAGAGTCCTGGGATCAAGCCCTGCGTCAAGTTCCCTGCTCAGTGGGGAGTCTGTTTCTCCCTCTCCCCGTGTCCCCCATGCTCTCTCTCAAGTAAATAAATAAAATTTAAAAAAAAATCCTGCTTTCAGGTTTTACAACATTTCTACCTACTCTTTTCCTGTCAACTCAGCCAACTGTTAGCCAGCCTACTGGTTTACCACTGCAAGGGCTCTGTAGCTTTCTTCTTCTCTTCCTTCAGTTTTCGCATGTCTTCAGTTGCCTTAACTTCAAGACTTCTAATGGTATATATGCAGCCTTGTTCTTGAGTTATTTTACAGGAAGTATTTTCTTTTGAGATCTCAAACTTTGAGGTTTCTTTGGCTGCTAACTCCTTCACTCCATCTCCTAATCCCTCACTGCCTCCATACCTGTCTTGACCTTCACCAAACATTCCTGCCATCCTTGCTGCCTTCCCCTCAGAGGCTCCACTTGTTTCCCCACTTGACCTGTAATTGATGCTGTACTACTCCAGCTATAATCTCACTCAAAAAAACCCCACAAAAAACCTTCAGCCTTCAGATTTGGCCTTTCCTCTAGTCCTACTTTGTACCTGCAGAGATTTGTTCCAGAAAGTCACACATTTGTAGATGCGGTGAATATGTACATTGGGCAGATACATTGGCTGGGCCTCCATGGTTAGTCTTTTCTATCCATTCTTAATATCTTGGTTTGAGTGCCCAGGATAATTTCAATTTGGGATCGGGGTCCCCAGGTAGATATGGCTCATAGTCATGAGATTGTTTCTCTTAGGATTTGAGACCCATTAGATTACTTATACATGGGCAGTGCAGTTAGAGAGTAATAGAGAGTGTACCATGGCACTCTCCCTGCGGTGGCCTGAGCATTTGGCCCTTGTAATTGTTGCTTTACCTTCCAGAAGCTATAAGTAAGATTTCTTCAACCTAGCCACACAGGCCCAATGGTTTAGATACCTGTTGCCAGGCATCAGAAATATATATATTTTGATAACACCAATAGTCAGCACCATACCTTGTGGGGGAAAACAGGTTAGAACAATATTGATGATCCTGTTATTCTAAATGGTCTCAATTTAAGTATTTTCGTTAGGAATGGAATAAAATATGCATTTGTTTTCTAATGAATAGTTTTCTGAAGCAGCACTCCACTCTAATGTGACATTTGTTACCATGCTTCCATCTTGTTAATCTGAATTTTATGATAATGCCTTCTGTGATAAGAAAAAATATGCAGCATTTTTCCTGGTGAGTCTGAAATATAACAGATTTATGAATAATAAATGTTCTTATCCATTTCTTTTTGTGAGTATTTGACTTTGAGATGCCAAATCAAGATGTTGACGATTGTTTGGTTATAAGTTTAAGCTACAAAAATTAATTATATTTTTCAAACAACTAAAGACCATAGAAGCTTTATATTATCTTTGGACATCATTATATTCTTAGTTATCACTTAGATGCTATACAAGGTTTGCTGTTTTGCTAACATTGGTAGCCATTTCTAATGCTAGCATTTATCATTCCACTGATAAATTTCTTTTATATGAATTAGGTTCTTATATCTAGCTGGCAAAACTTCCAGATATTTAGTTCATATTCTACCTTCGTTTTTCTTTGGGGTCTACAATTTTGTCTTGTAGCCTTAGACACTTGGTCCTGTTGCATTCATGTCTACTGTTATTTAAAAGAGTAGGAAGTCATGTTCTAATTCCCTGCTGCCATCTACCTACTTCAGAGGAATTTTCATCCCTTTTTGTCTTCCAAGGATAAACTCCCGAAAGCCCCCTGCTTTGGTTTTGATCTGGTTTTGGTCCCCCTGGTTTTGGACTCTTATTTCCTGCCTTCTCTTAGACCTTGCCTTGACTATCCATCCCTCCATCTTCACTGGCTTCTTTTTCTTTTCTGAAACACAGTTGTTTTGGGAGGCACCTGGGTGGCACAGTCAGTTAAGCATCCTACTCTTGATTTTGGCTCAGGTCATGATCTCAGGGTTGTGAGATCGAGCCCTGTGTCGGACTCTGTGCTGGGCGTGGAGCCCGCTTAAGATTCCCTCTATCCCCCTTGGCCCCTCCCACCTCCCTCTCTCTCCCCTCTAAAAAATAAACACACAAAACACACTTTTTTTTCCCCTTTGGTGGGTCTGGTTTCCTTTCAATCTATCATTTCACGTCACTCCCAATCACTGTTTAATTCGATTCTTGTCTCTTCTCTAGTTCCCTCAGACATGGGAAACTTAGTACTATGCCTGGTACATGTGTCATAAGTGCTCAGTAAGTAGTTAAATGAGTAAAAGTCATTCCGTGAAACCAGTGATCTCTTGCTAATCGCAGTCAATAGTCTTTTCTTAGTTCTTATTTTATTTAACCAGTTGAGACACTTGATTTTCCAGATCTTGTCTTCTTTCCACAGATTTGCTTTTTTATCTTTTTTTCCATTAATATTGTACCTCATTGCAATTCTTGCCTCTGGCTATTTCCTTCTGACTTTCTGGCCAAATTACTTTTCATCTAGATGTTTCTCAAAGTCCTCAGTTGTCTTCAATGTCTGTCTTCCAAAGTAATATCTTTCAATCGTATTGCTTCATTTTTTGGCTCTCAGCTCTCTACTTGACATCCCTTTTGAACTCTAAGCTTGATTGTTGGGGTTCCAGACATTTCTGTATGGATGGCCTTTGGTACTTCAAATTTAGTCTGCCCAAAAGTCTCAGTATCTTCAGAGATGTTCTCTCTACATGTATTTAGTTGAGAGGTGGAGGTGGTGGGAGGTAGGGAGGATTGTTTAATTGCTTGGGATGGGAGAAGAGCCCTGGGTTCAGGTATTCCATCTGGAGATTTTCATTTTTCTTTTTCTTTAAGATTTTATTTATTTGACAGAGAGAGACACAGTGAGAGAGGGAACACAAGCAGGAAGAGTGGGAGAGGGAGACACAAGCAGGGGGAGTCTCCAGGAGAGGGAGAAGCAGGCTGTCCGCTGAGCAGGGAGCCTGATATGGGGCTCCATCCCAGGACCCTGAGATCATGACCTGAGCCGAAGGCAGACACTTAACAACTAAGCCACCCAGGCACACCCAATCTGGAGATTTTCAACCAAACTATTTACTTTTAATCCCACTGCCCTAAGTGGTACCTAGTGTCTTCAAAACCTGAACTTTTTCATGCTGTCTATGGAGTAGATTGTGTCCCTCATGATCAGAGTTCCCCCTTGCAGCCACTTGGGTAGAAGCTTCCTGTGGTGAGTTACTTTGCCTCCATCCGCCTTTGCCTTCTAAAACTTTTTTGAAATCTCTTATCTGCTCATATGCACTCTCTTACTCTCTTTGTATTTATAACTGAAACCGTTCCTTTACTGTCATTTTAGAATGTTTTGTACAAGAGAAGCAGTCAATATGTGTGGCTCGTCAACAGTGTTAATTGGAATTTTTATCTTTTTATAGTTGAAGAAAGTGAATCTCAGAGATTGTCACTTAAGAAAACCCACACTGTTAGTGAGAGGAGACAAGAGAATTCAGATGCAGTTCTGTATAATGCTTCCCATTTGTGAATTTAATTTATAAGGTATATTCATAAACTAAATTTACCAAAAAGAAATCTTACTAAAAAAATTAAAAGAGCTATGCACTAAGTCTATTTTCAGAAATGATTCATGAGCTAAATAAAATGAATTAAACCTGGACCATAGGTTATAGATTCTCCAACCCAGACCTCAATAATTTGATGATTTTTAGGCTTGTTCTCAGTAGCTTGATATCTGCTTTTTATAAAATTTAACTTTTGTCCCATTTTAGAATTGTTGCTTATAACTAATCATACAATTTTGATGAAGGTTCTGGAGTGGTTTTCAAGAGACAGTGGTTGATAGATGCCTTTGATGTTCTATGAATAATCAAGGAGTATCAGTCTAGTGCGTATTATTTTTATTTATGATTTATAACACTTATTTTTAGTTTTACAAGTAAATCATTTACAACAAAGATCCGTACGTTTTTAACTATTGCCTCTGTTTACTGATAGGTAAAGATGGAAAAATTATAGCTCAAGAATATCTTACTGAAGAAAAAGTCATTGTTTTTTATATTAATTTTATATTGAATGTACAGTGCTGTTTAGTAAGATGGATATATTAAATTTATACATCTGTTCATATTTTGGTTTGTGTAACTCTTCTTTCCTTATTGGTTTTTTTCAACTTCCTTTGGCCAAAAGTGAAATGACAGTAAAATTTAAATGCATTAAATGTTTTCTTGGTGGGCGCCTGGGTGGCTCAGTCGTTAGGCGTCTGCCTTTGGCTCAGGTCCTGGGATGGAGCCCTGAGTCGGGCTCCCTGCTCCTCAGGGAGCCTGCTTCTCCCTTTTCCTCTGCTTCTCTCTCCGTCTGTCTCTCGTGAATAAATAAATAAAATCTTTTTAAAAAAATATTTTCTTGGTTAGGTTAGGGGAAAATTGATTACTGAACTAATTTTTAAATAAATTACGGCCTTAATAAATGCTTGCTATCCTTTTTTCTCAGCGATACAGATAATAGCAGCAGTATGACATCAAATTAATAAAAGATTTTCAAATTTTTCTTTTTCAAATACAGGAACTCTTTTTTAAAAAAATTTCAACTTAATCACATTTGGAACCCATTTATAAATAGATAAGCTTTAATTGATAGGAATGTTGATGATTGGAATGAGTGGTCTCATAGTAAGCCACTATTTCTCTGCTTCTGCCAACTATGGGCCCCCTTGGAAAAGTTTTAAAATTAACATATGCCGTGATGGAAAGAACAGTCTTTGGAATCAGACAAATCTGGGCTTAAATCCCAGCTTTCCATATGGTAGTTTTGTAATCTTGGAAAATTTACTCAACCTCTTTGAACTTTGGTTTGCTGATCTTTATGGGTGGAGGGGAGGTGTTCAAATCCTATTTCATAGAAGTGTTTTGGAATTAACTGAGATAACATGTATAGCACTACACGATGCCAGACACAACATAGGTACTCAGGGAAAGAGGTGCCTTCTTGCCATATAAAGTCTGGCTAAACCTTAGAAAGAACTCTTTTGTTTGAGAATGGTGCTGATTTTTTCTGGGTGCATAGTATAGAAATAACTATTAGAAACATTGATTCTCTATCACATTTGAAAAGAAGGCATACGTGGAGATAGACATATTGAAATTTAGCTAGAAGTCAAAAATTCTTACCCCTTGATTGCTTCTGTAAAGACTGAGTGCTGTCAGAGTGTCTGAAGTAGAGATCCCACTGTGTCACTCTGTGGTCAGATGCCCAAAGGAACTGGCAGGGCTGAAGCCTGTCTGTATGGCTGGGGCTGGTCTGGGGCCTTGATACCTTAGAGTTCCTGGGTGTTTAATGTGTTATAAGGCACCTGGTTTGATTTGCAGCAGCTCATTCTATTATAGACCTGTAATGGTCCTACTTTGTGGTATGATGGAGTACCTTATCAAAATGGAAACAGACTTATGAAAGGTAATGTACATACTCCAGATTTTTGTGAGTACATTTACCTTCATGGGTGCCAGATATTGATTCAAGAACATTAGAGGGGGTTCTGAAAAGCTCTCCTAGAAATAAAAACATTTATTATTCTGGCCCAGTGTTTTCATTGGAGAACTCTTTATACCACAACAGAAAGGAGTGGCTTTTCTCCTATCTTATGTCATTTTGTTCCTTTTTTCTTCTGTCCTTACACAACCTGCCCTGGTTGATTTGATTTCTACCTACATCTAAGCCTGTGACAAAGCTCACACCTGTCCCTCCAGCCCAACGTGTTTTGCTGAGCATCAGGGTAATAGAACCAATTCTTTGATGCACCTTTCCTGCCAGTGTTGCTGGATATAAGATTTGACACATTCAGAGTTGAACTCAGAGTATTTTATCCTAGTTCCCTTCTCTTTCTGTGTTCTCTGTCCTGCTAAAAGGTGCCACCAATTACCCAATCTTGATGTTTGGAAATGATTCTATCATTCTGTCTCCCTCCCCATTGTGCCAGGGACCATCAACAGCCCTTTCTTCCTGTCCATACCCATTGCTACTCTATACTTCAGACTTTTCTCTTTTAGATCAATAGTTTTTACTCCTGTGTTGTTTGTTCTGACACATATGATAGATGACTGTCTTGGGTCACTTAATGGTTAAAGGCACTTATTTGGTACACCATATATAACTACATCCCTTTATCAGAGATTACATGGAAATGAAAAACTGAAAGTAACACCTCAGCTAAAACCTTGATTCTATTCTAGAGCATTTTTAAAAAGTGAAATTTCAGCTTTTTAACTAACTTCAGTAATAAGTTATTTGTGACATCTCAGAACTGATCACAACACTGAGACATGACATAAAAGTTGTAGGTAATTTGTTATGTTAAACAATAACCAGCTTAGAGCAAAATAGTTGAAGGCCAACCTGCTGGCCTGTTCTAATTTTTTAGTGGAAAAATAATGCTGTGATAAAAATGTAATGTTATCTTTCAAGCAAAATTACTTTAACAGTGGGAGTATAAATTGCTCATCTTTGCACCTTACCATTAGTCATGAAATCCATTTGAAAAATTTTGTTCATGCAAATATGTATCAATAGTGTATATGGAATTAATCAGGCATCCCACCACAAATTAAATCCATTATGATGAAGGTAAATAGTAATTTTGATTTAAAATTTTAGCACTACTTAATCTATAGCTAGCTCAAGATATCGGTAATAATCTGATAATAATTATTTTCCTCAAAATTGAGGAAATTTTAACTGCTGGTGGTAGAATTTCAAATATTGACAAATTTGCCAAGCAATATGTAGCAACCAGATGTCTTAGGAGAAAATTAACTAGAATTCTCAAGTAAGCAGCTGGTTTTAGTGTATGAGTGCCAGATTTTAGTACCTGTTAATTTAGGTGATAGTCATATTTAGGATGAAATTGTTTTCACCTTGTGGTGACAGGGAAAACAGTTGTTAGGAATGTTCACTGGAAGAACATGTACGTAGGCGATTTCCATTCTGAAAAAACTTCTATTAGAAACTTTCCAGACAAAGAGGGCAAGGGGTAAGTGGTCTCAGCAGTGGGAATAGCATTATTGCAAAGACATTCTGTAGGAGAGAGAGAGAGAGGAGAAGAGAGATGGGGAGAGAATGAATGAGGGTGGATATGATGACATTAGGTATTTGCAAGCATTGTGAGTGGCAGGAGATGAAATTGGAGAAAGTTACAGGGGGCTAGACCCACCAACACCTTGAATGCCATGCTTGAGAGGTTGGATTTTATCCTGACAGCAGTGCCGTGATAGTGATTAAAGGCCTTTAGGGATGACCAGATTTGAATTATAAAAGATTACTCTAGTTTTTGTCTGGAGAATGGACTGGGGACAGTGCAAGCAAGGAAACAGGTGATGTTTTTGTCTGACTTTTAAACAAGCGGAAGTATTAAGATTTGCAGAAAATGAAAGAATGGAGACAAAGCATGAACACATTCAGTATTGGATGTATTGAGCTTGAGGTTCCAGTGAAGTACCCAGGTGGATATGGATGCCTGATTGATAGTTGAACATACTGTCTGAGCTGCAATCAAAATCTGGGAATCATCTGATTAATCTGTGGGAAATGAAACCTCGTAAAGAAGATCATGAAGAAAAAGCAGGCCCAGCCTGGAAATTGGAGAAATATGTTCTGTAAGGGATGGCTAGAATAATGTGAGCTTGAAGGAGATGGAGAAAGTGTTTGAGGGGAAGAAGGAAAATCTCAGAGTAATGTCATGGAAGCAAATGGAAGATTGGTTATCAGGAAGAGATTCAGTCTCACTTTCTGCAGATGCACCATGTAAGAAGTGTATTGAATTAGCAAGTGGGACAGGGTTTCTTAGAGACTGTGGTCAGCACAACTAGGGAGGAAGTCAGATTGTAAGGGCTTAGAGAGTGATTGGGAGGAAAGGGGAAAGAAGATGGTGAGGGCTGGGAACCCTTTTTTGAGGAGGTTGGTAGTAAAGAGAGGAGAGGGCTATCCTTGTGCATTTACTTTTGAATGGTGGGCTTCCAGAAGGGGCAGATGAGGAACTGTGGTTCCCAAGGAGTCATCAAGGACTCTGCACTGGTACCCTGGTGAGGGAATTCACCTTGGGAAGAGGAGGAGTCCTTCCTTCGTGGTGAGCGTGCTAGTGAGTGAAGGAAGTGTGCCGATGCTGCAGGAGTCAGGGCTCTGAGGGAATATCTTCATGAAATAGAGAGTAGTGACCTCTGCTGAGCAAAGGGGTAGGATAGTGGAGTGGGTGGGAAAGGTGAAAGAGCTGCTGTGGAAAATAAGGAAAGGTTACAGAGAGATTTCCAGCTGGGGCTGTAAATTTTGAATTGTTCGCAGCCCAAATCTGCATGGTGTGCATATCCTTGTGGTGTTTTAAAACAAGACTCACTCATTTAGTTAGAGAAAGATAACACTGGAATTTTTCTCAGTGGGGATGACCAAGGAATAAAACAGAGACTTTGAGGTTACTGGTTGTATTTGATGGCCGGGCAGAAAAGATAGGAAACTGTGGGAACTGAAAGGGACAGTGTAGGAGAAGACAGAAGCTATGATGGGGCAGGAGGAGTGGTGTGGTGGGTACACCTGGGACAGTAGAGTAAGACAGCTGGAAGGAGGAGGGGGTGTGCACATGGGGAATGCCTGAGATTGAGTTTCAGAGGTGATACAGTTATGGGTGACTCACTAGGGTCAGAGTTAATGGAAGAGGCGAGAAGAGTGGAGGTGAAAGTCACTGGAGTTGAGGGTGTTAAGGAACTGGGAGTCAGGGTGTTCAGAAGGATCATCCTTTCTACGCACAATAAAGGCAGAGTCTGAAGTAGAAAGGATGACCAAGCCAGGTGCTCGAGATTGTAAAGGAAGAGTCACCTGGCTCTTCATTATTTTCCACTCAACAGGCTCTTTGGTGACAGCCTCTATCCTGTGACCTTTTTGACTTTATTCCCTGTGCCACTTACCATGTTGGCACAGCACCTGCCACATGCTCTAGGATACTCGAGGGGGTGACAAACTAATACCAGTTGGACCTGCAAATAAATTCTTACATCATTAGAATGTGGGCTCCATGAAAGCAGGGCTATTGGTGTTTTTTTGTTTTTTTGTTTTTTTCCGGTTGCATCTAAACACCTGGAATGGTATCTTGCTCTTACTTAATGAGTGAATGATTTCGAGCTTGCATGGACCCTAACTGCCACTTGGTATACCCATTTCAGCCTAGTACTGCATTCCCCAGAGACACTCGTCCAAGTCTTCTCTATTTCGGGAGCCCAAGTCCCAGCTCCACCTGTGTGTCCCTCCTTTGGCTTGCCATCTCTCCTCTCACTTACTGAGGTCAGAGCCACTTGGTGGACCTTGCTCTTTGTCTTCTCTATTTACAGAATTGCTCAGACCTTGCCACTTCCTTACCTCTTTACCTGGAAGAGGACTTGTCCCTAATCCACTTCAAAGCTAATACTTTCGCTTTATTATTAGAAAAAGTATTAGAGACTCTACTGGTCTCTTTATCTCACTTTATGCTTTTCACTCTGGGACCTGGCATCCTTCTCTCATGTACAGCAGTTATTCTCTTTCCAGTAGGTATAGAGCTGATCCACAAAACAAGAACAAAAAACCATTTATTCTGTCTTAGACCTTAAACTGTCATATTCTGTCTTTTTGTTGTTGTTAAAAAAATTTCTCAAAATATTCCCTTCTATTTACTGACTATTCCTGTTCCCTTGCCTGCCTACTCACAGCTTAACACCTTGAATTTGGGACTGTACTCACACATTCCTGAGCTGTTAAGACTATTCCTCCTGCATTCCTGGGGCTTCTGTATAGTCCTCATTACTTATTTACTAATCCAACAACTATTGGAGCACCTCTGATTGTCAGACACATTTCAAGATGCTAGAGATACTGCACTGATTGAAATAGACAAAAATCCCTGCACTTGTGGCTTTTACTTTCTAGAGGAAGAAACAGATATTAAATAATGGAAGTGTATATGTGTGTGTGTATTTGGGCACTAGCAAGTACAAAGGAGAAAAAGCAGAGAGAGGATATTGGCACTTTCAGAGTGGAGGAATTGACAATTTTGGAGTGACTGGGGAAGCTTTCAATGAAGAGATGAGTTGTAAGTAAAGGTCTGAAGGAGGTGAGGGGGAGTGAGTCATATAGCTATGTGAGGGAAGAAAATCTAAGCAGAGAGAAGAGTCGATGTACATACAGTTCCCGAGGCATGAGTGTGCCCGTTGTTTTTGAAGAACAGTGGGGGAGGATAGTCATCTTTCTAGACCTCACAGTGGCATTTGGCATTTACTCCCCACTTGCTTTTGGAAATAGTCTTTGTCCTTTGCCTTTGGAGACCAGTATTCTGGAGGGATGACTTGGTCTGGTTTTTGCCTTCTCCATCTCTCACTGATTTCTTCTCTAATTTGCACCTCCTTTTAATCTTTTTTTTTTCCCTAGAGCCCTTTTTATCCTGCATACACTGTGTATGGCCAAATTGCATTCTTAAACTGCACTTCTGACTACTTTCCAGACATCTCATCTTTACATCAGCAGGGGACCAAAAATTCAGTGTTTGACATCTAAGTAATTTGTTGCCTTACCTCCTCCCATCCCCACAAGATCCTGATCTCACCTCTCCTATTTCCCGTATCCATTTTTTACTTTACTCAAATCATTGCCCAATTTAGAAAACTTAGTGATCTATGACTTTGTTATCCCTCAGCCTCTGCTTTTATTAGTCATCTTATCCACCTCATTCTCTGTTCTGTACCCCAGTCTTCAGCCACACCCCTGCCATGATAAACAGAGTTCATAATTCTGTGTCTTTGTACATAGTATACTGTGTGTCTAGGATGCTCTTCTCACCCTTCAGGAGCAAGCTCAAATGTTACCTCCTCTATGCAGTGGATTCTCTTGTAAGCCCCACACAATAATAAGCAATGAGTATCTTGCTAGACTGTAAGCTCCTTGAAGCTGAAACTATGTCTTACTAATCAGTGTCCCTGATGTTTTTCTGTGCTTCCCTGTATTAGGCACATAGCAAAGAGAGGAGATGGATGGATGAAATTGACCTAAGGACATTGCATTATAGCAAATTGAGTGTGAAGGGAAAAAATTTCAAATTCCCCAGTTACATATGCCTTCATCAGTAGCCTTTGTTGTTATATGTGGAATGCCAACATCTTTGAGAGCAACTGGAATTGATGTTTTGTTTGCTTGAATCCTGACTGCTTTCATTCTACTCATTGGAACATTGGCAGGCAGTCCTTTTGGCAGGCAGCATTGGCCCTCGCTTGTGGCAGGCTGAATTTTATTGTTGTTTAGGCTGAGGGGAGAGAGCAGCTGTTTTAGATCAGACTTAAAATTTTAATTATATAAATAAAGAATTTATTGTGTTTACTTTGGATAGCAGTGCTCTTTTCTGCTAGTTTTTGTTCCTAGCTTTAGATGCTTTTTTCTTGTTGGGAGTATTTCACTGACACAAATTTCTCAGAAGATTATTAGGGAAAAATTAAGAAATGGAGACATCTAAGGACAAAAAGTGCTATTTAGTAAACTGAAGGTACAGATTCTGGAATAGCAAAGAAGCTGAAAATAAAGGGAAGGAAAAAAGTGATTTTCAAAAAAAATTTTTTGTATAATTCTAAAAAGGTTAAATCTAGGGGCACTTGGGTGGCTCAGTCGGTTAAGCCTCTGACTCTTGATTTCAGCTCACGTCATGATCCTCAGGGTCATGAGATCAAGCCCCACGTGGGGCTCCATGCTCTTGGTGGAGTCTGCTTGTCCGTCTCCTCTGTTCCTCCCCTGCTCACTCTCTCTCCTCTCTCTCTATCTCTCTCAAATACATAAGTAAAATCTTTTTAAAAATAAAGTTAAATGTAAAGGTTTTCACTTGTTTAGCAAAATGTACCTCTTTTGTTTAGAAAGCAGTTTATTGTATTTTGGGAGGAATTGTCAAGTAAAAAATAGCTGAGGCAGTGAAATAAATAGTATTTTTGACAGAAGTCATCTTGAGATTTTATCGATGTCAAAAAAATGTAATCTCCATGTTCTCTTAATATCCCCCTTTTTTTAAACCATTGCCCCAATTTTATAAGACTCTTGTGAATCTCTGAAGCATTTTAAGAATACTTATGATATTCTAATGAATAGCCTACGGTTTACTTCCTTCAGATAGCTACCCAGCAAGAGCAGTCATTCATACTAGCTATAGAAAAAAAAAGAAATACACTGTTATGTTCATGTTACAGTCTTAGTTCATTTTAACTCAGGAAGAAATGTTGTGGCTGATAATTACAACAAATTAAATGGCATAGTTAAAGGACAAAAAATGTATATCTTTATACACATGAGCATTTTGGAAATGTCAACTAGCATTTCTTTTGCCAAACTGAGAGGCCCTTTATGTGAGGAGAGGACACAGCTAATTTATAGCACATTCTCCCAGTAATGAGCACAAGGTTGGAGGGATGAGGTGGAAAGTGGGAGTGAGTTGCAGTTGAAACCAGTAAAAGGTGAGACTTTGACTCTGGAAGGTTGGTCATATTCTAAATGTAGAGACTCGCGAGTTTTTTAAGCTCCTAACACATAGAAAAATGCTATCTGAATGTTTCCTCAAAAATACCCTCTGACTCTGCAAGTGGAGAACAGACTTTAAATATTGCTTGAAATTAATTACCTGGGCTAATAGGTTCTAAACCTTTTCTCAAGCTTTCATATGCTAAATTGTATTAGTAGTTAGGGGAACACTCCATTAAAACTATTTTGAATTTGGATTAAAATATGGAACGAGGTAAACAAATAACATTGAAATTATGATGCTCTTGCCTCCTTGAGGATCAGCCTCTTACAAAACTTTGTCATGTGAACTGACAGTGCCCTAAGGTGGTTTTACCTTGCTGTTCTGATCTTTTTTCTGACTCACACTGGAGCTTTTCTTTTAGAAGGACTAGTGAGCATGACATCTGACAGATACTGTCAGACAGGCATTCCTTTTACAAGTAGGTGAGTAGGCATGTTTGGAAGGCAGGCTGAGTTGGCACATGGGCCTAAGGTTAATGAAGCTTCAGGGGAGAGTGTGACAGGGAGTGCCAGCAAACTCTTTGATAGAGCAGCTCAGTCTTTGCTCACAGAGAGTACACAGGAGTGTGAGTGTGTTTTATTAGTAATTTCATTATAAGCAGGTAAAACAGACCCGTGAAAGTGTTGAACATCTGCAAGAGTTCCCAGTACTGCACAGGGTTTGCATTAATGCACGTCTGAGGATTTTGTGGTTTACTACTAAGGATAGTGGGCTTTTCCTCTGAATTGATAACACCGTGTTGCTGTCTTTCCTCATCTTACTGAGAAACAATTTTACACAATGTGGCAGCTTCTTCGTGGGTTAGGGCAGTGCTGAAATGAGATCTATTTAGGTGTTATCTAATGTACAGAGTGCTTGAAAGTACTGTCCATTAGCTCTGAGTAATTAAGGCTAAATTTAAATATGCATAAAATTTGCCATGATCTGTCCCTTTACTTATCTCTCCCTACACATCCTTCACTCCTCTCATTTTGTACCCTAACCTCCATTCATCTTTAACTTCTTAGAGGCTGGCACATCACTATATAGAGTGGGGGAGGAGGAGGAGAGAGAGCTAGGGAAGGAGGGGGACGCACAAGCATCACATAGTCACGTAGTACGTGTCCTTCTGAGGGCACTTCTAGGAATCCTCCTCTGCTGTCACTGCCACCAACCCTGGACTGGTTACTCCTGTTCTGGCTTCCCACATGGGCTGTATTCCTCCCTTCATGACGTTTACTATATAGTTTTAAGTTGTGCTGACCGTGCCCTTCACTAGACTGTAAACGGCCGGAGGAATCAGAAGCCATCAGTCTTACTCACAGATGTATCCCTCGCGTCTGGCACAAAGCGTGTCATATAAGAAGTTATTAGTCAATTTGTGTGATTTTTTTAAAATGATGATGTTTATTATTCTCTATTTCTTTTTCAAAGATTCCCCAAAGTGAGGACAAAAAGAACCACGCTGAGAAGCTAATCACTCCTCCAACGCAGGAAGATTCCAAAAAGCCAAATGACCTTTCCCGTTCCACCTCAGATACCAAAATAGGAGAAAACGATAGACAGCCAAAAGAAAGCTTTTTTCAGTTTCTTGGTAACTTATTCAATATCTCAGGAAAATCATCTCTTGGTGATGCCAAGCAATCTTCTTTCAAAGATGACCATGACAGAACTGAGAAAGATCTACAAAATCCCAGTGACCATCCTGAGGAAGGGGTCAAAAGGGAGAGGGAGATTTTCGGTGGCTCCCTGGGAACCCAGGCGCTTCCAGCAGAAGAACCCGAGTCCAACTCAGCTGAAACATCAGATGCCTTTTCTTTGGATACAACACAGGACAGTGAACAGGAAACCAGTGATTTACTAAAGTAAGTTTACAGTTTACTTAGCCAAAAAAGTGAGGTTTTGGACCTAGCTTTTAAGCCTTAGTTCTCTTATTAATTAAGGGGATTAGAAAAAGTATTCTCTAATGTCCCTGCTACTAGGTTAAAAAAAAAAATGATTCTGTGTATCATACATATGATCTAGGGCCTTTGGACCTATTTTAAGGGGCAGTACTGATACCTTTTAGGTGCTAACTTTGTTATAGTACAAGATTTATTTCTAATTTAAGACTTCCTTGAATGAGAGTGTTTTCTGTTGTCTGAGTTCTTCCTGTATTAGGACAGGCAGTGAGTCAGGATCTGCATTTTGGGAACAAAAATGATTCTAAGGTTTGTATTCACATTTTGTTAATATCTTTTCTTTGTGGAATGAAATTAAAGGGGTTAAAGAAGTTAAATTGACTTCTACTTGTAAAACTGGCCTTGTGATTTGTTTCCACAGCTCTGAGAAACTGAAATCTTGCACAGATGTAAAGATGATTTCACCATCCCTTTTTTCTTTCTTTGACAAACAGGCACCAACTTGTTTTTCTTTTACTCAGATGAGCTAGAAGGATTATTTTCTACGCAGAAAATGTATATAACAATGTTTAGTTCATTATCCATTTTGTGTAACACAGAAGTATTCATTCATAACTAATATTTTATGTTAATTTAACTCCTACCTGTGAATTGTATTATTTGAAGAGGTCATCAGTAATTATATAGTCAGATGTAGATGATAACTTAGAGCTCACTGTGTAGTTGTTTATAGTTTCAGAGTGTCTTCATGTATATATTTTGAGCTAATTCCTCATAGCAAGTTCCAGAAGTAGACACAGACCCACCCTTGTGAGAAAATGAGACCCAGACAGATTTGAGTTTGCCATCATGATGGATGGGGTAGGGCTTGCCCTACCAGATGTCAGTGTGCTGGTAAAGCTACAGAATTTGAAACCGTGTCCTACTGATGTAATATTTACAAACATTTAAGTGGAACAGAATGGATTGTCCAGAAGTAGACCCTTGTATATATGTGATTTGAACCCTTGAATGTGATGGCATTTTTATGTCCTCTTTTTTTTTTCTTTTTTTTTTTTTTTTTGTATTATATAAAGGAGGACTTTGGGAAATTGATGAACAATTTGGAGAAAAAAATAAAAGCTAGACACTTAACTCGTTATACTAAAACAAAATTGAGGAACAAATTTTTTTTTTTTTTTTAAATACAAAACTAAGAGTAGCTAAATGGGAATTATTCTGTGTTGGTGAGAAACAGCTTTCTAAGCATGATAGCAAAGGAAAGTGTCAGGAAAGAGATCAGTAGATTGGATCACTTCTAATTTTCAAACTCCATATGTCAAACAAAATAAACAATGATACCTTATATGGGCAAGTGAGAAAATTAGGTACAAAAAATATCATAGAATGCTTTAACTGATAAACATTTTAGACACTAGCTCAACAATAGAAAAAAACAACAACCAATATAAACAAAAGAAATATTAAGTGCTAATACATAAGTGGAAGAAAGGCTTATTCTCACCAGCGGTCAAGGAAATGCAGACTAAAATGGAATAACCTTTCTCCTATTAAATTGATAACAGTAACAGTAAATGATGATTTTCTGTATTACTCAGAGTTGATAGAGCTGATGCTCCATATACAGTGCTAGGAGTGGAAGCTATAGCTTAGAGCAACATGTGTCAAGAACCTTAAAAAGCTTGTAGGTTATTTCTAATGATAGACACGAGTGTTTGCTGAAGCATTATTTACAGGAACATATCATTAGAAACAAACGTTCAACAGCAGAAAAATGGTTAAATTGGAGTACCTCTGTCATAAAGGATTATCTAAAGTAGTGCTATTTAAAATGTGGTGTTTGGATTAGCAGCATCAGCATCACCTGGGAATCATTAGAAATACAAATTATCTGATTAGACCCACTGAATCAGAATCTCTGGGAGTAGGGCCCAGCAGTCTTCTAACAACCTCTCCAGATGGCTTTTTGTACCAGAGTATTAAAGTGGTGGGGATTTTGAGGCTGTTGTATGGGAATTAGGTGAATCGGAAAGGTTGTATTTTTTCCTCCCCCTCCCCCCCCGCTGCTTTTTTTTTTAAATCCCCCTTTGGTTTTTGTTTTTTTTTTTTTTATTCATGAGAGTCAGAGAGAGAGATAGAGAGAGGCAGCGGCAGAGGGAGAAGCAGGCTCCCCGCCTAGCAGGGAGCCCGATGCGGAACTCAATCCCAGGACCCTGGGATGTGACCTGAGCCGAAGGCAGACGCTTAACCATCTGAGCCACCCAGGCGTCCCTCCCCCTTTGGTTTTGATTAGTAGGTCAGGTTTATTTCTTTGGTACTAGACAGAAGAAAATGGAAGATGATACTGTGCCTCTTATTTCTTGTTGGAAAAGCCCTCCTTATTAATAGAATAATTATTTGAGGCAATTACCAGAACCAGCTCCACAAAGCCTTTGTCTTGACTGAGAGACAAGCTTCCTCTGGCCCAGCTTCAGAAGTCCTACAAATTATCAGGTGTAGAATTGCAGTTAGTAACTTCCTATTGACAAATGTCAACTTGTTGAGGAATTATCGTATAAAAGTTGAATACCATTTTGGTTAACAGTTTATTTTGACAATAGGATTAAGAACTACTTATAACCAATTTTATAAATATATCTGGAGAAGATATTTACTAATAATTTTAAGATTGTATTATTAGTATTAAAGTTGTTTTAGTTCTGTGATATGAATTTACTAAAAGCAAGGATATATTTAATTTTTTATCAAGATCATGAGAATATTCCAAATATAAAATGTTACTTAAATTAAGATTTGCTGAATCTCTGAAGGTAAGCGTTTTATTCAAGCCCATGTTAGAACAGCTGGCAGGAAAGCACGCACTTCCCAAGGAAGAAAGTGCTCTGGGGAACAAAAAGTTTTTACAGGGTTATATGCTTTTTTACATCTTGTAAACCTCAAAAGATTATAGATTAGCATATAGACAGGAATCACAGGTTTTAACATCAAGAAATGCAGGGAGTAGGAGCATCGATCAGTATCATAAGGTCCAGATGGTTTTTTGTTAGGCCACTCATTTATAAGGCAGGTGTACAGTGTATGCTTGGTGAGCCATAAATCAGGCTCTGGATTAAACAAAGTTAACGTACAGTCATGCTAACTTAGAAACCTCAAATGGCCTCTCTTGTATCTCAGGCCTTTAGAGAGTGTTTTCGCTCATCAGAATTTATACTTCTGAAATTAGTAGGAGATTTCAGTGTAATAAAAGATTTCAATTTTTTAATATAAGGAAGAGTGAATTTTCAGGTTTTGCATCATCTTTTTCATGTAAAAATGCCCCTTTTTTCCCTCTGTAGATCTTTTACAATCAGTGTATTAAAAAGGGTTAATAATTAGCTTAATTTAGACAAGTATATAAAATATTCTGTGCTGTATAATGCTGTCCCATTACTATAATATCAAACATACATTTGAAATCACTATTACAGTTTTCAAAATTTAGATAAGTTATGACCTATAATTTGAAACATGTTTAAAAAAAAATCCTCCTCAAAAGCCACAGTAAATGATTTCATCTTCACTTAATTAAAACTAATGAACAGCTTTGTAATTGTTTTATGTATAGTTTACTATGCAGAATTCATTTTTAATATCCATAAAGCCTTTCATTAAACCTGTTTTGTAACAACTTTTAGAATGTCTTCCATACATTAACTTATGCTTCCAGAGTAATTTATTAGGAACCTATTTCATTGTTGGGTTGAAATCTTTAAAAAGTTCTATGATTTTTGTTTTCAACACATTCATATCCATAATGAAAATTTTTTCTATCAAAACTTTATTGTGATTTTTTTTTAAGATTTTATTTTTATTTATTTGACAGAGAGAGACACAGCAAGAGAGGGAACACAAGCAGGGGCAGTGGGAGAGGGAGAAGCAGGCTCCCCACTGAGCAAGGAGCCCGATGCGGGGCTCGATCCTAGGACCCTGGGATCATGACCCAAGCCGAAAGCAGACGCTTAACGACTGAGCCACCCAGGTGCCCCAAAACTTTATTGTGATTTAAAAAAAATTGCTGGGGGCATGTGGGTGACTCAGCTAAGCGTCCGACTCTCTTTTTTGGCTCAGGTCATGATCTCAGGGTTGTGAGATCAAGTCCCGCATCACTTGCCCTACATTGGGCATTGGAGCCTGCCTAAGATTCTCTCGCTCTTCCCCGCCCCCCCAAATAAATAAATAAAATTAAAAATTGCTGGATTTGCAACTTTTCTTTACATGGAAAAGTTGAAAGTCTTCCCTATTGTAAGAGAAGATATTGTTAACTATGTAATTTGAAAGTAAATATAGCTTCATGCTGAAAAGGTAGCTTAATCATACTTTCCTAAAAATGAGTTAGAGACTTTGCTCTAAGGCTATATTTTTGGGCTGTTTAGAATTTTCTTTGAAGAATGACACATGTCTTTGGTTGACCTTTGAAATATCAAGTATATCAAATATATGCAAAGAAGAGTACAGCCCTGTATACTATCTAGAGGCTTAATAAATCTTCACATGATAGGTATGTCTTGGGCTAAGATGCGTAAACCTTTTCAAATTTCCAATATGTACATATGTCTGCTTAAATATTTGAAATGTATAGGTAAGTTATTTTGTTCTCCCCCATTTTTTTTAGTCTGGGTACAGTATTTTTTATTGATCTATGACAAGGTAGGGCTTTCTAAACCCCTCCTGTCCTTTAGGGGGCCTGGGATAGAAACACCAATGTCAAGGTTGGGACTGTCTCTGTGTGTTGGGGATGAGTAGGGGGCAAGGACTCCCCAGTGGCTGATGGCTTCTTTCTCCTCTTGTGCCTTTACTAGAGCTGATGGTCCAGGGGGCTCTTACTCCTTGGAGGCCATGTGGATCATAAAGTCTACGACTTGGTTTCAGTAGCTAACTTCATTGTTGTACCAGGAAATGAGCTGAACAAAATGGTATTTGAGGTCAATGCCAGTCCCAGCATCAAAGATGGAAGAGTGGGGGTTACTATTAAAGTTTCAGGAGACAGCCCTCTGATGCCTGCTTCACTACCTTCTTAATGTCATCATATCTGGAGGCTTTCGCCAGGTGTCAGGTCAGATCCACAACTGACATGTTGAGGGTGAGGACATGGAATGACATGCCAGGGAGCTTCCCATTTGGCTCAGGGATGACCTTGCCCACAACTTTGGTGATGCCAGTAGAAGCAGGGATGATGCTCTGGGCAGCCTCTTGGCCATAACACCACCGCTTCACAGAAGGGCCATCATGGTCTTCTGGGTGGCACTGATGGCATGGACTGTGGTCATGAGTCCTTCCACAATGCCAAAGTTATCATGGTTGACCATGGCTAGAGAGGCCAAGCAGCTGGTGGTATAGGAGGCATCGCTGACAATCTTGAGGGAGTTGTTATACTTCTTATGGTTCACACTCATCACAAACGTGGGAGCATGAGCAGAAGGGGCAGAGAATGTTGACCCTCTTGGCTCTACCCTTCAAGAAAATTCCAGCCTTCTCCATGGTGGTGAAGGCACCAGTGGACTCCACAACATATGCAGCACCAGCATCACTCCATTTGATGTTGGCAGGATCTCGCTCCTGAGAGATGGAGATGGACTTCCCACTGATGACAAGTTTCCCATTCTCAGCCTTAACTATGCCATTGAGTTTGACATGGGTAGAATCGTACCAGAATATATAGACCGTATAGTTGAGGTCAATGAAGCAGTCATTGGTGGCAACGGTATCCACTTTGCCAGAGTTAAAACCCTGGAGATCAGATACCAGTCCATTTGAGACTTGACCTTGACCATCGTGTCTCAGGAATGCAGCTGACACTGCATAAGAAGACATGGCTGTCTGTTGAGGGGGGAGGAGCACATACCTCTGGTTGCATAGGATGAACTGTAGATCCCATATACAGTTTACATAATACATGAAATTAATACTCCCTTTTCTCTATGCAGCTTATGAAAAATCTTTTTAATTTTCCATCTTCAGTTTATTTTTAAAATTACATGTTTTTGACATTTCTCCTTTATTTACTAGGGAAAAATTAGGAATTAAAGGACAGTTTTATATATTTTTTTTTTTTTTTTAAAGATTTTATTTATTTATTTGAGAGAGAGAGAATGAGAGGGAGGAGGGTCAGAGGGAGAAGCAGACTCCCCGCCGAGCAGGGAGCCCGATGCGGGACTCGATCCTGGGACTCCAGGATCATGACCTGAGCCGAAGGCAGTCGCCCAACCAACTGAGCCACCCAGGCGCCCCCAGTTTTATATTCTTAATACTAAATTATGGAGACTCAACTGCATCCTGGGAAAGAATGATGTAGAAAATAGACTACGTTGGGGCGCCTGGGTGGCTCAGCCGTTAAGCGTCTGCCTTCGGCTCAGGTCATGGTCCCAGGGTCCTGGGATCAAGCCCCGCATCGGGCTCCCTGCTCCGCGGGAGGCCTGCTTCTCCCTCTCCCACTCCCCCTGCTTGTGTTCCCTCTCTCGCTGTGTCTCTCTCTGTCAAATAAATAAATAAAATCTTTAAAAAAAAAAAAAAGAAAAGAAAATAGACTACGTTGGCATGACTAACCTTTTAAAAAGAGGGAATGCAGGTCAAGAGTACCTAACAGAACTAATTACAGTACATGAAGCTGAGCTTGAAACTTTGATGTTCAGTGCTTTAAACATGATAATATAGTTGTTCAGTATAAACAGTGCATATTTTAGTTACAATTATATAACATTTCTACCCAGGTGCTGCAGGAGATTATCGAGTTAGAAATTTAAACTAGTTCGTATAAATCAATTTAATCATTTTAGTTGGAACTACCCAGAAAGTCCTAAAAAATGGAGGAAAATTATTCCCCTCATCCCCCCAAAGGACTCCAAAACTGCCAGAAGGCATTATTAGAGGGAGTTGAAATTTAATGGGTTTTCCTGTACGGTTTATTTTATTAGACCTTTTAGATGAAAAGGTGCATTATTGGATTGGTGCAGGATAAAATGTCTTGAGGTCTCTTTAGGAGGGAGTTGGTAGTAAGAGAACTAAGGTTACTAGAATAAAATTCTGCTTCCTATCTCATTTCCTATTTCTGTAGACATCATGTATATTTCTTTGTGTAGCCATTTCTTCAGAATTATTTTATCTATCTTTTGAGAAAAAAAATACTGCAGCCTGTTGAAAGTTGGTTTTAAGTATAAAACATTAAAGCTTTGAAAGAAAAACCGACCGGACAGTAAAATTTCTTGTCATTTATTCAGGCTTCTGGATCTTCATATATTGTTCTAAAGGCTCTTGTGATTTCTGAATAATTACTATATTTTGATATCAGATTTCACCAGTAATGTTAATTTACCTACATGGATTTTTCTCTTTTTGCGTGTTTTCATAGACATTATCTTATTCACTTTTGAGTTTGTTTCATAATAGTCTTTGTTCTAGCCTGACACACATACTGAAGCTAAAACCACTTTTGTAAGGCAAAGCCTTTCTCTATGCTTCTCCTTCATGTGCTTTATGATGGACAGTAAAAACATGCATGTGACCAATACAAGATTTTACAATAGTGGTGTGATAGGATTTGAGGGGCCAGCAATTATATAGTTTGAAATACAGTATTTCAGCTAAAATTCAAGAAATACATAAGGAGCACAGTTGATGAAAATTTGACATTGTGTCAAAGGAGGTTTACTTTCTATCATGTAGACAAGTCTAGTATTCTTCATGTTGCTGCTTTAAAGTTGGGGAGAAAATGTATTATATTAGATAGTGGAATACTGGTAAGTGGATTACTTATTCATGTGGATTCTATCATGTTTTGTTAATTTTATGTTTAACCTGAAAACATTAGAACATCAAATTTTTCTACCATCCATCTTTAGAGTCAATGAAATTAGAGTTCACAATTTAAAACACTTTTATATCGTCTATAATAACTAAGACAGTCTGGAATAAATTGCACACTAAGCATTTACTATCATTGCTTTATTTAGTCATTCATTAATGCACAGAAAGTTATTACACATATACTGTTTCCCAAATTTTGTGGGGGGGCATTTAAAAATATAAAGATGATTAAGACACCATGCCTTCCTTCAAATAGCCACCAGGCGAGCGGGGGGAAAATAAATAAGTGCCTAGATCTTTATCATTTAATATGGCAAATGCTGTGCTCAGGGCTCTGTGCACCCACAGATCAGAGGCTACCTTCCCTGTTAGCAGGAAAGGGGCTTTGGGATAGGTTTGCTCTGGAGATAACTCGTGAACTAAGTCTTAGAAGACCCTAGAGTTTCTCTCTGGGGCTGGGATTGAAGGGGAGAGTATGTGTGAAGGACTAGTAGGCAGCATCAGATAGCATGAGAACTCCCAGAGATAGATTCTTCAAAGGAAGATGGATGCTGAGAGCCGAGGAACTTTGTGCGGGGTCTGAGAAGAAGTAGAGAACTTTTTCTAGAAGTCCCTTTTGATTCCTGCACTTACCCAAGCATTTTAATACTCACTACACTGATTGAATATCTGAAGACCTTAACGTGAGAGGATTTTTAAGGCAATTCTGTCATTGAGTTAACTAATATATACTGAGTGCTTGATGTGAGCTAGACATCTCACCAGTTGTTTTCCTTTAGAAGTTCTCCCCCATGTGCTCAAAGTTGCTCTTTAAATTCACATCTAAGAGTAAAGGAAGAGAAGCTTACTATGATGCTCTGATATGGTGGAGAATTCAGTGACGTATCCACAAACTTGCCAGTATGAGGCATAAAGGCAGTATGGTTCCTTCCAGTCGAGCACTCCTTTGAGATTATAACTAAAACCTAAGCCTCGGACTTGTCAGCCTACATTCTCTCCATTAACCACAGTGAGAGAGATGTACACAATCAGGTGAGGGGGAAAGGTTCTAAGGAGCTCGAACGTTCATGCTGCCTTGACATTCACATGCTGCTTGTCAAATCTTTATTATTTTTTTTTTAATAAAGACAGGTTTAACTACAACATTTTAGGATTTCCATCTCCAATTAATACATATTAAAAGTAGGAATAATTTGAGAGGCCTTACCACACTTTCTAGGATTACTACTAAGTGTTACTGTGTTTCCTGATACTGTTGTGCTGTTGCTTTTTACAGACAACTAGGTGGTAAACCAGAGAGGCCGTCAGTAACGTATGCAACATATCGAGGCCCCAGGCAAATCAGGAAATATTTGAAGCACCAGACTGCATTGGAAACTGTGACTCCCTCGGACAGAGAAAATGAAAGTTCTGACTCTAGCACAAGCATCCACATTGGCCCTGGAAGTGAGACGGAGGCTAGGATGGCGTCATCATTGTCATCAGCTAGCACGGACTTATCTATGAAAGGACATTTGCTCAAAGGCCTGTCAGAAGACTCTGATTATAGCAAAATAAATCTTAACACAGAAAGCCATCTGACAAACAACCCAGATTTGCCCAATACTGCTTTTTCTAAGGATGTTTTAAATAAAAATGATCCTGGGGGACCTGTGAGAAGTAGGCCATCCCCTTCTTCTGGGACTAACTCCAGCTCCACTGTTAGAGAATCTGATTCACAGCACCATTTAAATGGTGCACCAGTTTCTCAGACTGACAGGAATTTGGTATGTTCAGCGTTGTTTATAGGAAGTAATGGTAGCAAAGTTCCTTGCAGTCCAGATTTTCACGGGGTAACTACAACAGAAACTACAGTGAAGGATGTCAGCTCAGTGATGAGTGATGGGACCTTGGTGCAAAGAGAACATGTTGAGCCTGTGAGCCCCGCTATTTCTGACTTCTCTTGTAGGAAATCTGATGGGAGCGACACTACCAAAGAGGGAAGTTTGCCAAGTTCAAATAAATCAATTAGGCTCGAAGATCCACAGTTGCCAGAGAGTAAGTGTTCTGACAAGCAAACCGCAGATAACTCAGCAAAGCAGGCTGTCAATCACACCAACATCCCTGCTCTTCAGAGACATGCTGTGACAGACACAGAACTTGTAAATGAAGGAAATAGATTGTCTGCCCAAGACTCACAGAAAAATTTGGCTGCTAGAAAAATCAGACAAGAAACAGAAAACACCTTGGTTGGTGAACCCAGAGCTTCAAGTCTCATAAAAGCTCTGAAAGGTAGAATTGAGCCATTACCCAAAGATACTGACCAGTTGTTTATAACAGAAGCCAGAAGGCCCGATTTTAGGCCACATGGCAAAATGCCTCGTATGGTTAGAATAAATCAGAACAACCCTGCCTCTGTAAAACACATCAGTGAATCAGCCATTGTAGCATGCTTAGAAAGTAAAATAGCACCTGAACTGAATTTTGAACCTAACCAAAAGCACATTTCAGAATCTCTTCTTGATTCTGAGAGTCTTCAACAAGCCAAAGCATCACCTGGTGTCAGAACATCTCTTACCCTTGAGTGTAAAAAATCAGATTTCAGTATTTCATCTCCTACCTTTGTTTCCAGAGTTGGTATGGCAAGCAAGTTAGATATTCCTGTTTTAAAGGATGAATGTTCTGTGCTCACTGAAACTGGGGATGTCAACATTGTTGATATTTCCAATCAGCCTAGTCGGTGTCAAGAAGAAAACGTGGCAAATCATGTTGAGGCAGCAGATGGGAAGAGGCCTCCTGCTTGCCTTCGTCTTGGGCATGCCTCTGCAACTCTTGAATCCAAGGAAGTTCTTCCTGATGGCAAAAAATGCCACGTTCCACTAGATCTTACAGCCAGAGATGTTCATGTAACCAGAGTGGACTCGAGATTGGAGTCTGAAAGCCTCTCTGAGGACCACAGTTCCATTTCATCTCAAGACCTTACTAAAGCAGAATTGATGCTTTCAAACACTAGAGCAAGTAAGAGCGCCATAGAGAAGTCTGATTCTCTTTCCTTGGAAGCCAAACCTAACATTGCCAAAATTTTCTCAAAAGTGGAAGTTGATGGTCAGAACAATGGTCCTGTTGAGTTGCATTCTGGAAGAGAAAACACTATAGCCCTCTCCAAGATAGCTGTTTCCCAAACAGAGCCCAGAGACATTTCTCAGGATAAAATTTCTTCTCCATTTGAAGTTACAGATATGCCAGGAAAGCTTACTTTATCGGAATTAGCTTCCCAAGAGGTTGAACAGGACAAAAGTTTTCAATCGATGGATCATAAGGAGATAAAAGAAAAATATTCAACTTCTGGCCTTGCAGAGAATTGTCAAACTGAAGTTTCTCTTCCTGCCTCTAAATATCAAGGTATTCAGGAAACAGAGGCAGAAGCCTTAGTTTATCTTCCTGCTTTTCCCAAGAGTAATACATCTGAGATTTTACCTCCTCTTCATAATGAAAAAGTCACTAGGCAAATGGCACAGAATTATGAAGCCCGTGCTTGTGTGATTCATCAACCTTCAGATATTTGTGGGACTAGAAAGATTTCTGGTTTCTCAAAAATGGCAAAACTCAGCCTAACTAGTGCTTCGCCACAATTCCAAGAAACTGACAGCACAAAAGTAAATTCACCTTTTCTGGATTCTGACAGAAGTTCGGAAAAAAATGCATTTGCATCTGAGGATTCACACTTTCATAATGCTCCTGTGCTGAAATCAGGAAAGAAAGCCTTATCTCATAGAAGGAAAGAGAATACTCATTTCCTAAGTGGTGGTATTAATAACATGTCTTCCTCCAGTAACTCTGAAGAAGTTAGTGTGGTTTTAAGTTCACATAATCCCCCAAATAATTTCAGTTCTGTAAAAGTTACCATAGATGCCACACCTGAAGGTGCCTCTCTAACTAACCTGCTGTACCCTAAGAGCTCTTATTTGAAATTGGAAACATCTGTCCCAACAGGGTCAGAAGTGACCCCATTTGAGGAACATTTTGGGAATCCTACTGGGAAGGGATCTCTTGATTTCCCAACTGCTGCCCAATTTGACAATCCCATGGAAGTGGAGACTGGAGCAGTTGCTGGGGCTCCAGCGTCAGTTAACAGCTCAAGCCAGCAGTGTTCTGAAGCATCTACTGAGCACACAGAAGCAAGGAGGAGAGCACATGACCAACTTTTGGACCTCAGAAGTGGTTTACTGAGAAAGGCTGATACACTGATTAGTGAAATTTTTAACTCTGTCAGGGAAGAATTAAAATCCAAACACAGAGTTGCTACCTGCCAGGAGCATATAGCCATAGACGGCATAATGAATCCAGGTACTCCGAAAGAAGACATCCATGAGAAAAACCCATCAGAAGTGACACTGACAGGGATTCAACTGATGGAGCATTTGGAAGAGCAGGGCATGGAAAACAGGTCAGCTGTCCGAGGGGAAGAAAAGGTCTGTGTTTCACCTACAGTTGGTGAGAAAAGTCTCCTTTTTGATTCTGATAGAATGAATTTATCTTGTTTGTTAGAAGATCAAGCTAGGGAATTAGTCAATGAGATTATTTATTCAGCCCAAGAAAATTTGACAAATGAAGCTTTTGAAGATACTGAGGATACCTGGGATTCTGAACTTCAGGCTAATACTTCAGAAATTCTGAACAGTGATAGTGTTAAGCCACATGATACATTAAGGGAGTTCTTGGTGTCTGAACAGGCAGTAAATCAAAGCACGTGTGAAATTAGTGAAAATAAAGTATTAGGTAGATTCTTCTCTGTAAGTAACTTAGTTAATGACACAGAGTCAATTAAAGGAAGAGAAATTGTTCTCTACCAAAAATCCCCATTTTCTGGAAATGGAGCTGGACAGTCTGATAGTATAAATTTGCTGAAATCAGATACTGTTTTGCTAGCCGAAGACACACCCCATAAAGGGTTAGATAATAAGGTAAAAACACATTTATTTTTCAAAGAGGACTCTAAAGAGAAAGTGGAAATAGAGTGTGTGGATGATCACAAAACTGGGACAGAGAATACAAAAACTCTTGTATTAAATTTCAAATGGCCTCCATTTGCAAATGACGACCTCCATGTACCTGGGACATCCAAAAGCAGTTTGTCTGATAGTCTTGTGTGTATATCTGAAAAAAGCTTGCCGGGACACAATAATAAAAGCACACTCCTTACAACGTCAGAAGTAGGGAAATTACACAAGAAAGATACTGAAGTAAATATGGGGAAAATGGAGCTTAGACCTTCCATGTTAGAACTGGGAGAAACAAACAAAAAGGATGCTGAATTGAATATTATGAAATATGAGGCAGTCCCTCCTATGTCAGAAATGGGAAGAGCACATAAAAAGGAAGCCAAATTGAATATCACAAAAACTGAGCCAATAGCTGACATTCTTAAAGTGGGAGAGGTATACCAAGTAGATGCTGAGAGGTATATTGAAAAAACTGAAGGATTACCTGCCATTTTAGGAATGAAAAAAGCTTATAAGAAGAGGGATGTTGAAGGAGATCTTGGCAAAACTGACATGCTGCCTGTTATTTCAGAAGAGAAAAATATCTACCAAAAAGATGCTGAGGTAATTACTAGAAAGGCTGAAATAATACCTACCACATTAGAGATTGAAAATATTTACCAAAAGGATGCTGAAGGGGATATTGTAAAGACTGAGGTGATACCTGTTGGATTAGAAATGGAAAATATTTACCAAAAGCATGCTGAAGGTGATATTGGCAAGACTGGGATCACAGCAGTTATGTCAGAAATGGAAGATGTCTACCAAAAAGACTTTGAGGGGATTACTGAAAAGCCTGAAGTGATACCTGCCACATTAGAAATGGAAGATATTTACCCAGAGGATGCTGAAGGGGATATTGAGACTGAGGTGATACCTGTTGGATTAGAAATGGAAGATACTTACCTAAGAGATGCTGAAGGGGACCTGGACAAAACTGAGGTTATTCCCATTATGTTAGAAGTGGTAAATATCTACGAAAAAGATGTGGAAGGCATCACTGGAAAGACTGCAAGACCTGTGGTGGAAATATCTTATCAAAAGGATGCTGGAGAGGGTATTAGGAAAACTGAAGTGATAGAAGTGGAAGAAGCTCACAAGGCGACAGTCCCTGCCTCCTTAGAAATGGAAAAACCATGTAAGAGAGAGGCTAAAGAGACCCTCGGCATGATTGTGTCCATGCCCTCTCCAAGAGAAATGGAAAGAATATCTCCAGAAGATTCTGATGAGGCTCTCAGGAAACACAAAGTGTTATCCACAATGGTAAACATTCAGAAAACATACAGAACAGACCTGGAATTGCCTGTTACACAAGCAGAGGCCATGCCTCCCATATATGAAGCTGAAAAAACCCTGCAGAAGTCTGGTGGAGAGAGTGCTGGAGAAATGGAGAGAGATCCCCCTGAGAGAAAGAAAGGCTTGATAGCGTGTGACAACAGACTTGCCTCCTCCTATTTCAGGGGATATGAATCACCGACATTAAGTAAGGATTATGAAGGCTACCCAGCTTTAGCAATGCCGGATTTTCAACCTGAGGGTACCATAGGGAAGCTAGACAGAAGAACATCTGTTATTGCAGTAGATAACCAAATAAGGGATGATAATTATAGCGATGAAAAAGAAGAATCTAACTTGGCCTTCATTTCTCAGGATGAACAAGAAAATTCTTCCTTTACTATATTATATGAAGAACCCCTTCAAGATGAGGACAGGTGTGCTACCGCAGAAGTAAGAAGAACACACACTCTCTTGTTTCCTGAGACATCTGCTGATAGCATGCCTGTTCTCGCATGCGAGAGGTCTGAGAGCAGAACTGACCTCGTCCATCATTTTGAAAAGGATACTAAATTAGGTGAGACATTTGATAGTGATAGTTCAGAATCGTTCTTATCAGTGGAGGCCAAAAGGTACAAAATTTATCCCTTAGCTTTGTCTCCCATTTATGAAGATGACAGTTCTCAGGAGGACATTCTGTCCAATGAGGTCTCGCCTGGTCACCATGGCTCCACAAAATCAAGAGAGAGTGCAAGCCAGCCCTCTTCTGTTTTATCCCTTCTGCAGTCCGTATCAGAGCGTTTAAAGATGAATTTTGATGAAGACAGACAGGGGGTAGGGGAAGAGGAGGAGGAGGACGAGGAGGAGGAGGAGGAACCGTTACATAAAGGAAGCCTGAGAGGTAGGAGGAAGGAAGCCTTCAAGCGGCCAGACCCTTCCATCGCATTTTACCCTGATGATAGCCAGGAGAGGACTGGAATTTCTAAGAATTCATATGTAATGTCAAATGAACCTGCTACCTCCAATCTGCAAGTTGGTCTGTGGCCAGAAAAGGCTTCATTTCTACAAAAATCTGACCTTACTTCCAAACTACATTCTTCTTTAAAGAGTGCTTATCATCAGTATTTGCAGACTTCCAAAACCCATTCCTCAGAGAAGGGACCCCGATTTGGTGGGATTTTTCAGGAACCAGTGTCAAAATACTTCCGTGCTCAGGACATCTCAGGCAGATTAAGCCTGTTCACAGAGGTAAGTTACTTTGATTATTAACTAGTGAGATAGTGCTTTGGGTCATAAAATGATCTGAAAGCTTATTAAGAAAATCAGTGTTTTGAGGTTGTGTAAGGATTGTTTTAAAAATATATCAGAGGTTACTTTATCCTTTAATTGAAGTGTGTCACAACTGCTGTATTTTAGCTGGACTGTTAAAATGAGAAAACAAAATTGCTTAGTCAGAATTTAAGAGGCATAAAGGAGAAGCAGGTTATTTCCCAGTTCTTTGCTAATATTTAGTTTTCAAGCTAAATTAAATGATAGCATTTGAATTTCTGAAGATACTGTATATGGGGAATTTGTTACTGGGACCATTGAACCTGTGTGTCTCAGTAAAATATTTCCTAATATTTTAAAACATTTTAAGTGACAACCTCACAGTGTCCTCTCACTATAATTGCTCATGTTGTTCGTACAAAGCAAGGCAATGAACAGCCTAATTCAAAGAAAAAGCTGAAAGCATTATAACTGGATAATGCCTTGAAATTTAGTTATATGTATTCTTTGCCTTAGAAATATTTAAATGTCTAACATAGAATATATCCATTTAACGTGGGACTTTCCTTTCTGGCATTCCCAAGATCATGGAACTTTCTCTAGGATTCCAAAGTCCTGTATCTTCACCTTGAATAGCCATAGTATCAGATAGTTATATACTTGAATATCAACCAGTAGCTTGCAAGGCAAAGTCTTTTTAAAAAAAGAAAGGGTGGGATTTGAAGAAATGTTTCTTTAATGATCTCCATCACCTACCAAGTCACGGGGAACATCTTCACTGCATTCCAACACACCCACGTCCTGTTTGTCCAGCCTTGTCTCCTCATGCTCTGGTCATGCACCCTGTGTTTCCTACCACTGTACTTTTCCTCAGTATGTTCTCTTCATGGAAGTTTTTTTTCTGCTCCTCCCTGACCCCAACCTGCCACATTGCTTCACTTGTTGAAATCCTGTTTTTCAAGGTCTTCTCCATATCACTTGTTCAGACAAGCCTTTGGGCGCCTCCCTGTGCCATCATCTGACCTCCATGATGGTGCTGTTTCCCTTGATGGCCATCACTTGGCTTCTTTTTTTGTGTTTTACCTGTAGTTTAACTTAGTCCTTCACTTAGAAGAGTCATGTGAGTGTGATCTATCTTTTTCCCCCTTTGTAGCTATAAGCTTCTTGAGGGCACAAATAACACATCATTTTCCTTGTAGTACCTAGAGATGCGCTTTGCATTTAATGGCCCCTAAGTAAATATGTGATAAATTAGATTTGTGACTGCTAAGAAACTGAACTATATATCTTTCTGTTGATGTTTTTTAAGGCTTCCTTCTTACACTTTTATTATTTCAGAATATTAACAAACAAATTTTGAGGTGTAACCCAAGACCTGGGAAGGTAAGCATAAGTTTCTTTTCTTGTTTGTTTGGTTTTCTTTTAAAAGATTTTATTTATTTGAGAGAGAGCGCAAGAGAGAGCATGAGGTAGAGGGAGGGAGAAAGAGAGCAGACACCACCGAGCAAGGAGCCCAATGTGGGGCTCGATCCCAGGACCCTAAGATCATGACCCGAGCTGAAGGCAGATGCTTAACTGACTGAGCCACCCAGGCGCCCCGTAAGGGTAAGTTTCTTATAGACTAAGATACGAAAAGTAAAGTTACTTTAGGGGCATCTGGCTGGCTCAGTTGGGAGGGCAGGCGACTCTTGATCTTGGGGTTGTGACTTCAAGCCCCACATTGGGTACAGAGTTGACTTAAAAAAAAAAAAGTAAGGTTACTTTCAGGTTTGGGGATTTTAAAGTAAATACTTTTAACTGACTTTAAAAGGGATTATTTTACTCACAGATTTAGCATCTGAAGTAATAATTACTTTTATATATTTAGGATATTTTATTTTCTACATTTTACGACATTTTGGAATTTTAAATGCATTCTTAAAATTAGTTATTGTGCCTACTTACTGTATGTTGCAGATGGTTATCTATGATCTCCATGGAAGTAAATATAAGCAAGAGATCTACTGTAGTATTCCTGATGCTACATCATGGTCCTTTCCGAATGGGGTACTGATAAAAGTTGTAAGGGGCTGGTAAGAGATCTCTTAAAATTTTGTAGCATGTTTCTCCCAACTAAGTGTATTTTCTTACTGTTTATGCTTTTTATATTTTTTATTGAAGTCATATTCCTTTTCCTCTGGTTTTTGACAGAATATTTTGAAACATTATTAGTGTTTTATAACTTAATTGTTCTCTTTATCTACTGTGACAGAAAATATAGGTTGTTTTTAGTGCTTAAAGCCAGCTATAAGTAGCAAGACCTAATATATATATACAATCAATACCATCCTGAAACTACACTATTAGCAGGATAGATTTGGCAAGTTGAGTTAAAGGCATGAGTTGAATGAAGCACAGCCTTGAAAGTGAGTTCAAAATTTGTGGGATGCTAAGGAATGTGAAGGCCACATACTTAGTCATTTGTATAGCTGACATAGTCAAGAAGTGAAGGATTCTTTGTGGGGTGTAAAAATGAGGGAAAACCTCATTTGTTATTGACCATTTCCCTTGGACATGCTGGAGCCGAAATTTCTTTGTCCGGTGTCTCAGTTACTCACTGATCAATATTCATGATGTAAGTGGTATGGTGTAGTGTTGTTTTCATGTAATAAAATGGGACACATGCGCTCCCATTTTATTTAAAATTTGGAATTGTTAAACTGCTGTTTTAATAGAAATGTATGGCTTTGTTTATCTAGAAAGTGCATGTGTACCTGTATATAAGCATAGGCATTGATTATGTTCAGGAGTATTTCCAAGTTGTACGCACTTTTGTTCTTACGCTATTTATCTATACTTACGTTAGCATGTATCATTGTTTCAAAAATAGAATTATGTGCTAATGGTGGAAAATAGCTCAGCTTTTAAAAGTTAGGTAGGTGAGATGGTCTGTGGACTAAGTATCATTTGTTTTATGCCTCATTTCTTAGAAAATTAATTATAACTGATCATGCTTTTATATTTTATCAGCTGGATTTTGTATGAGAAGCCACATTTCCAGGGTCAGAAATGTGTGCTGGAAGAAGGGGAAAAGGTGTTAAATCGTGACTGGATCCTTCAGAACAGGAAGCATCCACAGAGAGACTTTGTATTGGGTTCTATCAAACGTGTCTTAAAGGTAACACAACCATTGATTTTCCCTGATTTTTGTTTTGTTTTGTTTGTCTTGTAGTAAAGCTGTACTTTGGCCTCGCAGTGTTTAGAGGTGATTGCTAATATTTGTGCTAGTTTTACTAATCTTTATTATATTGATGATAATCTTTTGAACGTATGCATATGAAGTATTAGAGGGAATGATAATTTAAAATGTTACCTGTAATCTGGGCCATAAAATGAAATGGTGCATGATATGTGTGTGTGTATACACAACACACACACACACACACACACTTTTAAAAGTGGTAGGAATATACCATCCATGCATCTTTAGGAAAAGAGCTGATATTTCCAAATATCTTTTTTTAGTAATCTCCACTCGTGAGTGTAGGAGAGAGTGTGTGTGTGTGTGTGTGTGTGTGTGTGTGTGATGAGTGTTAGGTGAAAAATACAGAAGGAGGAGTGGGGAGAGAAAGGAAAGGTGTATTGCTTTTTTATTTTCTATTTAGAAAATATTTAATACTTGCATGAGGAAGGTCTCCCAGTATAATAAAATATTTCATGAGAAGTGCTGTGGTGGTTTAGAGGAGAGGTGAATTGGTGATTAGGACAGATCGCAGATAAGGACAGAATTTTCCCAGTGTATTCTAAAGAGTTCCTTCAGCAGTAAAAGAGCACGTGACTTATTACAGTTATGCATATGACAGTCACAGATATATATTTTTTTCTTTTTTTAAAGATATATTTGTCAGAGTGCATGTGAGAGAGAACATGAGCACAAGTGAGCATGAGTGGGGGAGGGACAGAGGGAGAGAGAGAAGCAGGCTCCAAGCCGAGCAGGGAGCCCCATGCTGAACTCGATCCCAGGACTCTGGGATCATGACCTGAGCTGAAGGCAGACGCTTAACAACTGAGCCACCCAGGCGCCCCTATATTTTTTCAAGTTGTGGAGATTTTGTTTATATGCTTAAATATACAAATTAAGGTGGACCTTATCACAATGATTTGGGCCGATGTTATTAAGTTCTTGATAGTTGCAGATAGCGTACAGAAAAAGCCATCACGAAAGGGTTATCTGCATGTATTTTATGTGAATTAATACCTCCTGGGATACTGCAAACAAGCCTGTGTCTTAACAAATTTATGTTCTGCTTTTGAGCCCAATACTGTGATAGGCACGGGGAATGGAAATACAAGTGAGATACGATTTCATACTTAAGATCGCTTAAAGTTGAGGGGAGGGACAGCGGAGTCACATAACCACATGCTCTGCCTTTAGGGGTGCACAAAGAAGGGGTACCTCTCCTGGAGGAGGTGGCACCTGATTGGAATCTTGAGAGAGTAAACGGGTTAGGTGGGTGGGAGACGTGAGGAAGTTCTTGGCAGAGCCCCCTGCGTTAGATGCCGAGGTGAATGTTGGTGGTACTACGAGGAGAATGGATGGAGCTGCAGCTTTGAGGGGCAGTGCTCGTTTAATTAGCTAACTCACTAGAAACTGATTGAGGTGAATTGTTTGTAGGTAGAATGTTCTAAGATTGAAGTAATTTAATGGTTTTGTGCTTTTTTGTGAATGTCAGGCATCATGCCAAGCCCAGTGGGGGAAAAAGATAAGTTGTTGAAAACAGCAACCTTCTCACCACCCAGAAGCCCAACCACAATAATATCAAGCAAAAAACCTCAGGCTGTTGAATATGGATATATAAATGAGTATTTGCACACCTGCCATTTGCTTAGACTATATTAAAAGAAAGAATAAGTGTTGCTTGCATTTTTTCCTTCTTCCAGTGTTTGTTCTTAGAGTCGTTTTTTAAATTGCAGTGTGAATGCCCTCATGTCTTGAACAGGCTAGCAACTTTCAGTGAGGAAGGAAAAACTATTGAGCATCGAATGGAAAAGGCATTAGCATTGTTCTAAACATTTTACAAAGTAAGAATCGGGCATCGAACTGCTTCCTTTCTCCAACCTTGTCAAAATTCTGCCTACTGATAGCTTCGTTTTCATGGGGACTGTTACCATTCCAGATTCGCCTAGGCCTAAGCCTAGAACTAACTTTATCTTGCTTCACCATCTTTTATTTGCTCGAATCTGAGTAGTCAAAACTTCGGTGTTCTTTAAAGATAATACTTTGGTGATGTCTTCAGTTTGCTGTGAATAGATGCGGAGGATACCGTCAGTTAGCAGCAGTTATAGATTCTGCTCAAGGGCCATCTTTGCTCCCAGAAATAATTGGGGTGAGGTAGCATCGCAGTAATTCTTGAGTCAAGTGTTTCTTTTCTCAAATATTAGAAGTGAATATTGCAAATTACTGTTTACGGTGCATTTAATATATTTTTTTTAAAGGAATGACGTTTTTCTTAATGGTCAGAAGTTACTTCAGTTTTGTCTTCATTAATTGCCGAGAAGAGAGAGATCTGTTAGATCAGGGACTGAAGGTATTTTATGTGAGGTGGAGTCCATTAGGTTTTCTTAATTGTTTTTGTTAACTGTAATCCATTCTTGATTGTTTCTGTCCTGTAGTTTTGCCTCCATTCCTACAAAGGCTTTCATAGTCTAAGCTTGCAAGTTTCATCAAGATATTTGTAAAGTTAATATTATGACTAGAAAAGTTGGGGAGGAAGCCATACAAACTTTACTGAGAATAAACTGTTGATTGTTGCTAGGTTACCATAAAGTACCCTTCAGTTGTTAGTGTTTACTGCCTCGGTCCATCAAGAATTATGCAAGTCTTGAGAGAGACATTATTTCCGTGAGAATAGCCACCACGAAGAAGATAAAACTTAACCAGTGAAATCTTTTTTAGTTAACTAGAGAAAAAACTGGTCCTCTGGCTGAGGACATAAGCATTCTTCTTTTTGTTTATTTTCCATTTTTTAGTCATCATTATACTTTTTTCCATTATGCTGTTTCCTTCTGTGTTGTGGCAGACTCAAATGCCTTTTAGCTTTTTCCCTTTTAAAGTACACCACCCATGCATTGTTTATATAACACAATGCAGAGGAAACTTATTTGTGTGAGACATTTAGTTATGTATTCTGTTACTGTAACTTACATCCCTGGGGGAACATTAATATGGCAGCATTTTAAATAATGTTACTAGAACTCTATTATTAATAGCAAACAAAAGCCTTGAAGATTGACAGGTGACTATTGTGGACGTTTCTGACTATGTTTGAAATGAAATTTTAAACAGAAATATACTTTTAAACTTTAAAGGATATTTTAGGTTGTGCCTCTTTACTGTATTGCATTTTAGAACTAGATTTCTGAAAATAAAATATATTAATTTGCTTATACATATTAATAAGAATGATTAAGAATGATTAATAATAAAACTCAATTTGGAAGAAGGTTAAAAAATCAGAAAATTGCAGTTATAAATGGCAAAACTGATTATAATAAAAAATGCAATTGTTCAGCCTAATGTCACCTCTGATTGTTACTGCATTTACCTGTTTCATTAAAGGATAATCACTTGAATTTCACAATGTCCTAGGTGAGGATTAACGCTACTGAAAGTTTGTATAATTAAACACTCATGATTACGGAGTTAGTGTGTACAGACAGAAGCACATCTGTAATTTCAGAGAAGGGAAAAATAATTGTAGCTTTGATTCCCTAACAATCAAAGGTAAGGTCTTTTTTGTGTTAGAACTTGACCATTAGAAGATTTTCATAGGTAAGAATATAGAAAATTCTCTCTTTAGTTGCAGTGGGGGAAACATTTACAAAGAGAGACCATATAAAAAGGGGAGTGGGGAGAGCATGGATACCAGTATGACTGAAGAGTTGCGTGGAGTTCCTATAGGTCACTGGGTTGGCGCCATGTTGTAAAAAGGCAAACAAATGTAAATTTGATATGCTTGGGTTTTGAGCCAAGGAGTGTCATGAGGAAAGTGGTGTTCTCTAACAAGCCCAGCTGTATGAAGCGTGGCTAGTACTTGACGGGAGATACAGGCCCATAATTGAAGTCTTAGCCTTGATGAAAGGCCTTGACAGTGGGAATAGAAAAGAGAGATACGTAAGTGAAATTTTAAAGGAAGGTTTGACAGGACATAGTGGCAGTGGATATGTGATGGAGGGTAGGGTCAAATTTCATAATGCCTTTCTTCTTTAAACCAACTTGGACTAAAATAAATAAAATCCCACAAGTAGGAAAACAGATTTCCTTTACCCTCACTTCTAATTCTACTTCTTTTGTCCATGTAAATTAGGTAACACACTGAGGGAGTAGTGTGCCTCTCTGTTATTTATTTTTATATCCCCCATGAGATCAGCTTTTATTGAACTCCCTTCCTTCTTATGGCTTTGTTATGCTTCTGAGAAGGAAGGCTTAAAGACTTGGCACTCACGGAGTTTGGTAACTGAACATTGATTGCTTAATAGAACAAGACTTTTAAAAACAAAGCAGAAAAAATTGAGCAATACTTTTTCAATCGATAGTATTTATAATTTTCATGTTATCAATGTAACTTCTTAGAAAAAAGTTCATTTTAAAAAACTGGTTAAGTGAAATAATATTTCCTTCATGTTGTTTTTGTGAAGAAATTCAACTGAACAATGAGAATAATTGTAATTGTGTGTCCAGGGTATTGAGAATATTGAATTGTGTGTGTCTCCAGATGATTTCAAAGCCAATTTTTTTTTCCAGGATTGCAGCATTCCAGAGATAGAACTTTGCCCACAGTCTGACCCAGCGTGTTGTCCTATCCATATACAGCGAGCAGTCCCCAATTTGGAAGAGCTGAATATCCCCAAATCTGTGTCCTTCACTGTGAAGTCAGGAGTGTATGTATCAGTTTCTCGTTATTACAGTGATTGATGGCCACCAAATTTAACTTTTTACTTCAAATTTCAGTGGGTGACATACTTATTTGTGAAGTTTTAGTTAATTTTATTTATGCCCCTGGATACTCGAGATAGACCATTGCAGGGATTAAAACAGATTCTGTCTTCCTTTGGATCCAATTAAGTCTTTGATGTAGGACTCACAGGAGCAGATAGAGATCCTCAGACATAGTTCTTGATAGATGCATTCATCATGTTTTCATCCACCAAATTTTGGGACTGAGAAATAAAAGCATGTCCCTGGCCTAAATATCTGGAGCTTGAACTATTTCAAGAGTGTCTCGGTGCCGGTAGTTACTGAGTGCCTCAACAGGGCCGGACACGTGTTGCTTTTTTTGTTTATTGTATTCCTGCGAGGTAGGTAGAGTGACTCATTTTATAAATGAGGAATTATATGATTTGTTTCAGGCTACCAGCTTGTAAGCATGGGTCTGATAGCAAGCCTTTCTGATTGCAAAGGTATCTTTTGGACTATGGGTGTGACTGAGCTGAGTCTTAATTTAGTTCCAGATTAGCTTGAATCACAAATCTGTGATGCCTTTGCAACATGGATTCCTTTTCTGTCTTTCACTCTTTTTTATCTGCTCTGATGATCGTTGGTATAGATATTTGGGGGGGTCACCGTAGGACATCTTTCTTCGTTTCTCCCAACCACAGATTACAACTGTGGGCAGACCCAGTAATTGATCCTGTCCATGAGCTATGTCTGTAATTACCAAGTTTAGTTACAAGGTAGGTGGGTCTTTTGGGAATCTCATTTCAGATACTGTTTCTGCAGCAGCCAATTGAACTGATTATTGATTCTAAAAATGTGGGTCAAACATGTAAAATGCCTTGATTGGGTGGAAAAAAAAAAAGATATAAAATGCCTTGTGGAATCCCACCTCTGATTGCCCCATTATAAAAGAAAAAAAAAAAATATATATATATATATACATATATATAGTGGAATTTTTTTTCCTTCCAGTTATATTGTGCTTGAATCAAAGGTGTCACACCTCCTAAATATTAGAAAATTCTAAGAAAAGTAATACATACCACTTGGAGTACATATAATAGACTTACAGTGTTTGAATATGAGTACTGAGTAACACATTAACTCTTGTTATACGCTGTCTAGTGAAGTCATTTCAGATGTGTTTTACTGGTTGTAATTCTGCTTTTTTTGTTTTGGTTTTTTGGGTTTTGTTTGTTTGATAGCCCTTTTTACTTTTAACTGTTATAAGACCAGACTAACGTGTTCCTATTATGTTTTAACAAACCATTCATTTCTTATTTAGTTGGCTTGCCTACCCAGATATTAATTTTAAAGGGCAAGCTACAGTTCTGGAGGAAGACCATGGGCTCTTTGAGATTTCTGCCACAGAAATGAAATCATTGCATCCACTTCAAATGGTAAGCAAATTTAAAAACTGGCATTTTCCCATGAATCTAAAATAACCATGGTGGGATTGCTTATGCATCTCTATCCTGAGAAAAGACTGTGTGTACTATTGGATCAGCAATCTATACATGATTTTTCTGTACCTCTATATCATAGAGAATATCTGTGTGAAAACATTTTAATGTTTTCTAGAACACAAATGCCTGAATGTACTTTGTGCTAAGTTTATTACAATGCATGCAGTTTCCTTAGAAGTACTGTTCTGTGAAAATTTTGAATACAGTTCTGAATTTTTTTTGATGCTTACTAGAAAACCACTTTTTTAATTATGATTTTCCATCACAGTAATGAATGATAAGCTCAGCATTAATAATAAATGGACAGTTCTGTGAGTGGTTGCTTTCTTAAAGATAATAAGTGCATACAGTATTTTTGTTGCAAACATTTTTTATTTGAGGGCAAACTCTTCAAATAAATGTTAGCTATGTAGCAAACCGTTTTTGGTTGTTCTGTGCCTTTAAAAAATAAAAGCCAGGAAAAACTAAGAAATTTTAAGAAATACCACAGTGTGGAGTAGCATTAAAAACAGGAAATTCTGGAATTAGGTTGTGTGGGGAAGGGGTTACCTTTTATGCTCTACAACCTTGAGGTCACAAAGATAGTTAAGTATGATAAAAAGTGTTATTGGAACTTGGAAGGGGACGCACTCTAATTTAGAAAGCCTGAGCAGTTGTCCGGAGGAAATGAAGGGTCAGTGGTTTGGAAATCTACTCTGCCAAATGAGATGTTTTAAATCTAGCAACTCCACTTTGTTTCTTGGGACACTCTGCAGGGGGGGATTAAATCTTTACTCACTCGTGTGTGCTTAAGGACTAAAAAGTTCAGTTTCCTTCCTTGTAATGGTTTTAATCTGGAAAGTGTATTTTAAAGATTTCTTGCCCCACCTACATCGATGAGCCGTCCGACTTGTTTTTGACTACTGTAGGGTTCTGTACTTCAATTTTAAAATTTACCACAACTTAAAGTTGGCTGGTATATAACCTTTAACTAATCTTTTTTTTTTTTTTTTGTATAACCTACATATGTCACTTAGTTACTTTCAAATATTCCAAATGTTTCTGTATCTAATATTAAAATTTCTTATCTTAAGGGTGGACTGAAAGTGGAAATGCCTATGAACTTAAAGGTAAGTCTTAAAAATGGTCTTTTATAGCAGGCTAAAAAGCTTGAGTGTTAATCTTTAAGTATTTTGAACTATTAAAGTAAAAAATTAGCAGAATACATGCTAATAATATCTAGCTAGTGGATGTTGGAGAGAAGTGACTGTATGAAATGGCCACTGAGGACTCATGCTGTGAGGGCGAGTTGGGTCAGTGTGCAAGGATGGAAGTCTTGCTGACAACCCAGTCAAACACGATAAACACCTACTGCAGGATGGAAAGGTGATAGGTTTGATTTTTGATTTTGGGGGGAGGGGGCGGTTGAGGTGGCACCTTGACATTCTAGTGAAGGTATCAGACGTTTGGAAATAATGCTCACAAAGGAGATGAAGGATGATCAGAAGAAGGGGTAGGTAGCTCCTGTCAGAGAGATGGCAATTTGTAAGTATAAGTATCTGAAGGGAACAGTAGAGGGAGTGAAAACTGGAGCAGTAGTGGCACCAGGATTAAGCACATTTTGGGAAAGAAAAGGAAATGGAATTATAAAATGTGTGTGAAAAGAGATGGGAAGAAAACCAGTGCAGTGATTAAAGATGCAAACAGACCTCTGCTTGACGAGGTTACAGCACTTCCAGAGGCAGGCATGGGAAGGATTCATCCGTCCTTCTCCTGTCCTGCAAAACAAGACACAACTCCTCCAACCCTCCCATTTCTGGCGGCTTCCTCATTGATCGAATTGACCACAATGCTCTTAATCACATAGGTGGAGTCTTTTAAAACTTGGTATCTGAGTGTATGTAATACATCTTGGCTCCTTGTTGGAGTCGTATATACCCAAGTTTAAACAAAGACTTACTGCCTGTATTCCACTCGTAGAGATACTGTTTTGGTCTGGGGTATGGTCAGAAGTCTTCAAAGCTCCCCACGTGATTCTGATAACACGCAGCCAAGGTTTTCGAACCAGTGACCTGAAAGATGCAGAATTAGCTCTGACACTTTCTGAGTGACTCCTGTCTCAGTCTCTTCAGGTGTGACAGGCTCGGTTTTCCTTGGACGTTTGCAGTTTGACAGGTTGTAGCGGTATATGAATGAGATAGCTATCATAGATGGTCAGATCAAGTTTCTAGACATTAGTGATGGCTTACTCGTCAAAGAATTACTGCTTCTTAGTCTGATTAGGTTCAGCATATGTAGAAAGTATTAAATAAAACTTCAAATACAGCACCCTGTGAAAATTTAATATGTGGAAAATAGGAGCAGTACTATGTATTTTTTTTCTGTTGTATAATGTTATCAATTTTTGGAGACAGGGAAGCTATAACTTGTTCAGTGTGTTTAAGCATGGGGCCTTTGTTTGCCGGTGTACGCCACATATGCCATCAGCCACAAATAGGACCGGGGGATAGAGTGTGGATAGATGAGTGCCGTTACCACCATTGTCACTTCTACATACTAAGGGCTGGCAGGTCATACTTGGGAAGTAAAGAGCACCAAAATGGTGGAAGAGACATACTTGTGCCAATCCAAATTTGAAGTAAATGAAATGCTAGGAATGGATTTCCCACTATACTTACCCCCCACCCATATGAATCCAGTATCCAAAAAAAAACACCATAATTTTTTCAATCACTTCTTCTTATTAGAAAGTTTTGAATTCAGATTCGGGAATTTGCATATCTATTTCTTATCAGTGAATAGCAACTGCCATAGAAGCAGTTAGTGTTATAAGAAGCAGCTGTGTTTTCTCAATCCAGTAGATAATTTATTATTGTGCCCTAGAACCTCTATAGAGAGTTTTTATTTCTAAGAGGGGAAATTCAGGTAAATATAAGGCAGGTCTGTATTAAATTCCAAACAGAGAGCTAAACTTAGCTAATTTAAGAATCCTTTATAAGACAGTTTTTGCCCTGTGAGATGGCCCTAGAATTTGGGTAACCAGAACAATGTAATCATATTTGACTATATTATTAGAGAAATATGCTATTAAGATATTTTATCTTTATGATAATAACTCACATATTCCTTGTGACTATCAGACAGCATGCTATATTGTAAATAAAAAGGACAGTGGTCCCTGGCCCCTATTCATGTCTTTAGTCTCACTTAAGTAAATGAGTTTTGTGTCTATGCCAAAAAACGAGCATGTTAAGTAATTTTCTTTCATATCTTTCAGGTTATTATTTATGAAAAACCTCACTTCCATGGACATGCCAAAGAGTTTAGTGAACACATAGATTCTGTCCCTAAGTTTTTAAAAAATAATGGGGATTTTCATGGAATTGGATCAATCCGTGTCATCGGTGGAGTGTGAGTATTATATTTACAATATTTGATTTAATAGTCTGTTTTTTGAAGATCACAAAAAATGTGCCAAGCCAAGCAAAAACAATGTGTCTTAATCTAAAAATATTACATCCCTTCTGGAAGATACTGTAAAATAAAAAATATTAGTCACTAATCGCTTTTCTGTGAACTCTTGTATTAGAGATTTTGAGGTAGGTTAAACATAGAAAATGGTTTCTCAAACTTAAAACACTAAGTATTCTAAACACAATATAGAAGATAAAAATTACAAAATAAAATTATTTATTCATTTATTTATTTTTACAAATTTTGAACATGAATGAGAGCCCCAGTTTTTATTCTCTGTCCTGTGGATCTTAGTTGACCTTCTGTGCTGAGGATCTTGGCAGTGAGTCCTTCATTAAAGAAGTAGCCTGGGTTGTGTGTTTCCCAAGTCAAGGATTTTTAACACTGGTTACCTTCTGGCCCTGTACTGTTTTTGAGGAGCCCCCCCAACTACCTCTCAGTATAAACCCGATTGTAACCAATCATTGCTACTATCCTGGTCTCAGTCAGCAGTTTCTGGGGCAGGTACCCCAGAAAATCTGTGACTGCGTTGGGATGTGCCTTTGTATTTGTATCCTGGCAGATAAAAATCAGAAGAAGCTTTCTTCATAGCTTATTTGCCATTGTCAACCCAGTGCTAGAATTCCTCTAGAAACATTGTTGGTCTCTTTGTTGATATGATAGTTTATTTGGGATATTGGTTCATTTTAATTTAAGTATCGGTGTCTCATTACTTGCAGTAACATCGTAAATCTTGTTCATGCTATTCTAGCAAAAGATGCAGCTAAAATATTTTATTCATAGGCATTAAATGACTGGCCTAAGATCACTCAAGAATCTACATTTAGAGATAAAGACTTTGTAGTTTCTGGCAGTAAATCATAAGTGATGGCTACACTAGCCAAAATAGAAATAAAAGAGACTATGCCATGTATTAGATATGTAGGACATATCCAAAATTGGTCTGACATATTGGTAATCATTTAATTCTTTATCTTTCAATTTAAAAAAATTATTAGGCCCTTGAAGAACAAATGTGTTTTGGATAAATTTTTATTGTGTCATATTTATTTGCAATCTTCTCTAATCTGTGAACACATACCCTTCTTGTTAACCCTGCTAAATATTTTTTCCTTTTCTTCCTTTTGGGATCTGAATGTTTTTCCCATTAACTAGATTGTGATTTGCATTGTTTTCTGAGTTTTTTGTAATTATTTTATAAAAATTTTAAGAAAATATTATCGCTTGTAATACAACATACACACTTTATTATATGACAACTGTAGGAGAAAAGTTTCGTATCCCCATTTAAAAGTGAACAGTTGAGGGGCACCTGGGTGGCTCAGTCGGTTAAACATCTGACTCTTGATTTCAGCTCAGGTCATGATCAGGGTCGTGGGATCAAGTCCTGCGTCGGGATCCCTGCTCAGCCCAGAGTCTGCTTGTCCCTCTCCCTCTGCTCCCCATCCCCTGGCTCGCACATGCATGGGCACGCTTTCTCTCTCTCAAATAAGTAAAATCTAAAAAAAAAAAATAAGTGAACAGTTAACTTCATTTTTTTACTACTTCTACCATTTTTCACTTTTGTTAACTGTTTATCTACAGGTAGTAGGAACTCATCTCTGTCCCATCTTGAGAAATCTAGGGAAAGTGAGGTTGACGTTTCCTCATTTTTCTCAGATAACATCTGTTTTTAAATATCCCAGATGTATATATAAATTGGTTCTTAGACAAAACTTTATCTATTAAAAAGAGCTGAGCAGATTTTTGAACTGTTGTCATGTAATAATTTATTAATCTGTCTTTAATATTAAGGTCTTCTATATATTTTATTCTTTTTCCCATTCAGGCTTTTTAAAGGCATGTTCTGAATAGCCACATCTATATAAATGAAAGCCACATTTAGAATTTGGAAGTTTTCTTGTCCAATTCATCTTCACATAATAGTTTAAGAATAAAATAATGTTAGTCTTTTTACATATTACAAATCCACTAAGATGTATAAAGTGTTTATTCCAACTCATGTGGATCCCCTCTTCCCGTGTCATATACACACCTACATGGTAAAGGCAAGGAGGGATTCATGATTGCTGAGTGGCTACTGTTAATTTTGTACCCTGTGGAAACAAGTTTTGGAGTAGTTTTTTTTATTTTCTCAAAACAATAGTAGTCAGCCCTACCCAGCTTCATTTGTCAAGCCCCAGAATTCAGAAGTCCCCAACCCAAGAGCTCAAAATAGTCATCCTAGAACCTCCCCCATTGGAGGGGGTCCCATTCTAACAACACAGTGCCTCAAAAGGCAGATTGAAGAGGGTCAGCATGTGTTATGAACCTTCTGTGCCCACATTACATTCATTAGCTACTGTGAATTATTCCATTAAAAATAAGTTTCATAGAGAAGCTTAATGACTAATGGTGTTTATCAGTGTGTTGTACTGATAGTTTTCGATTAGAAGTCAAGAAACCTGTGTCCCAAGGGGCTCCTGGGTGGCTCAGTTAAGTGTCCAACTCTTGATCTCAGCTCAGGTCTTGATCTCATGGTCACTTGAGTTCAAGCCCTAAATTGGGCTCCATGCTGGGTGTGGACCCTACTTTAAAAAGAAAAAAAAACACCTGTGTCCCTGGAAAGTACTCTGCCACAGTGCTTCCTTTTGCCATTATCACCACTGAGGAAATGGTGGGAGCAACACTGCCCACTTGTAAACAATTACAGAAGTATTCTTATGTGTAGGCCACCAGGGCTAACGCCAGCCCATTTGCATTTCTCTTTGCTAAACCCACCAGTAATATGTCTTAAATCTGAAACCCAGTGAGAGGTTCCTTTGATTTAAAACCTAAATAAATGCTAAATATAGTAATCAGATTCTGTGATTCCAGAAGGGCTTTGTCAGTAAAATAAGAATAATTATCTTTGAATCTCAAAATGGGTTTATAACTTTTCTTATTGGCTATTTGTGCTTTCCATTATTTTTTACTTGGCAGACTGTCCTTTGACCATGTTGAGATGTGGTATCAGGTCATACCACAACTATTTAGTGAGCATTGCTCTATTGCAATCCTGTAACAGTTAACCTTTTGTTGGGAAGAGCCTCCAAATTATAAAAGCTATTGATCCATGAAGCATAAAACATCTGTCTGTCTTTATAAATGGTAACAAAACAAATGTGTTGCTTTTTTAAAATGTGGTGGTATACAACTAGGTGCTTTATCATGATTTTCTCTTTTTTTTTAATTAATCTTATTAATGGCTCAATTGGATGTCCTTTGTATTTCTAGGTGGGTTGCCTATGAAAAAGAACATTTTAAAGGCCAGCAATTCTTGCTTGAAGAAGGAGATTTTGAAGACAGTAATGCCTGTGGGGCATTAAGTGGCCCCATCTTGTCTTTCCGATTCTTACAAGCTGTGAGTTAGCATCGTTATTCTTAATTTTCAATTGGTTTTCTACGCATGAAAATCAGACATGAGTTGTGATAGAACATGAGGTTATAAAATGTTTGGAATACCTGAAAGCATTATGCTGAACTGCTTATGTGGTTTTTCTGCTTTTCTTAATGGCTAAGATGATTATAGAATACTTGGGTTAACTTTTCATCCGTCAGTTCCATAAGTATTTGTTGATCGCCTGCTTCGTGAGCTGGATTGTATCAGATGTTGGTGATACAGTGGCCAGAGTCTCCGTCCTTGCCTTTCAGAGCTGGCGGTCTGATAGGGAAAATAGTACTTTTATAAATGCTTGATAATGTTTGACTATGATTGGATTAGGCACAAAGTACTCACCAGAGAAAGGTCAATTGCTCCCACTTGGAAAAGAGAGGAAAAGATAACAGTTGAACAAAATTTCAGGTTCAAGAGTTGGCCAAATGGAAAGGTTCCAGGACGGACTGAAGGGGAAAGGTGTAGGTGCTGTTTTAGCAAGAGATTAACATATGAAAAGGCAAGGATGTGAACCAGTGGTTCTCAGCTGGAGGTGACTTTACCTCTCTGCATTTAGCAGTGTCAGGAGACATTTTGGATTGCTGTGACTTGGGCGGGAGGGGGAGGGGAGTTGTGATATTGACATCTAGTGGGTAGAGGCCAGGGATACTGCCAAACCTCCACAACTCACAGGACAGCCTTCTCACAAGATGTCATTAGGTCCAGGGGCGCCTGGATAGTGCAGTCGGTTAAGCGTCCAACTCTTGGTTTCTTTCGGCTCAGGTCGTGATCTCAGGGTCATGAGATCGAGCCCCACATCAGGCTCTGCACTGAGCACAGCAGAGTCGGCTTGAGAGTCTCTCTCCTTCTCCCTCTGCTTCTCCTGCTTGTGCGCACACATGCTCTCTCTCTAAAAATAAATAAATAAATCTTAAAAAATAATGTAATCAGGTCCAAAATGTTAATAGTGCAGAGGTTGAGAAACCCTCACATAAGTGAAATTGGTGTGTTTGGGAAATGCAGTTAAGTCAGGATATTAAGCAGAACTTTGGGAAAATGAAACCAAGAGCCAGATGATGAAGGGCCTTTTATGCATATTGAGGAGTTCAGATTTTTTTTCTTGATTTGACCTTGAGCCCCTGATGGATTTTAGGCCTAGTGAGCAAGATTAGATTAGAAGCTTTGGAAGATCTTTTTGGTGACTCTCGAGAAATGGCTGGGGGTGGAGGAGGTAAGTCTGGACATTACAGGACTCCAGGTGGAAGTTGATGAGGTCATCGAGAAGAGGAGATAAATGTTAAGAGAGTTCTGCAGGATATCACTGCTTATCAAATGTTGCTCATTTTCCTGACCAGCTCTAGAGACTTTTTAATGTGTTCAGAGGTACATACTTTCTTAGGATTCAGGATTTACCACTGTAGTCTCTTTCCAGAGTAATCTGTATCCATATGAACTCTATAAACTATCTGGAATGTGTTTCCAAAGCCCTCTTCGAAGGAATTGGTAAGTGAAGAGTGATTAGGGGGCCCATCCAGACTTAGAGTGAGCACAGGTTGGTTGTGTGCTCTGGCCCTTCAGGTTTTTGTCTGTTGGGGCCCTTCACCTGGTCACGCAGGAAGGGCCAGAATGGGAGAAGCAGCACAGGGAACAAGGGAGCATTTTTTTTTTTTTTTTTTTTGGTGAATGATCTTTGTTAGTAAGAAAATGAGTTGGAAACCAATTCTACCTAAAAGACATAACTTTTAAGGTATTTAGTCCACAGTCCTATTATACAAGGGCCACAGGTTTTTTCTCTACCTAGCCATTCCTTACTTGACCACTAAAGGCAAGCAAGACAAAACAAGATAAACCCTCATCTTTTATTTTAGGTCTTCATGACTACATGCATTCAGGGAACTATGGGTCACTCAACAGGTAGAGTTGACATAAGACATCTTTTCCCCATATAGATTCTCCTAGTATCCCTAACCTGGGAAGGAATGAAGCATTACATGTAAGATCTAAGTTGAAATAATATAAAATAAACAAGAGGATAGATAGAAAAACTGCATAATACAATGCAATTTTCTAATGTCCTGGCTTCATTATGCAGAACACTCTGGATCTACTAAGGTCAAATTCTGGACCTGTTCCTTAGGGATAATGTAATCTGTGTCACAGAGTACTTGGAGAAGACAATGGGAAATATGTTTCTAATTCCAAATGAGTCAGGCAGATATATAATGACTTTGAGTTAACTTTTTTTTTTTTAAAAGGAGAGGTCCAGGAAAATATAGGAGTATTTAGACTCCAGGGATTAAAAAAGGAATTTTTATTTCTTGGCTTCCTCAATAAAACTTTCTTGGTATGCTTATTTTTTCTCTGTTTTATACTAGCTTAACTTTTGGATCTGCTTTTATTAAGATTTTCAGTCTTGGGACCTCTTTTCAGATCTTTGAAACCACGTGGTATGCGATGGGAGATCATTATTTCTTCTAAATTAATGGGTATACCAGATCTCCATTGGTGTCTCATATTACTTTGTCCACCAGAGGGTTATAGCACAAGAGCTCCAGGGCAGATCAGATCTGCTGCAGGGTTTTATGGAATTTAAAAACACCCAAATTACTAATCCTTAAAAAGACGTATCTTTGGTCCTGAAGCATCTGCTCATTGGTTTTTTCTGACATTGGGGAGTTCTGTACCAGAGACTATTCTGAGCTATCTAGATTTTCCCTTGGATATAAGTGCTTTAAAAATAGAAAGCAGAGTACAGATTTGAGATCGTTCCATCATTATTCATTCTTAAGCAACAGAGCTCCACTTAAATCTGTGTGACTTTCAAAATTACTTAATTGTGCCTGATAAAGCAGGGATGCTAGTAACCTGGAAACCTCATTGTGCTTACCGTGGACATGACTCTAAGTGCCTGTTGCAGTCATCTCCTGAACAAGGCACTTAGAAGTTTTGGTTTTGGGTTTTGTAGTTTTTTACATGTTTTATATCACACTTCATACATGTGATCCCTAGAGATTTAGCCCCGGGTGACTGGATTTGGCTTAGAGTTAGAGCCCTGCCCAGCAGGGACACCATATTGATGGTAACTAGTCAACTAGATCAGACACTGTGTATTTGGTAGGTTTGAGTGAAAAATGCAGAGGGAGTGAAAACCAGGAGAATGGCTCAGAAAGGTACTTAGAAAAAGATAGAGGGCAAAAGCTGTAAGGCAAGAAAAGCCATGAATAAACAAAAGCAGATGTAAAGGAGAGTGATGCCACTTAAGAGGCTCCCCTCGCCCTCAGCCAGGTCTCTGGGAATAGCAGGCAGAGTAGAAAGGATACAAACTCAAGTCACGTGAGTAAATGTGTTTGTGAAATCGTCTGCTGCCAGCTCTTGTACTTGGCACTGGGTCCTGTGATAGCAGATCCCGCCTTCTCTGCTCACCTCTAGCCTGCCCTGTTGCCAAGCAGCCCCCAGCCTGCTTCCCAGCTTACTCTCCCACAACCCACACGATAGGACTTGTGCAAATCATTGCTCAAGTAAAGTGCATCACATCATAACACAAGTTATTTCTTAATGAAAGGGCACAGACACAGCACACCTGCACATGTCCGTATTTATCTCTCTCTGTCTTTGTCCCGTTTTACTCCAACACATCGTAATGACCCTTGGCATTTCAGCTTATCCTCGCTCCCCTATTCCTGCAGCCCTCATGGGGAGTAGAGAACAGTTGTAGGGGCCGAAGAAGTAAAAACAGATGGAGCATTCCGGAGTCACCAGAGTAGGGGAGGGGAGAGGTCCATATAATTTTGTGAGAACTGCTGAAGACCCTCCCGTTGCAGTTGGGCCTGACGGATAGTGGCTGTTGACAGCGGCTCCTGCCCAGGACCCAGACAGGGCCCCTTCAGCTCACCATCACGTTGTATCCTCACAACCACCTTGAGCTAGTTATGTACTTTCATGTGACAAGGAACAGGCATGTTCAGGTTCTTCAGGTGATGGAAGTTTATGTTGTCAGGACAACCAGGTTTGCTGGTGTGGCACCCAGGCTGTAAACGTATTTCATTAGGAAGGCTTACCCTGGGGACTTTAAGGCAAATCACTCATGGGCTATTAAAGCCTTGACTGAAGTGATTTATATATTTATATTTACATACATTTATATCTGCAAAATAGGTCTATGTCAAAATATAGATATGTGTGTGCATACATATGTATATATGTGCACATGTGTATGCATATATATTATGTGTATATATGTAAAATCAGGCTTTAAGGGAGCTCAATAATGATAGAAAGTACAAGTGTTTTGAGAATAAAGTGTTATGTTAATAGAAGGATGGATGGTGACAATGAGGTAAAAAATTCACCCAGCCCTCATTTTTTTCTTTAAGAACCATGTGAAAGGTAATGAAGGTAACACATATCCTCAGGTTCCAAAGGTTTGCTGTCAAGGAGAAATTAAAAATATAATTATGGGTTATGAATTATAATAAAGATCTCAGGTAAAAATCCTTTTTCATCTTTTATCCTAAAGTCTCAAATGAAATTTGATCCAGTTATATGAACACTTTTTAAATCCTTCGAAGCTGACAAGTACGTAGTAAATGAGAAAATTATTTTAAGTGTATTTTCCCTCTTCTTATGGATGCTTTGGTTTTTGTTTTTGACACTGTTTTGCTTGTTCATATAAAATGAATGTTTATCCTAGAAATCTCCTTTTCTTAGATTAAATTTATTTTATATATATATACATATATATATTTAAGATTTTATTAATTTGAGAGAAAGAGCACAAGCGAGGGCGAGTGGCAGAGGGAGGGGGAGAAGCAGGCTCTCCACTGAGCAGGGAGCCTGATGTGGGCAGACGCTTAACCAACTGAGCCACCCAGGTGCCCCAAATTTATGATATTTTTAAAGGGGGGAGAAAATTGATATTGTTGAGACTTACAGAAGTTGATAACATTTTCCATAAGTCTAAAACTTACTTACAAACAACAAAGTAGTAGGGACAGAGGAAGAGATTTTTTTTTGATTTTTTTTTTTTTTTTTTAAGATTTTATTTGAGAGAGAGATACAGCACAAGTCAGGAAGGGCAGAGGGAGAGGGAGAAACAGGCTTCCCACTTAGCAGGAAGCCCAAAAAGGGGGCTCCATCCCAGGACTCTGAGATCACGACCTGAGCTGAAATCAGATGCTTAACCAACTGAGCTACCCAGGCGCCCATGCTGCTTTTTTAAAAAATATATGTATTCTGTGTTCTCCAATTAAAAAGTCTATTATAAAGAGTTGAAAAAATGTAGGTTAAAATTGTCCAACTTCCCTGGATCCAAAGATAACTACTCTTGGGTTTTTTTCCTAGTAGTCTTCTTTTATGACATGTTGGGTTTTTTGTTTTTTTGGTTTTTGGTGTTTTTTTTGCATGCTTATGACCTTACCAGGTTTATAAGTTTGAGTTTTTGTCCTGTTCTTTCATCTTATCTGACAGTGATTAAGAGCTTAGGGTAGATAAGTAGATAAATTTGGACTCAAATTCAATCTCTGCCCCTCAGTAGCTGTGTTAACCTCAGACAAATTACTCCCTTTCCTTAGCTGGAAAATAAGAATGATAGTAATATAATCTCATGTGGTAGTTCTTTTGGAAATAGGCACATGAAGCTCCTGGTCAGTAGTATCGAATGTACTGTTAGCTTCTTCTTAATTATATTCCATCAAGGGGTAGGTAAGATGCATAAAGGTTTATGTTTATACATCGTTTGGGCATTTACACTGTTTACAGCTTTTCAGTATTATAAAAAAATGCATCTTTGCATATAAATTGCCCATCATTTAGTTTTAGGAAATTTTTTCTAGTTCTTAAAAAAAGAATTTCAACAGTATCAGAGTTAATATCAGTCTTTTAAAATGTATTTCTAAATTATTTTCTAAAATAGCTATCCAGTTTATATTTCAACCCAGCAATGTTCTCAGACAAAACTGGATTTTTAGATTCTTCTTGTTTTAAAAAGTGAAATTGTATCTAATGGTTTTAATTTGAATTTCTTTATTTTTGCTGGTGAAATCGGACATTTGCTTATTTGTTTGTAATGCCTATCATTTTTGTGAATTGTGTCTTTTGCTGACTTATCAACTTGAGTCTTAAATTTTTTCTGGTATTTTTGTTTTAAGTATATTATCTAACTATAAAAATGTTAAAATTTTCCCCTCATTTTATTTTTTTAATCTTTTGTCAAGGAAGTTTCATTTTTTCTTTTACATTTAAGCTTATAAAATCCTCTTCCACAAAATGCCAATCACACATTGTATGTTAACTCTATTTCATGTTGTGGTGTTTACTCTTTAGGCACAAGTGAAACTTTTAGTCCTTTATAATTAGTGTAACATAAATAGCCTGTAAATCCCAGAAATTTACCAACTCTTGATTAATTCGCACTTATATATAAAAATGTTTCCTTGATTAAAGTAAATTCAGACTTTTTTTTTTTCTTTAAACTATTGAAGAGTAGTAACTATTAAAATTGTTTCCAGTTCCATTTAAAATTTTCCCTGGAGTTATTTGTGTGAAATTATCCCAAGTATGTGAAAATTGTGCTAAGATATCGCAGTCTATAAAACAAAAGCCATATGTTTTCCTTACCTTTCCTCTTCCTCTTTTTAGAATTTTATAGAATCTTCTATCACACTGTTTGAATCTGACCTAGAAAGTGGGAAGTTTATTGACATTACAAATCAGGAAATTTCTGACTTGGAAGAAGTCGGCTTTGGCAGTGAAACAAGATCCATTCACGTTAAAAGTGGAGTGTAAGTTGCCTCCCATTCTGAGAACCTTGAGAGGTTCTTTGGTTTTAAAATTGTTGGTTGCTCGATTCTGTATCACCTCTGTTCTTTTTCCCTTTCCCGCCCGCCCCTACTAGATGGGTTGCCTACCAGCAGAAGTTCTTTTGTGGAGAACAGTACATTCTAGAGAAAGGGAAATACAAATGCTTTTTTGACTGGGGAGGATCAAATAATATAATCATGTCAATACGACCTATCCAGCTGGTGAGTTAAGAATGATGACCATAACCAATTCCAGAGCATATAATGGCATACACTTGACTATGTGAAACAGGCTTTTTCAAAGTGAAACTGCTGGATTATGTTATGTGAATATATAGAGAAAATGAAATAGCATGTGTATTTTCTTAGACTGTATAGGGAGCTAGTAGTAGGTGGTATGAGCGCATTAATGAGATGACTGTGATTTGATCACTTCATTCATTTAACAGTATTTATTTCATGCTTCATATGTCAGACACCACTGATCACTGGAGATACAAGATGAGTAAGATTGCCCTGATGGGCCTCGGTCTCTTAGAGGAGACTGACGTGTAGGTGATTGATTGTGGTAAGATTAGTGAGGAGGTGGAGTGTGTAGGCAGTGCTGGGGCAGCCAGTGAAGGAGCACTCAGAGCCTGGGAGTTGGGCACATGACGCTCCTGCATTAAGTGATATCTTAAGGGATAAAAGCACTTTTGCCAGATAATGAAGCGGGGCAGAAAAGGCAATCCTCAAAGAGGTAATAATCTCCTCCTGTGCAAAGTCAAGCAGTTATGAAAGAGTATGGCCAGTGTGGATAATAACAAACACCCCAAGAAGGGTGCCCATGATATAGTGTGGGAAAGGTAAGGGCAGGAAGCTCAGACTCTGTCTTTCTGATGGACTTTGAGGCACATATTTTTTTTTTCCCAGCTACATTACTCAAAATGAATTAGTAAGTATTAAATACTAAAATTATTATAAAATAATCCCGTAAGTTATTTGAGGGTCATAACCAATTCAAGAAATCTAGTAAATTAGACCTTTTTTTTTTTCCATTTTTCAAATGGTATTTTCAAAACTTTCAAAAAGACAACTAAGATTATATGATTACAATTTTTTGAAATGTTTTAATATATGTTTCAGGAACCACTTGGAATAAATGAGCCTCCACATTTGGTATGTTTCAAAACTTTCTTAACTTACTATTTATCAAAAGCATTTATGCCCTTTGTCTCAATTCTTTCTCTTTCTATCAGATAAATTTCTTATATCTACGAAGCAGGGCAGTTTATATGGTACCTGGTACCTATGGGCAGAAGAGTGCCCACCTCCATTACGGGTTGTATTGGCCTGGACTCGTCACATTTCATTTTGTTTTCTCCCCAAAGACCTTTAGCTCTGACCACTTCGGGGTCATTTTGAACCTCTGCCACTCCTTTCCTATTGCCCGTCCGTTCTTCAATGTCGCATTCTCTTTCAGCACAGCACATTCTACTGTCTTTGGAGGAGCAGACTTAACATAGAGAAATGGCTGTCTGGGCATGCTTATTATGTAAATGTATTTCTAATACCTAAATCAAATATTTCTTGAAAGCACTAGTAAAATTGCAGCCCTGCTTGTTTATTTCTAGTGTGTTAATGATTTGAAGGATTGGGCAATACTCTGGAGCCTAATGTTTATTATCCATTGAGGGCTACAAATTGTGCTTATTTTATGCTTCTAAAAACTCTGTGACGTCAAAATTAATCCCAGTTATTGATGAGAAAACAAAGATTTAGAATTTAAGTGTCATTTCACACAGCTAGAAGTAGCAAAATAGGCCTTTTTTTTAGCATATGACTCCACTCAACTAAACTATTTTCAGGATTTTGCATCAGAGAAAGATATATGATATAATCAGTACAGCCACAGGAGGAAGAGGGGATGAGAGACATTGCTTCTTCTGTCTCATTTTAAATAACAAATTTGGAAAAATTTCTGTCAAAACCCAATTGAGTGATTAATTTTAAATATTTGACATTTGCTGGCTTTAGATAATGCTGAATCTTTTTCTCTGAGTGTGTTTATTTTTCATGTTCATGTCAGTGTTTCTATATTTCAAGTCAGCTTAGTTGTAAGCATGTTTCTGTTCATAGTGTTTTCAGGTTTTCTTATTTTCTGATTAGCTCAGGCCTATTGGGAACATTTCCTTTTTGAATATAATTAAATTGTTATATTTGGAGACACTTCCTGCGAGATCTTTATTTCAAATCTTTGAAAACTCCAACAGTGAACTTTTAAAGCACTTGTACGTGAATCAGTATAACATGAACAATTAAAGGGTTAAGCAGGGATAATTCCAAACTGCACATTTCCTGAGTTTTAAGTGCAGATAAAAGTCACATTCTTTTAAGTTCTGTTTTCTCCCTCCTACATTCCTGTTCTGTTTTTATGGACTTCCTTGTTTGGGGCAGATTGCTTGGAGGATTTTCTTTATAGTATTTCCAGTCCAACTTGGAGAGAGAGGAAGCAGCAGAAAACACGCAGTGAAATCAGCCCCACTTCATATTTCTGGATCTGGCTCAGCCATTGCCTTGTGAAATAAGTGTTTCTGACAGGTGTATGATAGCCAGATAATTAATATGCAGACAAAGCCTCCTTCATTTACCTAGTATCAAAGCTCTTACTATTTTCATTGGACCAAATTTTCGGAATGTTTTGCTTATTTTTACTTAAGGGGGGAAAGAGGATCTTGACTAGCTCTGGTTCCATTCAGTGATTAGAAAGTATTTTCTTCTTCACAAATAGCTGTCATAGTCAGATGGGATAGTTAATCTTCCCTGAGGACTAAGGAGGAAATGACCTCTCAGAGTTCAAGTCAAAGGACGGCTTTGTTGTTGTTGCTTTTTGTTTTTTTATTTTTTTATTTTTTAGTGCTGGTGATTTTAAAGGGAACCTCAAGCAACCTAAGAAGGGAAAAGCCAGAATATGTATGTGTATGGAGATAAATATACATCATGAGCGTTACTCTGATAAATATATCATTTCTGCTGTGTAACCATATTATAATGAGATACGTCTTATTTGAGACACAGAACACCTCCTTTGAGAAGATTCTTGTTTTTCCTATGGCTGAAGACCAGTCACCGAGTCTAACTGCCAACTCAAAATATACAGCATCATTATATAGTTTCATGTACAGCAGCTAGCATTTAATTTTGTTTTTACTATTTTCCCCAAAGAAAACAAAAAATTAACAGAATATGGATTATGTTCATAATGTATCATCTCTTTATCTTAGCAGATCAGATCACTCACTAGATTAAATTTTATAAAAGTGAGTTTAGTTTTCAGGGAGGTTGTAGTCAGGCACGGTGCTCTAGAAATTCTAACCAGTTACGCCCTTTGGTACAACTAAGGACCGTTTTTTCTTCCTAGAATATTTTTCAAATCTATTTGCAAATATTATTAGAAGTTTTGATTTCCTGGAATATTGAGCCTCTCTTTCGTTTTATACATGATTCTAGCTGAAAAAAAAAGCAACTGGATATTTTCTTATATTGGATAATTTGGCTACATTGAATTTAAAGTGGTCACAGGATATTTAACAGTTACCATGTATGGGGGACAGGAAAGTGACAGTTTTAGGCAAATATCAATAAGATTGAAGAGTACTAGAGGAAAACACCTCTTCGTGGTGCTGCAACCAGATCATTTTTATAGAATCCAAAGACCAGAAATAGGAAGAGCTACTTTCCTGAGTAAAGAAAGCCTTCTATGAGTAACCAGGGAAGTAAAATTACTGTGTAGTAAGTATTTGATGTTAGGAGTACATAACACTACAATCTGAGACACTGTGATGTAATAGAAGAATAGAAACTGATAGAAACAAGACTTTTCCTTATTTAACAATGAGGGAGGTCCAAGGGCTGCAGCAAGTCTTGTTTAGGTACAATAGAAAGTTTCTCATAGAAATTAGTGTTGGAATAAAGTTACATTGAGAAAATTATTCTGATATTGTGAAATAAATTGAGTACAACTTATGTGTTTGGTCAGTAATTAAAATTTTGAGTTCTCAGTTTGTCCAATAAAAGACCTATTATATTTATTCATATATATCATAAATGAAAAGTACATAATAAAAAGCATTTCTGTAAAAAGTTCATCATAAAATGGTGATAGTTTCTGTGTGAAACAGTAGTTCAAACAAGTAAGATAATATATGTGAAAAGGCAGTTGGCACTGCAAAACAGTGGTTTTGTGTGTGTGTGTGTGTGTGTGTGTGTGTGTGTGTGTATGTATGTGTGTGTATCCATACAATTCCATTTGCGAGGCTGGTAGAGATTTGAAAGGAAACCAGAATGTGCCTTATCCACCTACCTTTTCCCAGGTCTTAATTTTACCAAGGCACTGTTACTTAATTTCACTAAGAGTAGAAACCATAATTTAATTATTATAATTAATAAGCACAGAATTGGTTTCTATATGGACCACTCTCAGAACATTATTATGAGAATTCTAAGACATTTGTAGGGTAATCAAAATGAGGCATTACTTTTCTGGGATTGATCAAATTTTGGGTGAACCATATGGCACTCTATCTCATTTGGGGAGTAAAAATTTAAAAAGCTCAGGTCAGCATTAAGCCTGATTTTTCAGTTTGGGCAAAGAATTAACCCATCAAATCCAAAAGGTATTTTATGGCAAATGTGTGTGTATTTGTGTGTCTGTGTGAATTTTAATTAATGCTCCTGGGTCTGAAGGCAGACTAAACACTAGAGTTGGTTACTATATATACCATCTGAAAATGCTTAACTTGCATTGTCAGTTGTCTGGATTTCATGGCTTCATGGTGAAATAGTGAAGTATAAACCTTAAGCTCAGCAACATAAAAACAATTAACAAACTGGGTAGATGCAGAATGAACAAGACAGCCGTGACCTCTGTTCTCATGAGGCTTTTCCAACTCTTAATTGTGAATTAAGATATTCGCAGGTAGAAGAAATTACTCTACGTTTTTTGGAAGTAAAATTATGATTTACTTCTCGATCTCCTGTTTAAAAGCCTTTAAGTTAAAACACGTAGTTTGGAAAATGACTAACCAAAATATATGTTCTTATCAAGGAAATGAGGGGCAGTTTCCCTGGACACATAGAATTGCTCTTCTACAAGGAATTGTTTTAGAAGTCTGCCTCATTTTGGACTTCCTTTTTGTTGCTACCCTCTGTATCCACCAGAAGGATCATGGTAGAAACTTGCTGGGTCCTACCTCCTTAAGGCGGGGAGTCCCTTGGTGTTGGAATGCTTCAAATGCAGACTGGTTTCACAATAGCAAGTCAGGTTGTGCCAAGCCATGGTTGGTCCAGGGGAGTTGGTTCTCCCACCTCCCTGATTTTCGCCGGTCTTTGATGTCAGAGCAGAAGGAGATAGTCCACAAGCAGTTCCTCAGAACTCGGAGGCTATCAGCCTCTAAGAGGACTCTTGGGAAGATGAAGGAGGCAAACATCCCCGGCTCAAAGCAGCTTTGTTCTTGATACAGCGCGAGCGAGAGACAGGACAATGCTGCCCAGCACTCAGTATGATGCCTTCTCAGCTACAATGCGGGCCTGTCAGTGCACGGTGAACCTGGGGGCCATGTTATTTCAAGGCTCCAGTGTGTTTTGAAATATTTATAGGGCTCATTAATTCTTTCTTCCCTATTATATAGATCCAAGGCCACTAGAGTTGCAGATTATTGTGTATCTGGTCTGAAGGGAATCACAGTTGAGATTTCATGGATTTTTCAACAAAAAGGACTAAAGTAGAAATGTGGTTGTATATAACTGTAAGCTTTATATTTAGGATATTCTTAACAGTAAAAGGGAGCCCGTTGGCTGACATGCACGACATGGATGTCTTTCTTTGTTCACCATAAATCTTCTGCTACTCTCGTCGTTACCTTCTCTGCCATCTGTTCATGAGCTTCCTCAGGCCCACTTACCTGTGTGTGCTCAGGCTCCCTCCTGCAACCTTTTATTAACTGGGTCAGGGAGACCTGGGAAGAGAAAAGGCTTACCAACCACCCCTCGTACTAACTGAAACTGCCTTCATATTTAGCACTGAATTGCTTCTTTATCTTAAACATGTAGTCTCAGCCCAAGGAATAATTGTTTGATACAATGGGCAGGGACCACATGTTAGTGGAGGAGGGATTCTGATTTAATCTTATATGTAGAATTGTTTTCTGGCCTCTGTGCCCAGAATCTGGTGCAAAAGATGGATGAAAATGGTAAATAAATGGTGACATTTCCGGAAATGGGTAAGGAAACAAAAATGGGAGTTTAAAGAGAATATCATCCTTAAGAAGGATCCATTGGTAATAGATAAAACACTCATATTTTGCTGAATTTTAATTTTTTAAAAGATTTATTTATTTTAGAGAGAGTATGAGCAGGAGGAGTGGCAGAGGGAGAGGGAGAGAAATCCTCAAGCAGAATTCTCAAGCTGAGCATGGAGCCTGATGTGGGGCTTGATCCCATGGCCCTGAAATCACGACCTAAGCTGAAATCAAGAGTTAGACGCTTAACCGACTAAACCACCCGGGCGCCCCAATTTTGCTGAATTTTTTTATAAATACAAGAAATAAAAGGTTTTCATTTACTTTTGTGATAATGTCTAACAGTTGTTTTCTGTTAAATTGTTGTATTATTGTTCTCATAGCTCAAAGCATTCAGTAAACCAGGGTTCCAAGGTGAATGTGTAGATTTTACAGAAGAAATATCTGATTTGACTTCATTCACGCCATGTTCTTTTAAAGTTCTTCGGGGTTGGTAGGTATGCTTGTTGAGTGTTTTCTACTAATGTTTAATAACTAAATTTCCTTTAAATTTGCAGAGGTTTGACTTGTTTTATTTTTTTTGATTCACAGTGAATTAAAAAAAAGTCTTTTAGTCATTGGTCAAGTGCTAATTAGTCTACAGTAATTTTGCCTAGCCTGTATTATGGGCCACCTTGTAATACAGAGAAAAAAATGCTGATTAGCTAACTTTGGGAACATTGTGGCCATTTTATTTTCTCACTGTTATTTTAGATTATTTCCTAAATATTTTGAATGCTTATATTGTATGTTTATTGGATAGCATAATAGAATGCTATATAAGAAGTGGTGTTTTGTCCATAATAGACCTATTACACCTAAATTAAAAAAAATTTGTTTAAAGTATGTATCAATCTCATCTCACAGATGAGGACTCCTGATTTCAAAGTTAGGGTTTCCCATGATCACATACCAAATGTCAGACTCATGATTGCTTTAGTCATTTTTTTAAAAATTTAATTAAATTAATTTTAATAAATTTAAATTAAATCTTATATTCTTTGAGCTGCAGCCATACATTGGGTCTTTTTCAGATGTAAATGAACTATATGTGATTCCCAAGGCTAATACATATTTCCTCAATTTTTTATTGTAAAATATACATAAAATACAGTTTACCATTTTAACCATTTTAAAGTGTACAGTTCAGTGGTAGGTCTATTTCAAGTATCTACCTAATAACTCATCAGAATCTCTCTGTTTATTCCTCAAGATATTTTGGATTCATCAGTTCTCCTTTTCCTCTTGAATCAGTTCTTCTACTTGAAGAACTCCAGTCTCCTGATTAGCTCCACTCCAGTATTATCTTCCTTCCATCTTTTACCACAAACCGGTCATAGCCCAATTATTTGTCCCAAAATACAGTTTACTGTTTTTATTACTCTGCTTTACATCCCCCAGTCATCCTCTCCTGCCCGTCCGATGGAGTTCAGATGCCTCCTTTTCCAGGATTTACCATCAGTCAGTCTTATCTGTCCCACCCATTCCCCATTCTGTCCTTATACTGCCTCCCTCTCTTCCCCTCTTCCCACATTTACTCCGCGGAGTACTTTCTGCCTTACCCTGTAAACCAGGGGTCAGTTGGGAAACCTTTTCTTTCAGGGCCAGGTAGCCTTGCAGGCTCTGTCCCAGCTACTCAGCTCTGCCACTGTGAGCGCAAAAGCAGCCACAACCTCAGTGAGTGGGCGCACCTGTGTTTCAGTGAAACTCTAGTTATGGGCACTGGAATTTGAATCGTATAGCATAGTCACATATCACAGGCGCTTTTAATTTTTTTAAATCATTTAAGCACGTGAAAAGCAGACTTAGCTTGTGATCTGTACAGAAACTGGCAGGGGACAGATGGCCCATAGGCCGTAGCTTGCTAACCCTGCTCTCTCTGAACGGCTCTAAGTTTCAGGGGAAGCTAGCCAGCAGGTGTTTGTTTGGCCTACACTCTATGTTAAAAAATATCCATATTTTGGTTTAGGGTTTTTTCACCTCTTTAAAAAAAACATCAGAAGGTTTTGGGGCACCTGGGTGGCTCAGTCGTTAAGCTTAAAAAATCAGAAGATTTTTTTTTTTTTTTAAAGATTATATTTATTTATTTGACACAGAGAGACACAGCGAGAGAGGAAACACAAGCAGGGGGAGTGAGAGAGGGAGAAGCAGGCTCCTGGCTGAGCAGGGAGCCCGATGCGGGACTCGATCCCAGGACCCTGGGATCATGACCTGAGCTGAAGGCAGACGCTTAACGACTGAGCCACCCAGGCGCCCAAATCAGAAGATTTTAAAACTTCGAGAAGCATTCACCTTTCACAGTAATTAGCTAGTGTGAAGTAAATGGCATATGTGATTCCAATGTACCGTAGGTTACATTCCCACTTGTTTTTTTTTTAACCTGGTACACTACTCACGTACAACACTTGCCTGGCCTCCTACAGGCATGTAAGCTTGTGGCCCCCATTTAATACCAAACCAAGTATATCTTTAAGGGGGTCAGTCCATCCCCATTCCTTCTGTCAACCTTCTTGATTAACCCTAATTCCACCAGTCTTTCCCTCCTAGTTTTTCTGTAGCTCTTACTAGTTTGAACTTCTCTGTGCATGTTGTTATTTTTATACTTTCAAAAAGGATGTGGTTTTTATAATATTAAAACACATAAAATAGGACACTGTAAGTTAGATTATCTGCAACTCTTTAGTGAGAGAGAAGTGTGTACTGGGCACTTGAAATAATTTTGTTACTAGTATTTGGCTCTGAGTTTCTTCTCGACTAAGATGAAAGAAATTATAAGATATATTTTCATGGAAGTACTGAAGGTTTTCTGGAGGAAAGTGTTTTTCCCTGACACTGAAATCTAGGACAAATTAGTCATCTGTTCACTTTATGTAGGGAATATACATTTTATATATGTGTATGTATATATTTTTATATATGTATATATATTTATGTGTAGTTTATTAAACTGCAGTTTAATAAAAGAATACAGGAACTCTGACAGTTGCTTCAGTACCTGGAATATTTGGGAGACCTGGATTTAAGCCCAGTTCCACTACTTCCTAGATACATAACCTTAAATGAATTGGATTACTATCCAAAATCAGTTTTTTCATCTGTAAAGGAGGGATAATAACAGTACCTACCTCAAAGGATTTTTATAAGGACCAAATAAATGATGCATATGAAGGGCTGAAACTCCATGCCTACCATGTTGAGAACGTTTGATAAAATGCCTAATTACATAGCAGATATGACAGTAAATTACAATGTTACAGAGCATCTCTGTGGTGATCCAGAGTTAAGCTGGTTGAGCACAAGTACAGTTCTGGTGGTCTGAGAGTGCGGGGCTAGAACTCATACACACTGGATGGGAAGTAATAATAGCCCCTTCATTTCTCCCTTGGGCTTCTTCTTTTCTTTTTTTTTTTTAAAGATTTTATTTGTTTATTTGATAGAGAGAGACACAGCGAGAGAGAGAACACAGGCAGGGGGAGTGGGAGAGGGAGAAGCAGGCTTCCCGCCGAGCAGGGAGCCCAATGCAGGGCTCGATCCCAGGACCCTGGGATCATGATCTGAGCCGAAGGCAGACGCTTAACGACTGAGCCACCCAGGCGCCCCGGGCTTCTTCTTTTCAAAAAGGCATTTCCTAACCAAACTTCTGATGAGTGATATATTGAAGATAATCACTATCAAAGATTCTAATGGGCATATTTCTTTTTTAAAGAATCACTAGCAGATGTACAGGTGACAGATTTTTATATACTGTTGTGTGATTTTATGAGTCTAGTTTCTGTACTCCCCGACTGACAGCAAGCCCATCATTAAATAAGGATACAAGTGATTGTTTTTCCTAAAAGAACTTCTAATCTGTTCAAGTACTTAATAATCACTATAATCGATCCCAGGGTTTTGTACTTGAAGGCACTACATGAAGCTAATATCGTTAGCCTAAAGCAGATGTCTTGTTTCAGATTTTAGGTCTGTCATTTAACAGTTGAGGAGACCTTGGGCATATCACCTAACCTTTCTAATCCTTAGTTTTGTTGCCTATAAAAAATAAGGATGTGGGGGCGCCTGGGTGGCTCAGTCGTTAAGCGTCTGCCTTCGGCTCAGGTCATGATCTCAGGGTCCTGGGATCGAGCCCCGCATCTGGCTCCCTGCTCAGCGGGAAGCCTGCTTCTCCCTCTCCCACTCTCCCTGCTTGTGTTCCTGCTCTCGCTGTGTCTCTCTCTGTCAAATAAATAAATAAAAATCTTTAAAAAAAAAAAAAATAAAATAAAAAATAAGGATGTGTTTCTACTTCATAGGATTGAGGACACAGTGTAATAATACAGGTTACGTATCTAACCCATGTCTAGCACAGGGTAAGCAGTCAGTAAATGATAGTTGTAGCTGTTTCTTTAAACCAATGCTGAATGTTTGCTGCTGGTCAGCACCATGACTTTTAAGTCCTACTCCTCGCCCAGTTCCCACAGCATGATGATGAGCCCACACTGCCAACTGATGCAATTTGACTGAATGTCTCACTGCTTGTTTTTAAGCTGGCTCCTGTATTACCAAGAGGACACTTCTAATAATCAGTGTGTGTTAGAAGAAGGCCTCTATGCTGACCTTACTTCCTGTGGCTGCCCAACATCGAGAGTTAAATCTCTCAAGCGCATTGACTATGTAAGTATGCATAATTGTAAGACTTTTTCTTGTCTAGTGTAATTACCATGAATGATGTGACATTGGAAGAAGTGATACATGGGTGAATATAAAAATATGAATAATTTATTCATGGACTGTAAAATTGGGATTCACTCATGAAATCCAACCAAAATGTAGACTGATACATATTTTTTTTTTAGGCAAGAATTCAAAACACAGGATGTAGAGACCTGGGCTTAAATCCCAGTTTGATACTTTAACCATTTTGGATGACATTTAATAAAGTTACTCAGTTTCCTCATCTATCAAAAATAATAGTACTTTGTAAGGCCACTGGGATATTGAATGAGATGATGATTATTAAATGCCCAGCACATGGTGAGCACTCCTTGAATATTAGCTACTAATTAACTGTAAATTCTGGCTGTAATTGTAGCAGCTGCTTAATAAAAACAATAGCCCTATCATTTTATTATTCTAGGTAAGTCACACAACTACTTGCTACTCAGGTGTAGAATGTTACTTTAAGGCATGGGTCTTAATATGGCTACTGATACTGATTTCAAATCTTTGTTTGGGGGAACTAGGGATTTCCTGCCTGGTGTGTGCAAAGATACCTGGGTCACCTTGGAGACCCACATTTATAGAGTAAGCAGTTTCTCCTTTCTATCCTATTTACTCAGAAGTTTAAATTGGAGCAAAACAAGATTACTACTTTGCAGCATCAGTTCGGGGCTCCATGTTTATAGGGTCTATGCAGAGGAAGTAATGAGGATCTGGGATATTTTCAAGATGTCTAATTATGATCATTTCTTCGGAGCATTTAGTCAAAGCTGAGGTTTACACAGAGGTGATTTGAAGCCCTGCATAATGGTAGGAGTGACAGACCTTTCAACCAGCGCTGACTCCAGAGATGATGATCATACCCAGAAACTTTGATCCCAACCTAAGCAATGTAGTCTTATTTCACAAGACATTCCTGGAGAGAGTATTCTTGGTATCAGGCTAAGAATAGAGTCTTGGGTGAGGAACAAGAATAGAAACAGTCTGTGGTCTCTCTCAGTGGCCCTTTAGACACCAACTGGCAAAGACTAAGTGGCTACTGATACTTCCTGTCTGTTGGACAAAAACCAGTGGAGAAAAAAAGAATGCGGTCTGGTTAGTCTCTCCCAGGTATTGATAAGGCTGAAAAAGGCATGGACCAGCAGTCCACATTTACTGGGAAAGGAATTCTCTTAGCAATTTTTGTGGTCAAACCAGCAGACAGATACTTATTTGGTATTAACTAAAAGCAAAATATATAGTTCTAAAGATGAAAGTACCATCTTGAAAGGATTTTGCAGGACTCCTATCTAATTCAGCAAGCTAACCAACTAAATTTCTAGGGAGGGCATTTTAGAAACAGTCAGAATTATTGAGTATTACTGTTTTTCTTTGAAGAATTACAATTTTACATTCATGAAGTCAAAAGTGAATAATTAAGAATGAAAACAGAAAAAGTTTTTAAGTTTTACTGTGCAGTTGCATGTCACTGTTTTGGTTCTGTGGAACCCAAGCAGTGAAGTGAAGGTGTCGCTTGGGAAGGACCTGGGAGCTATATATATATAACCTTTTCACTCCAAGAACTGATTAAAGAATATATTCAGATTATGTAAGGACAACACATTTGTCTTCCTAATGCCTTTACATGCAGTGTTTTAAATCTTTGAAAAGTCTTTGTTCAAGATACATTTAGGCAGTAGGTTTGGTTTTGAAATGGAGGGAATGTGAGCTACGGTGGGCTTCCAGCGGAGACACCAAGACTGACCATGAAGAGGCCTTACCAGAGGTAGCATTTTCTTGGTGAAGTCAGCCATGCTTCCCCCTGGTGGCTCTGACACCCTGAGCTGATAGACCTAGGAGACTGATATGTGAACCAGGTCAATACAGTAATCTGTAGTAGGTGGATTCTCATGGCTGGAATGCTTGAGATTTCTGTCCTGAGCATTTTCCTCCCTCTCTAGAAGAACAGGGGAAACGGAATTAGTCCTCAGAAGGTTATTTGTTGAGCATAAGCTCTAGGTAAAATGAAGTTAGATATCTTGAGATTAGTTTACTCAGCTAACATTCCCCACAAAAGAGACTCCTGAGGGTCCCAGTTGTGTGCATTCTCCAAATTCTGTTGTCTTTCCCTAGAAAATGCTAGACACACTCTACCTATCTTGCTTCTCTGATTCAGTCGCCTCTCCCCTGGCCTTTTTCTCCAGATTTGTTAATGCTACTGCTTAAGCCACAGTCCAGTGTGATTCTGGATTAATTCTGGGAAATGTTTCTGTCCAGTTGAGTTGACTTTACATGTATATATGAGTCAACCCCTTGATTTTGCTTTAATTAGTTACAACTGCAGAATTCTGAAGGTGTTGCCTGTAGTTGGCATTTCCAGACATACTGTGAATTACTGTTAAAGGGTCATAATGGCATAATATTGAGGTGTCTTTTTTTTTTTTTTTTTAAGATTTTATTTATTTATTTGACAGAGAAGGAGTTAGCGAGAGCAGGAACACAAGCAGCGGGAGTGGGAGAGGGAGAAGCAGGCTTCCCGCCGAGCAGGGAGCCCGATGTGGGGCTCGATCCCAGGACCCTGGGATCATGACCTGAGCCGAAGGCAGATGCTTAACGACTGAGCCACCCAGGTGCCCAATATTGAGGCGTCTTAAAGACTTCATCTTCATACAAAATCAGTATGTTTTACAAATGACTGTTTGTTCCAGGCTAATTTCTGTTTGTCCAGACATATGTTACATTCTAGAGGTCCATGGATAATTTGCAGTCATTTTATAGTGAAAGGACCTTGGGAGCATAGTTGATAGTTCTGCTTCTCACTTTTGGTGACATTGGGAAAATCACGTAATGTATTTGTACCTCCGTTAACTCATCTGTAAAGAAACTGTTAGAACAGGTATTTTCAAATCTTTGTCAGCCTTTAGTTCTGTTGCAAATAAGTATCCTGGGTATATTCCTAATTGGACATGAAAAACAATGTATCCAGTATTAGGACTCCTATGATATGAGGGAATAACATAGTATATTAGCTTGCAATAAGGTCATGCCATAGAACAGCCCCCAGAACAGTTGGTTAGGAGCAGGGGGTGTGTGGGGAGCCTACATAAACGCTTCAGGCATTGGCCTTGTAGTGTGTAGGGTAACGTGCTTTTATTGTGTTTCCATGCGACCAGCATTCTGCTCACTGCTTCTGTAGTGTCTCCATGGTGGCCTGGCATGGACGTTGGCCTCCTTTGAAGTAATAATCCAATCCTGGCAGCTATCAGCAGGCAAAGCAAAAGAAACGTTGTAACAAGAGGCTGTAGAAAAACTTCAAATGAAATTATAACTGTGATGACATAAATGATATTAAGAAGTAGAATAAGAATTGGCAAGACTGTGCAAGAGTGCTGAATAAGGGCCACAGCTATAAATAGTAGAAGACTGTCAGTCCAGCCACAGAATGAAAGGAAGTAATGAGTTTATAAAGTGTAGAAGAGTTTGGTTACTGTTAAACTTTTCACGTAATCCATATTGAGTTAATAGTATTAACTCTTCTGTACATTTTAAAAATGAAGGCCGGCAAAACCCTGCAGAATAAACATCACACTTCCTAGTGAGACATTCGAAGCATTTCCCTTTAAATTCAGGCAGAAGACAAAGGTCTCTACTGTCACCATGTCTTTTCAATAGTATTCTGGAGCCCCAGTCATATGAATAAGATTAAAACAAACAAACAAAAAACAAAAACAAAAAAAATGCATAAAGAAGAAACAAAATTGTCAAAAGCATGTACAGATAAATTGTTAGAGTTAATAATGAAGTTTTAAAAAGTTTTTGGATATAAGGTAAATGCTAATTAAAGTACAAAGTACTTAAGAATCTAACACAGTGCAAGTAAGTCCTTTATGGGGAAAATTATTTAGAAGACTTTTTTGAAGGGCCTAAAAGATGAAGAGATGTAACCTTTTATAGATTGAGAAGACTCAATATCCTCTCCAAATTAATACAATTTCAGGCGAAATGCTTACAGAATCTTTTTTCTTTCTAGGAGAGTGTCTTTTAGGGTGGGATGGGAAAACATGAGAAGCTTATCCTAGATTTGGAAAAGACAGGGATCCAAAATAGCCAAGATAATTTTTAAGAACAACAGGCAGGATCACTTGTCCTCCCAAGTATATATTGCACTTACAGCAATAATAATTAAGATGGTGGATATTGGTGCAAGGAGAGACAACGGAACAGTGGAAGAGAAGAGCATTTCACATGAATAATGGAATTGGAAGGTGACCGAAATAGCATTACAATGGGGATATTAGGAGCTATTAAATAAATAGTGTTGGGACAGTTGGCTCTTTACATGGAAAAAGACAGAGTTAGAATCCTGCTTTACTCCAAAGACAAAAATAAGTTCCAGATGGATTATGGCCATCTAAATGTGAAAAACAAGCTTTAAAACTTAGAAGAAAATACGGAAACTTACCTAACAATAATGGAGTAGGATGGATTTAAAACAAAATGTGCAGGTCAGTAGGAGAAAGGTAAAAGGCAAGTATATTCATTTCCTATTGCTGCTGTAACAAATTCCCACAAACTTAGTGGCTTAAAACAACAAACTGTCTTATAGTTCTAGAGGTCTAAATGGTCTTAGTGTGGTAAAATTAAGATGCTGGCAGGACTGCATTCCTTCCAGAAAATGCTAAGGGGAGAATCTGTTTCCTTACCTTTTCCAGCTTCTCAAGGTCCTCAGCATTCCCTGGCTCATGGCCATTGTCTGTCTTTAAAGTGTATCACCCCAACTTCTCTTTGTCCTCTGACCCTCCTGCCTTCCTGTTACAAGGATCCTTGTGATTATATTAGGCCTCTTTGGATTATCCAGACTAATATCCCCACCTCAGGATTTTTAATTTTTTTTTTAAAGATTTTATTTATTTATTTGACAGAGAGAGACACAGCAAGAGAGGGAACACAAGCAAGGGGAGCGGGAGAGGGAGAAGCAGGCTTCCCGCTAAGCAGGGAGCCCGATGCGGGGCTTGATCCCAGGACGCTGGGACCACGACCTGAGCCAAAGGCAGACTCTTAATGACTGAGCCACCCAGGCACCCCAGGATTTTTAATTCTTAATCACATCTGCAAAGTCCCCTTTACCACATCAGGTAACATATTTACAGGTTCCAGGGATTAGGATGTGAACATTTGGGGAGGGGTGGTGGGGAGAATATTAATTATTCAGCCTACCACAGCAAGCCACAGACTGGGAGAATGTATTTGCAGCCCTTATGAAACCTGCAAAGGTTTAGTGTACAGAATATAAAAAGAACTCTCAAATCAATTGAGAAAAAAGAAAAACCTATTTCAAACCTTAGCAAGAGGACACAAATAGGCAGTTCATAGAAGAGAGAAAAATGGCTAAGGATATGCAAAAAATGTTTAACCTCACCTAGTGATCAAGTAAATGCAAAATAAAACAATAATTAGGTAACTTTACCTTACTTGAGATACAAACATTTGAATGACAACAGCAAGGTTTGGTTGAGTGGCAAAGAAATGGGATTATTCATACACAGCTTTTGGAAGGAGGGTCAGTTACATGGGGCAGGGTGGTGGAATAAGAATGTTTGTTGCAGCATTGATGTATGAAAAGTGAGATCCATGTATTACTAAAGGGTGTTATTGTAAGATAATTTTCAGTGGTACTTAAAAACAAAGGATGCATAGCCATTAGTAAAGTATAAAAATATGAGCAGGAAGGATTCACATCTTCAGCATAGTGGTTACCTTTACAGAGGAGGAGAGATTCTAATTCAGCTCTACCGGAATAATGGAATTGGAAGGTGACCGAATTATGTTTTATGTATTTATAAAATTCAATACAAATATAAAATTTTATTACTTTTGGGTGTTGGGTGCATGGTCGTCTATATATTTTTCTAAAAGGTATCATAACTTTTTTTTTAAAGGGGAAAAAAACAATTAGGTAGATCTATAATGAAACCGATTTTCTAAGCCAAATGAAAGCAGTTCTCTGAGGACGATTATAGTTCACTGGTGAAGAGTCTGGTCTAGGAGCCTGACAGACCCTTACTAATTAGCTGAGTGGCCCTGGGCATGTTTCTGACTACCCTAGGTCTCAACTTTCTCATCTAATGAAATGTGAGGTTTAAATAAACAAGCTAGTACGTGTGCAGCCTTTAGCTCATGGTAAGCACTCAGTAATAGAACAGCTCACAGACAATAATTAATATTTGCTATGCAACCTCAAGACTACCATGAACTTGGTAGGCCAAACTTAAAAGATTCCAGATTAGAGTCTTATGAGAGGTTTATGAGCCTTCTGTTAAATTTGTATCATTTCACGTAACTTTTTTGCCAGCATACTGTTTGGTATTGCTCTGGAACGGAATGGTGGTAGAGGTATGCATTATGTTTATTCTTCTTTAATTATTTCAGTTGTACTTAGTGTTTTAGCTGTGGTTCATTTGGCAGAGATTGCTCTGAAGCGGTGTTGTTGGGCTGTACGGATATGGCTGTTTTCAGTGGCTGATTGCTGAGTGTTTTGAAGAGTGTACGTTATACTTAGAGTCTGACCAATTAATGTAATCCCGAGGTACTATCAACACCTTTTCCATGTAAGTGGTGATTTGAAACTCAACTATACAGTTGCCAAAGTAAAGATCTGTAGTTTTTCTCTGAAGTCAAAAATTAGATTTTAAAAATTTTTCCAATCATACTAAAAATATGTTGATGTAAATGTAGTCCCTTCTAGCAGAGTACTCACACCAGGATCTCAGAACTTCAAGTTCAGATGGCTGACACACTTTTTAAGCCAAAGGCGGGAGGTAAGAATAGGGGTCATATATATTCCCCAGCTGAGCAAGTTGGAGTCAAGTGCTCCGGACAAAATCGCACACGCCAGTCGGAAATACTCTTCTACACTAAAGTCACAGGTATTCAGCATATGTTAGAGCCATGGTGTAGGAGTGGAGCACCCAGCCTCTGGGGTTATGCTGTCCAGACTCAGATGCCGGTTCTCCCACTACTGTGTGTCACTTGTGCCTTGATTCTTCATCTGTAAAGTGGGGGTAAAAATAGCACCCTCATCGGTGAGAAGGTGTATGGATCGAATAAGTGAATAAATTCACAATCCCCTGATCTGAATGTATTTTGGGATTTGGGATTTTTCCCCTTTTAAACAGTGGTATGGTTCACATACAGCCTTTAAGGAAACATTCCCAAAGCACCTCATAATTAAACTGATTCCTATTGCTGTAGCAAATATATTTATAGCTATACATATTGGAGAGATATTATAAGTAGCCTTCCACTTATTCAGGTCAGGTTTTGTTGCCAGTAGAATTAGGAAAAAAAATGGGGGTTTTAGAGCTTTTTGGGTTTCAGAATTATGGATAAGGGGTTGGGGATGGATATTTTTATATATAATGCATGGCACACTGGAAGGTGCTCTATATCTTAGTTATTACTGGTACTGTCATTTAAAATGTATTTTAGTTGATGTAGCATTTTTGTTTGTTTTTTTTCTTATTTAAAGTTCTTGTATACAGTTTGTTCAAGTATTCCTTTTCTTTCTTAACTATGTCCTCTTTTTAGAAAAGGTGTCTGATCTTTGCGTGGCTTAGACTTGACCCAGGAATGTCCTGTTACTGCTGACACCTAAGAAGAGCCTTTGGCCCCAAATGGTTGGCTGTCTTCTAAGTTAACATGGACTGAGGCCAAGACATTTGTAGAGCTCAGACTGTAGTTAAAGTCTGGTGTTTCCTATTGTCCTGGCAAAGTTGAGATTATTCTGTCGTTTGCAGTTTTGAAGTCTATTAATAGTTTATATTCCTACTTCCATGTCTGGAAAACGTATCAGAAAAAAGTATGAATTTAAAATAGTTCTTCAGCATTCTTTATTTCTGACTGATTACCTGTCAGCCCCCCCTCCACCATCCGGTCCATGTTAGCACTTATGCTGACCTTCCTAGCCTTTAAGTACATTTATAAATCAAGGGCATTTATAAATTTAAGTATATTTATAAATTAAAACCATTTAAATTTAAACAATTTAAATAGAGAAAGATCAAGTTAAATATATATATTAAACCTCTAGAGGGTAGATGACTTTAAGCTTAGAAATAATAGATGTTCTCAGATGAAAAGTCTGATAGATTGGACCACATGATGATCCCATTGTTGTTAATGAAGCAGTGGGGCATTTTTACTGATTTATATAAACTCATAAAAAATACTGTCTCAGTCATTTTCTATAATTTTGTTCTCAGTCTCCTTGCATCATCATTTTAAAACCCATCTTCTGTGATCCCCTGCATCAATTTTTACATTGTTTCCTAAAGATAAATTCCTAGACACAGAATTGCTAGATCGTCTTTAAATTGGGGAATGAATTTGATGCAGTTTGAGTGATAATGGCAGTCTTTTAAAAAATGTCTTTATGGGCATTTTGCAAAAGGAGGAAGAAAAATGTACACAGGTCCTATTTTTCTTACAATAGTGTTTAGCATTTAAATTACATTCTCATAGTAAGTTTTTAATTTTTCCCCTCTTGGGTGTAAAACAGTTACATTATGTGAGTCTTAAATGCCTTTAATACAGGCATCTGTCACTCTACCGCAGTGAACTCTTTACTAGGGAGAATGTTGCTAATGGTTGATTGTGAGCCCTGTCTGCCCTTCCTTACTAATTAGTAACTCAACCAGATGTGTAAAGCGGTAAGCTGAAAATCTTTTTTTTTTTTTTTTTTTTTTTTTTTTAAGCTTAAGGTGAAGATGTTGGAGAAAATCCAACAATAAAGTCAGGCACTTATCTGTGAATTTTGATTGTCCACCTTCAGTCACCAGTTCTAGTGGGTAATTTAGAGTCTGCTGTTGGGCTACATTTCTAACCTGCTGCTCTGGATGCCTATAAGGACATTTCCTCTGTAAGCTCTTGGGATGCTTCCAATTTTTATTTTGCAGATAGCAGAAGAGGTGCCGAATCTTGCCTGTGGTCACTCAGTGACTAGAGATGAATTTCTCTTCCTGACGCAGTTTATGGTGTTTACTGAAGGAAAATCGATGCTCCTGGGCAGCCCATTTATGCTTCCCTTATTGTCTCACAGCACACAGTGATTGTTACATTCTTTTCCAGTGTCCTCTAATCCCTAATTACTATCCCTTACCATAGCATTAGCCACATGTGGTTATTTAATACTTATTTATATTATATTTGTAATGTTTATATTTAATATTTACTTCAATAAGGTAAACAACTTCAGTCCCTTGGCCACACAAGCCACATTTCACATCAGTAGCCACATGTGGAAGAGTGCAGATAGGCAACTTTTCTCTCACTGCAGACAGTTCTGTGGGACCACACTTCAGACCTTCCCTCATCAGCAGGTAACCTTTGCCACATAACCTAAAGAGAAAATGACTCATGCATTTACCTACTTTGAAAACCTGGAAATTTCTTTGGCATTCTTTTTCTGTCTTTCCTTGTATTTCATCCTTGCAGAGTGCTCTTTTCCCTCACGGACTGATTCCCAGTCAGAGGTTCTGAACTGATGGGCAACAGTGGATTGGACCACTCACTTCTTCCCTAGAACCATCCCTCTTATCTCGCAGTACCCGCTTCTTTCTATCCCACACTCCTGTCACCTTCCACCGTGCCCGCAAACGTTGGCATGGGCCACTAGCCCATTTCCCTCCTTCTCTTCACCAAAGTTCTCTGAAAAATAGCCCATGTACCCAGTCTACAATTCTACCACCTAGAGTCCACCCTCCTCTCCCCCACGCCACTCAGAGTTCTCTGACAGGCTTCCAGCTGCCTCCTGATCACCAGACCATGGCAGCCTCGTCACAGCCGCCCTCTTCCTCAACATGGCACAAGTATCTGATACTGTGGACAGCTCTTCCTTATCCTTTCCTTTCCCCTTGACTTCTGTAGTGTTTTTTTCTTTGGGCTCCCCTCTCCTGGTATATTTCCGACCCCGCACAGTTCTGGCCTACTCCATTTCCCCCACGTTGACTGGCTCGTATTCCGAGATGCTGGGAGTCCCCACACTTACCATGCCTACATTGGATTTGTTTCCCTGACCTCCAGATCAAACAGCCCAGTGTTTGGTGGACACATCTCTTCAGATTATCTTGTGTCTACCTCAGCATTAAAACATTCAGTCCTAAATAGAAGTTATTAGCTTCTGGGCACATTTTGCCTCCTGATTTCCTCATATATAATAAATTATACCACATGCCCCCAGCCACATCTTTTCACATCTTTTTCTATATCTGCTCATTCCATGTGTTTGCCTTATCATATCTGTTTTATCACTATGATAGTTTTTCTGGCCATCCCTTATTCACCTGTCCTAACCTTCTACCACCCCTACCCCACCCCACCCCACCTTGATACACACTTTAGGTCTGGCTCTCTTTTTCTTTGGACCTAGAGTATTTTTCCTGTATACTTCCATTTATTTTTTTTTTCTTCACTCGTTTGATAGATTTCCTGAAGTCCATTTAAAGAAAAACAAACAAATATAAATGCAAAATGTACATAATGATTGCCAACTTAAATTTCTGAATAAATAATAGATTTCCGTGGTTCAAAATTCAAAAAGTACAGAAGGCATGTAGTCAAAAATTTGGCTCTCACTTGTCTCTTTTCTCAGATCCTATTCTCCTGACAGGTAGTCACGGAGTAGTTTCATGGGTTTTTCTTTTTTTTAGAAAGTTGTTCATGTATATATGTGTGCATTATGTGTGTGCATGTGCATAAGTTTTCCCTTCTTTTCTACAAAGTGTAAGCATAAGAAGGACCCTCTTCCACTTTGGCCCATTCCTAAGCCCCTATCCAAGAACCTTCAAGGACTCCCCGTTGGTGGTAAATTTGTCTCTGCCCTGTCAGTGGAAGGAGAAGCAGATAATTCAATACCCCATAGCAAACAGTGGAGGCACCTGACACTGTTTTCTGTCAGACTCGACTCTGGCCAAATGGGTCTACTTGCCGTTCCCTTAACATGTTCCTCCGTGCATTTCTGTCTCCCTTCCTTTGTACAGAGTGCCTTCCCTCCATTCTCCATGGGCCTGTCCAAACCCATTGCCTCCTTGAAGACTGAGCTCACAGACCACAGCATCTGCATCCACGAAGCTTCCCCATTTCCGGCTCCCTTCTGCCAAAAAGGATCTAGTCTTCTAGATTCTGAGCACTCTCACAGGGCATATCCTTTTCTACCCTGGATTCCATTTCCATGTCTGTGCAATGCTCCTAATTTAGTTATTAATGTCCTGAACACAAGAAATGGTGCCTTGCTCTGTCCTCTCATCCCTGAAAAGTCCTCTAGCCTGGTGTCTTGCATATACCGATGAATGAAAAAGAGTAAAATTGATTCTGTTCTTTGACACAAGGGGTTGGGGAATACTAATTTCTCATGTAAAAATCACTCCTGTCCCTGGGCATTCTGGCTTTTTGTTGCTGTTAAAATAAAAATGCCTTTTTCTTCCTCCTACGAATGTATTTAAGAGCCTAGAGTCACCAAGTCAATGACTGCTGCTGTGGCTTTCTGGGGAAACGGTGCCAATCCATCCCATGTTCATTCTGTTGCCAGCCGAGAGCATTGGCAGGACCACAGTGTCCTTATCACAGCACAGCCAGACCTTAATTGGAACCAAGTGTCCATTTTCATTATGAGATTAAGAATGCTATTCTGGAACTTTAATTTACAAAAAAGTAAACAAAAATTATGAGTAGAATTTAATCTCACCGGTGCAGTTTTAGCTATAACATCATTAGAGGGTAGAGCAGTAAACTATATGCATTCGAGGATACAGTAGATTCAGAGTACCGGGTGTGCTGACTGGGAGGTCGCTGAAGTGTGGTCAACATGTACCATGATGCTTTCTTGCTTTTTTGTGCGCTTAGGTTTTTGAAGAACCCTCCATTAGCCTTTTTGCTCTGGAACACTGTGAAGGAAGAGAGTTACATCTAGAAGAGGCTGTGAACTCTGTTCTGAACAAGGACCTGCACTTCTACACCCAGTCTGTCTGGGTAAAAAGTGGACTGTAAGTATGGGACAGGGGCTTGACCTGTTTGAGTCAGTGTTTTAGGAGAGAGTTGCACAGTTGCTTTTTATTTCCCCACTGCTGCTGTTGTGTGATCTGAAGACACTATTACTCCTTTACTCGCTCAATGTAATAATAGTAGTTTCTGTTTCAGTAAGATGAGACCGTGGACCAGGTCCCGTATGTAGCGGCATGCCGTGGTCTGGGAGAAGAGCCCTTGGGGGGAGAAGGGCTGCCATGTGTTCAGAGCATGCGTCTTAGAGTAGGTAGACCAGATGACCTTAACCAGTTGAGCCACTTCTCTTTCGGGCGATACCTAATGAAATCGATAGCTTCTTTGGCTGACACCATTGCCCGCCTAAGACAACTGACTGTTTGTAAGACTGATAGTGTCTTGTTGTCTTTTGATTTGGCATCTTGTTTCCTCTAGAGCTCTTTGCTCCAGGTACTTATTTTCATGCTGAGGATCCTGAGGTGGACCTGGCCTACCCACCAGTGGTGCTGTTCATTTAGGTTGTCGGGGCAGATCCAGGGTGTGTGGGGCCTGCACTTACACAGTTTGGGAGACTGCTTTACAAAAAGATACAAACAATTATGGATACATAAATTAGGTGTGAACTTGCTTTACAAAAAGATACGAACAATTATGGATACATAAATTAGGTATGAACTTGCATATTTATTTAGAACAAAAATGGTATGAGGCCTGCCAGTGAGGGGCCTTGAGGTTAAGGCTCGAAGGCCTCAGGGCATTTCTAGAGCGTGGGCGTGGAAGCCTGCCCCTCCTCCTGAACTGTTGCTGTTTGGTACCAAAAGTCATACACACATAGCTCTAGATGATTAATGTAAAGATGATTGTTTTTATTTCTTATGACTTTTAAATTGTGTGATAATCAACTCTGCTTGTATAAATATCTGGGGATAACATAAGAGAGAGCCAAGAATATAAATTGATTTGAAAAATAAGTCAACTATTATAATAAATGGCTTTTGAATTATTCACATGTATAGCAATTTAATTTTTCTTCTTCAAAGCAATTGACATTGGTATTTCTTAAACATAAATTGACCTACTCTGTCTAAGCGTATTAATCGCCATACTATATACCAGTATATTATTTACCACTTAACTAAGTCTGTTGGAATTGAAATCTACATCCCTGTGATACAGGACTTTTCACGGCATTTTTATACTTTATTTTCCTATGTGGAACTGATAATTACTGACTTACCTGTTGTAATTTCTTACCAGCTTATTTCAGTCTTTTGTAGAAAACTGGTACTGTTTTACCTTGACATTATTTCTTCTCTTTAGCTTACTATCCACCTACTCTCCCTGTTCTGGATTCTCTGTTAAGAGAATGGGAACACAGAGTAAGGAATAGAGAAGGCTGTCCGAAGATTTTCTTAGGCTACAGATGGCTCAGAATATGACTTAATGCACAGCCAGCTACCCTCAGTGACAAGTTTTGTTTATCCCCATATTATCCCATATCTGTGATTTGTGATTATAATGAGGGTCAAGCTTTAATGCTTTTCCGCTGTGGAATTCGTTGAGATTAATATAGAGAGAAGTGTAGTTTATTAAAGTCTTGCCTAGGTTTTATAACTGAAATTTCCCTGCCTGTTTAAAAAGTCTACACAGCTGGAGAGGTAGGTAAGCATCTCCATGGTCATGCTGTCCTGACTCTGCACCAATCTGTTGGCTTAGATTTGTGTAGGCAAAAAGGGGTGGACGGAAGGTCATCTGTCCTCTCATACATCCATGAAAAACCAGGCCAAGCCTGATCTTGAGTGTGGGGAGCAGGGTGCTCTGTCTGAACCGAGCAAGGTAGCCACCTCATCTTCCACACATATGTTCCGAAAGCACTGTTTGTGGTGACCAGAGTCCTGAGAATTTCAGATCCTCTTGGAAGTCCCAGTCGATTCCCCTTAGCTATTCAGCTTGATAACCACCTACATCAGGGCTTGGCAGCCTTTCTCTGGAAAGGACCAGATGGCGTTTTCAGTTTGTTGGCCATCCTGTCTCTGTCACAACTGTGAAGCGCGCCATTGTGGAGTGAACACAGATGGTGTCAGTTAAGGAATGGGGGCAGCTCTGAGCTCAAGACTCGCCTCAGGGCCCTCCCTGCATGCTTCTACATGCTCTAACTTGGTCCAAGTGGAAGGCCACAAGGGTATTGAGAAGGATTTGCAAAAGAGCTTGGGCCTTGAAGCAAGATGGGATTTCTGTGGATAATTTTAAGCTATCCATGGTGGCCTTGGGGAAATGATGGAAGGAGGTGTGTCTGAGAGGTCATGGAGCTGCCTGGAGGGGCCCGGAGCACATGGGAGGATGAGCCCAAGAGTGGGAGCGGGACCAAGAGTGTTGTGTAACCGAAACAGTGAGAGGCTATGGTCTGTCTGTGAAGGTTAAACTGTTACAAAAAAGGTATTATCAAAGAAACACAGAATTTTAGACCTGGCAGGAACCTTGTTTTAGCAGGTTAGAAACCAGAATCCTAATCGAATGCAAATCTTCTGGGCCCCCGAGCACTGGTCTTTCACCTAGTCCCTCCTGCTTTTCCATTATATTTTTTTTCCTTAAGAAAAATAATTATAAACCTAAAAGTTTTAAAAAATGAACCTTGTATAAAAGAAGGTATTTTTGATAAGGTATTGCTTTTTATTTTTAAGTACCCTATTTTTTTTTCCTGGTCTTATATAGGTGGATAGCTTATGAAGGATCCAATTTCTTAGGAAGACAAATCTTACTTGAGCCTAATGAGATCCCCAATTGGACAGCATTCAGTGGATGGAAAACAATTGGTTCCCTCCGTCCTATGAAGCAGGTAAGGAGCGGGGGGGTGGGGGGGGGGAAATAACCCATAAGATCTAAAAATAGCTTTTTTGGATCTTTTTCTAGTAGAAATGTCATGAACCATAGCATCTGAAATATTGACCGTTTAGTTTGACATTTATATTACAGGGGGCTCTGATTAGGATGAGGAATCTTAGAGACATTAACCAATTCGTTAAGTTGTATCTAAGGTCGATGTTGGATTTTAGCTTTGAGTCCAAAGTCTTACTGACCTTACTGACTTTTCATGGAAAACTGAACAGCATAAGCTCTGTGGAAAGCAAAGAAAACAATGAACTCTGAGTCTGCCCTAGTTCTAAGTATTTGGAGTTTTTTCTCTACATACATACAACTTGGGATAGATCTTGGTATTCATGACACACCTACTGCTTGTCGGTCTTCTGTTCAAAAGCTTTCTGTATCCTTTGGGATACAGTCTGATCTTATCAATGTGCCTGTGTGCTCTGGCCCCCTTGCTTCTCCAGCCTCTTCCCTCACTGGTCTGCTCCTCACTCAAATGGGGCCATGACACAGCCACCAACGTGCGAAGTGCTTTCCTACTTAGGCTCTTAATACAGGCCGTGCCCTCTGTCTACAAGTTTCTTCCCTCATTCTTTGCCTGGCTAATTCTACTCACCCCTCTAAATTTTAGTGTCCCATCTTCCAGGGTGCTTCTTTCATCCTCTCTCCTGGTCTAAATTAGATCTTAAAAGACTTGGTTCTTTTCCTACAAAGACACCGCGTGAGATTTGTAACCTCGCAGTTGTGGTTGGACTGGGCATGTTCTCACTCTGCCGCCAGCCCCGGGAAGGCAGGGCTGTGCACATCTTACAGCTCTACCCCTAGTATCTGGCACCATGTCTGGCACATCGTAAGAATTCAGGGACTGTTTGCTTAATGAAGGAACGAATGTATAAATGGATAAAGGGATGTTTGACATGAGGCTAAGAATTATGGAAGATTTAAGGGATAGACATGATCTCTGCTTTATTGGAGCTTACGTGTTTATTGGGTAAAACAAGTCCAACTCAAAATGGTACCGTAAAACGCAAAACAGTGTATAACCATCAAAAATGCCTGGTTTACAGAAAGGAAGTATGAGCATGTACGGAGTGGTGGAAGTTTCACAGAAGGTGAAAAACCCAAGCCCTGCTGTCGGGTGCAATGATCTGTGGATATGCCATTTGAATTCTCTCTAATTAGAAACATTTCTCACTTGATTTTAACAACAGCCCTTTAAGGTCGGAGTTGTTATTCCCATTTTTCAGATGGGAAAATCAGGGTCAGAGAGGTAAGGCAAATTGGCAAAAGTCATCCAAGTGTCAGAACCAAGATTTGAACCCAGATTTATTTTCTAAAATTTGTGTTGAGCAACCACACCCTACTTTCCTCCAAAATAAGATCAATATTTACAGAGTGGCACCATATATTCTGGGCCCTGAGCTGAAGGTAGCAGAGTGGATGTAAGTGCTGAGGCCGATATGCAGATTGGATGTGTTAAGTGTTAAATAAATAGTAGCCAATAAAAAATTAACCTAGTTGGTCTTGCTGCCCTTCTCTCTCTCTCTCTCTCTCTCCTCTCTCTCTCACACACACACACACACACACACACACCCCACCCACCCACCCACCGTGGTCATTCCTGCCGCTCTTTGGTTCTGTTGGTTCAAATCCTAGCCCTGCCACTTGTAAGCAGTGTGACTCTGGGTGAGGAATCCGATTCCTCTGGTGAAACAGTGATCACATGGCTTACCTCTCAGTATTGCTGTGAGGACTGAATAAGAAAAATGTATAGAAAGAGTCTGACAGAACATCTGGCTTATATTATTACTATGGTTATTTTGAAAGTTCATTATTCATAGTGTCCCTTGAGAGAATCAGAGATACTCTTCTGAGGGTGCTAAGGTTTAGCAGGCTTTCCTGGCAGAGTTTGTGGTACAGGATTTCATGACCTTCACATATTGCTTATTCCTCACTCCTGTCACATGGGATGATGGGTAATCCCACTGAAAAGCCATGGGGAAAAGCAAGGCAGAAGTGGGAATTCAGTGTAGCTTTTACCAACTATATAATAATGCCTAATCCTATGTCATTAGGAACTTTAGCAGCCAAGCTGGATGCTGAGACTATTTCCCTCACTTCTGAAAGGTGGTTCCTTGCTGGGGAAGGATGTCTCTGCGATTGTTCAGGGTCCTGAGATAAAGGATAGCTAGAACAATAGCTTCTAATTTTATATAAAAGGTTTTTTTTGACAATTAACATTGTGTTATTCTTCATTGTGCTTTAGAAACTATCTGATTCCTATTCTGGTTTAACATTTTATTTTAAAATAATATTTTTATAGATTATTTTGCCTTTGTTTATTTAGGCCACAGCTTTAAGACCCAGCAAAGGAATTCTGGGCTTCTAAAACAGTATTATGGGTCACTTCCTTCTTGGTAGGGCTACGGCTACTGCTGTAGTTCATATTCTTGTTTGGAAATTCAGTAATAATTAAAATGCGACTCTTTGAGTTTGGGAATTAGGAAGTCACTACGGCACTTATAATGCATACCAGTATTTTAAAGTATAATTACAGAAGAGTCAGACTACAAGTGTGTAATAAGGGTAATTAGTACTTTACTTGAGTTAATTGATTAAAACTGTGACGTTTGGTCCTAACATAATTGGAACTCTGTCCTCTGTGAAGGTCACGCCTGTTTTCTTCTACGTACAAGGTAAGGAAACTAATAAAGATGTACTGAAGCCTCAAGAAATTAATAATTGCAGTGGGAGACTTACAGAATTATACAGACTTATTATCAGTCACAGATATTTAAGTACATTACTGTTGCATTATGAATGTGGAAGTAGCACTTTGAAACATTTAAAACATTTTGCCTAGTAGAGGTCTTTTTTACCTGCTTTAAATTACCAGATAAAAATTTGTCCCAGACTGTTTATTTCCTTTGAAAGGCCAAACATGGCAGCAGTGTACCAAAATTCAGCTGGCTTCCTATTGATCTAAGTTTCAAAGTAGTAGAATATGGTGGACTTACCATGGTACATTGTTGCATTTACATAGCACTTACATTTCTCAGAGTGAAAGTGCTTCCTTAGTAAATAGTTTGTTGTTATTATTTAGCAAAGTTCTGACTGGGATGCCAACATAATGACCCAAGGTGGGGATGTTGAATGTCCTGTATTTTATTTCATGAAGACGGGAGGCTTAAGGCTAAAAGAATGGTTTCTGGGGAGTTTTCATCCTGTGCGGTGTCCTTTCATTATCTGACTTAATTCACACTGCCACCTTTGGACGTGGTCTCTCATTCCCGGTGTCTGAGTGTAACTGGTATGTTTCAGCAAACCTCACGTAGAGCATCCTGGCTTAGAGGGATGGTTTTGTTGTAGGCTGACCTGGCTTCCCCATATCTGTGTTAACTTTGTAAAATCCAGGTCATAATTGGACTTTCTTAAAGGGTTCTTCTGGTTGTTAACTTAGATAAGACAATGGCCCAGAAAGCATTTAGCACACTGCTTGACATACACTAAGCTCTCAATAAATATTAACCATTATTCCTTAGAGGCAAGTCCTAGATTTAATATTTTATTGGAAAACTTCGGGTATGTATTCCAGGCCCAGGGGATAAAGTTCTTTGTTACCCAGGTTTTGAATACCTGTTACGATTAAACATACAATGGTCTCTTCCCTTGAATTAGTGTAAAGGTCCACAAACAGACATTACCACAGCTGCTCAGGCCCTCAGCTTAACCTGGGTTTCTTCAAGAACTCCCACAGCCGGCATTTGGCACTTAACCACAGCTCAAACAGTGTGCGTGGTTACTGCAGCGTTTGCTAGGTTGTTGTGAGAGCCTTGTGGGTGGGCCGTATCTTGCCTTCCTGCTCGTCCCCTCCCTCCCCCAGCACAGTGAGGACACCATGGTTCCCGAATGAAACTCAGCAAGTCCGGACGCTGCACCACCCCTTGCCACATGGCATTCCAGAAGATGAAACGATTACCTTTTACGCTTCCAAAAGGGTATACTTTTCAGAAAAGTATAATAGAGATTATTGTACAACTTAACCTCTGTGTTCAGTGGTCTAAGGTCTGTCAATAGAAAAAGAGTAATTCACACATACTGGCTAAAGGGAGGCAGAATGAAACTGCATAAGCTAGATCCCCTCACCCCTTGCCTCAGCCTGCCTTCTTTAGAGCCTGATTTCCAGATTCCCAAGTCCTTCTTGTAAATGGCCGCTTCTCCCCGTCCCAGCCTGCAGTGTACATCAGGATAAAGAACCGGGCCCAGGATGAGTATCTGACGGTCACTGGCAACGTTGCTGACACAAGGGCCACATCCGTGTGCGTCTCTCCCTACAGCGGGAAGACAACTCAGATCTGGCACTACTGCCGAGGACTCTTTAAATCCAAGGTGAGCAGCCACCCCACAGACACCGCACCCCACCTTTGGGCCTTTTCTTTTTTTCTTTTGGAGGCCAGAATCTTGCGAAATCAAATGGCCTTTATAAAATAATGCAACTTCCTAGAAATGGTTGCATGACTGTATAAATATGCCACGTTACATTACTAAAGCTCTTAAGTGAAATGGACTCAGAATTTTCATCTAGAAAATTCAATTTCTACTTGAAAGTTAAAAACTAAGGTTATCACATACTTTGGCTGTGCCTAAATGATGTTTTAAAACCAGTGACAGACAACTCACTGGATCCAACTGGATGTTGTGCTCTTGTGACACATTCCTTACTCTGTGGCCCAGATAAAATCAGCTGTCTTTGTGGTTCTAAACATCTTGAAACTTTCACAGTACCCAGTGAAGTAGTTATTGGAGAAAGCTTAGAAAATAAAGTTTACATTTCTTTGTGATGCCTCCATTACATTTGATGTTCGGGGGAATAGAACACCAGTTTTATTATGTCACCAGCGGATTCTCTACTTTTTTCTCATCAACAAAAATGAAACGCACTTAAAAGTAATTATTGGGGCACCTGGGTGGCTCAGATGGTTAAGCATCTGCCTTCGGCTCAGGTCATGATCTCAGGGTCCTGGGATCGAGTCCCGCATCAGGCTCCCTGCTCCTTGGGAGCCTGCTTCTCCCTCTGCCTCTCTCTCTCTCTCTCTGTCTCTCATGAATAAATAAATAAAAATCTTAAAAAAAAAAAAAAAAAAAGTAATTATTGTTTGGCTATCTGGCACATCACCTGATGCTTTTATAAGAAAACCAGGCTCAGGGACGCCTGGGTGGCTCAGTTAAGCATCCGAGTCTTGACTTTGGCTCAGGATCGTAGTTCAAGCCCTATTGGGTGTGGAGCCTACGTAAAAAAAGAAACCGTGGTCCACCTGATACATTTATGCCAACAGAGACTTGACATTTAATTGTAGTTCAGCAGACCTTCATTGACCATCTGTTGTCAGATGCAGGTGTCCTTTTCACAGATGCACCTCTACTTCCGTGGGTCTGTGTCTGTACCACGTCCCTCCGCTGCCCTAAAGACTACTTCAGCAGTTGGTGAAATTATAACTATGCTGGATAGTCTTCTCTTTTAGATCAGAGTCGTGTAAAGGGAAGGGACCCAGTTCACTTGATTGGAGCTAACACAGTACTGCCAATCTGCTTCCTAACCTTTAGGCCAGTGACACGTGCCTTGATGTGATTGGAGGCCGGGACACCCCCGGGGCTAAAGTGGCTCTGTGGCCCGAACACGGACAGTGCCAGCAGAAGTGGAAGCTGAACAGAAACGGAACCATCAGCTCCTATCTCAGCGATCAACTTGTCCTAGATGTTAAAGGTGGGCCTTTGAGGAAACCCAACGTTCTGTGTCCCTGGATAGAATTTTAAATTCCAAACCTTCTCCTCTTCCTGGGGAAAAGAAATCCTGATGCACAAAAGAAATATTAAGTCATTTCTACTTACTCTTGAAAAAAGATACGCTGTTTTAATGAACAATGAGCTACTTGGCTCAAGCAGGAAAAGCCTCAGGACAAAGTCTGAGGTTTTTGTTCATTAGGACAGTTGTAAAATTCTCATTTGCTACATGATCTTTGAGAACAATTCTAAATTTAAAGCTTCATCAGCCATAAAATATCCTGTTTCATAGAAAGAAACCTCTTTTTGCCATGAATTGCTGTAGTCCTTAAAAGCCCTCACTTAAAATTGATGGCAGGTATCATTTAAACTTGCTTTGGAATTGAGCAAGGTCTGGGCTGTTGCTTTAATTGGCTTAGTCACAGCCGCTGTCCGTGTGGAAACAGAAACCGTGCCCAACATCCAGCCCGAGCTCTCTCCAGAACTGTGGTGCTGGGCACACGGCTTTTGTAGTCAACTGTTCTACCTCTTAGTTTTTCAGTTTGAGTCATACTGAGGTCTGATTTGAGGTTAATCATAGCTAAGCTTATTTAAACTCAGCTTCCCACATCAGGCTGCTTTTTTTTTTTTTTTTAAGATTATTTATTTATTTATTTGACAGAGAAACAACAAGAGAGGGAACACAAGCAGGGGGAGTGGGAGAGGGAGAAGCAGGCTTCCCGCTGAGCAGGGAGCCCGATGCGGGGCTCGATCCCAGGACCCTGGGATCATGACCCGAGCGGAATGCGGTCGCTTAACTGACTGAGCCATCCAGGTGCCCCAGGAATGAAGTCTTAATCTGGCACTTGGTGGGCTGAACATTGTTAAGCACCTGTGTGAACAAATAATCCTTTCTTTTGGAATTCTTATTTTAGGAGGAAATTATTATGACAAGACTCATGTAATTGTAAATCAACCCCTGGAGGGAGAAGAAACACAGAAATGGGACATTGAAATATTGTGAGGAGAGAATCTGCGGCATCTCTAGAAAGAGCAAAGAACAAACCTCCTGTCCCTGGGAAAAGAAGCTACTTGTCCTCACGCTCCTGCATCACTGAGCACAATGAAGTTTTCTCCTAGCTTCCAAGACCATTGCTCTTAACCATGGCAACACTCAAGTATTCTTGCCAGTTGTTTAGCATTCCTATGAAAAGCACATTTTGATTTCTGCGAAAGGTTCTAGTCCTGATTGGTCTCCAGTTTTCTGGTGAGCAACTTCCCTCAAGCGTGTGCTTTCTCTCCTCTCCACCAGACACAAGTCCTACTCCTGAAAGCCACTGTAGGACCCTGGTGACTGTCAGCCTGTATTAGCTGTTAATATCCTAGGAGACAGGTGTGTGAGTGTGAAGCACAGGGAAACAAATTCCTTTAGGTCAAGTCATCCTTTTGCAAGAAGAGAAATAATTTTTTTCTAGCAATGCCTAAAAACATATTTAATAAACCTTCCTATTAAGCTGCTGTGTTAGATAAGCCTTAAAGGGTCTTCTCTACTGAGGCTTTTATAACTGAAGCACCATAAGTATTCATACTTATAACTGACCCCAGGAAAGGACCTTGGCTTTGTTTAGGAAGGAGGCTCGAGTATTGGCATATTTTCTGTGGCCAAACTAAAAAAGCACAAATTAACTCGTGACCATCCTTACTCTCTCCCGCGTGACAAGACTGTAATCGGTGGTCACCTGTCCTGGTGCTGACACCTCACCCTATATTTTGCCTGATCTGCCCTCAAGGAGTTCAGTCAAATTTTTCTTTGTCTGAAGTAAAGGGAAATTTCAAATGTTTAAGTTAAAACCAAGTAGTATTTGAGCCTTTTTGACTATACCATTTTACTTAATGAAATGGCTGAAAACTCAGTTTTTATTTCCATTTTTAAGCAAAATCAGGTAGGATATCAGGTAATCAGTACCACCTTTAAAAATTATACAATTCTTAAGTATTTTTCCCTCCTGAGTTGGTTTTAAACTTGAGACAACTGTTTCCTTCGTCACCAACTTTTACCAGAAAGCAGAAAACTGTCTGCTCTATTTTTATATAGAAAGATTAAATACTCCAGTGATATTTTTGAATTATCAACCTTTACGCACTTTAGAATGTAAAATAACAGTGAATTGTTTAAGCACAAAGACCCAATATTTTGAGCATTTTTTTATGGAGACTTGGTCTTTCCATGTAAATACTGATTTTTTTTCCTTCAGTCGTCTCAGGCTCTTTGTCATCCTTGAAGCAGCATCTGTAAGATGGGAGCGCCTCTCATTAGTGTGGCAGTATTTAATGAAACTTACATTATCCGGGTAACTTTATTTTAATCGGGGGAGGGGGCTGTGTATACACGGAGGTATATATTTTCATTGTAAAAAAACAATTTAAATTTTTTTTGTGTTAATTGTTTAAAAGATTTTTGTAGAGCCAATAAGGCTCTTTAAAGAAGTTTCTTCCAAAGAACAAAGACAAAGCCAAGTAGCGACCTTTAAATTTCAATGATCCATTTATTGGAGTTGTGCCTTTTCTACCACACTGGATTAAATGAGTTTGTCCAAAGTACGGTTTGGTTACTTTCTGAGACCCCCTTCTTCCGTGAAGGTAAGGAAGGCTGTTGTAGGGCCCTTCCCAGTCGACAGAAGCAGCACATACATCGTTGCTCTTCTTTGCGCACGTGTCTGAGACGGTACACCCTTGATTCTGGACAGGCCCTAGACTACCTGGATTAGGCATTCTGTCCAGAGGGATAACACCAGGTTTTCCTTCTCCTCATCTGTAGTCAGTTTCAGGTCCTTGACAGAAATAGCTGAGTGACCCCAAATTTGCTTCAGTGCATCCATATGTGATAAAGGAAAGCGAAGTCCATGGGACTGGAAAAGGATACACTAGTCAGATAAAAAATATTAAAGTGGTATTTTCATAACTTGTATAGTTCTATAGTTCTCAGTATTTCTGATAGCCTTACAACTAGATAACGTATAGAATCTGCCAATTCCCATATAAAAACTTAGACTTCACGAAAGGTCTCCTACTTTATATCCTAAGAAATTAGTCGTTTGAAATACTTCATATTTATGACATTACACATTTCCTACAAGGCTACATGGTCCCAGCTCGTATCTTTTAAAGCTGGTGTATGTGTACGTATATCACAGAACTGTCTGACTGACTTAATCATCCCCGTGCAAGGGCTCTGTCAGTTGTGTGAAATGTTAAGCCCACGCTGCAGTCATAAGAAAGTGCATCACCCATAAATCAAAGGTAACACATTCTTCCCAGCCATCACCAAATCAGAGTAAAGATATTTTAGGTTGGAACAGACCTCTGTTTCCTCATTTCCCATCATGTGTGTCTCTCTCCTATTCTTTAAGGAATGATAGATGTAAACCATCTTTTCCTGAGTTTCATCCTTAAAAAAAGGTAAGAGTTAAGCTGTCAACAACACAATATCGAGGAGGTCAATACAAGGAGGGTTCTCCAATAACAAAATTTAACACCAAGAATCTTTTTGGCACAAAGTTAGGATAGATATACACAAACTATATTCCTCAAATTACTATTTGTATATAGCAAATAGGCACTTTTTTTTTTTTAAAGATAAAACAGAGTGTAGCTCATAGAGCATCATCAGAAATGTGGCTTAATGAAAAAGCAACCACTTAACCTATCAACTTATCAATGAAACATTCAAGTTTCATTTAATCCAGCCAGCACTTTTTTTTATATCCATATATGACATTCCCAGTTATAAGCTGGCAATTTGTGAACACCACGGAGTATTACTTCTTGAGAAATACCAGCTGTGGGATCTATAAAAACTCCCAATTACAGTAGCCTCTCAGATAGTCTACTTCCCTGTCCATCCATCCTACAGTGACCAGAACCTCAGTCCTTGTCACCTCTTAGATAAGGGTTACTAGGATTTTTTTTTTTTTTTTTTTTTTTTTGAGAGACGAATACAAGAGAGTGTGTACTTTTGAGGTCTTCTACATATATTATAAACCAGTCCTCCCCAGGTCTGGCCCCAATGGCTGTGACAGTCTGGTTATGGACACATCTAGCTGCCCCCAACTCACAGCCCCTCTACTCATTCATGGAGCACCTCCCAAGATAGCTGACTAGGAGGAAGAAGGTGAAGTCACAGGGCACGGAATAGTTCCCAAGGTCCTTAGGATTGTACAGGGAGCTTTGGTAATAAATACAGAAGCTCTAACCCAGACCAAATGAAGCCTGGGAATTTATAATTTCTAAAAGTTTTCCATTGAGTCTAGGATCAGTAAACCATGGGGCCAGGTGGCAAGGTTATATAATATAAATTTTCTTCTGCATGATCTAGAAGAACATCAACAAAACCACATGTAATGACCGACTGGGCAAGGTGCAGGATGGGAGAGTGCGTGAGGGAGGTGTGTGAACAAGGAAGGGTCTGCAGTTGTCTGAGCAAGAGCAGTATGGCCTGAACCAGGAGGCAGAGACCAGGCGTCCATCACCACATGAAGGAAATGAAGGAGGGATCTGTGGGGAGGAGGGCCAGCCTCAAATGCCCAATAGGCAGGCATCTTTGGCATAGTGAGATCTGGGCACCCTCTGAGGTAAAGTCAGGGCACTAAGGAGAACAGATGGATGCCCAAAGGGTTTGGAAAGTTAGGGGCCATCTGTTAGTTTGATAACCTGAGGCCTGTGATGGAAATGTCCTGAGAGGAGAGGAAACCTCCTCCTCTCTGGATACTCACAGATTGATCCTGATCCGGCCCTACTGTGAGGATGGTGTGGTCTTTAAACTGCAGTCTCACTGTGCTGTCCAACCTTGGTAACCGTCCACCTAGAAGACCCAGAGAGAGAAAGCCAGCCTTCAGTAGAGGAATCCCAGGCTCAGACTTGTGTGCGGTGAATCCAAATGTGGGGTGCCCTCCAACTCAAGTACTGACTTACCCCATATTTATGATGATACTGAAGTATAGTTTACATCCTTACGGAGCTCATTCTTACAGTGTAGACGTGTAACAGGTAAGTGACAAGAGATGCTGGTAGGTACCTCTGCTAGATCTAAACCATGCCCCGGAAGCAGAGCGGCGGTCCCGACAGACAGTGCCGCCGTGCACCCTGCACACAACACTCGCTGCCCAGGTTCCAGCCTCCGTCTGCCGCTTGCTCTACGTGGGGAGCCCAGAAGTACGACTACCTGAGTTCAAACCGCACCATCTCACCAACGACTAGTTCTGTAATCCTAGCAACTTATTCCATCCATGTAGGTCAAGTGTAGTGTCATGAAAGCCACCTAATAAAGCTCACAGAAAAAAAAAAAAAAAGTATTTTCCAAGTTGGATTTAACTTCGTAAAAAAGTAGCCACTAAAAACAGACTGGCCTGAGAGGGTCATCTGGTTGAAGAAAGAGTCTTGAGGGAACATAGCGTTATGGACTCTAATGGCTAAGACAAAGAAGGGTTCAGGTAAGATATTCTGTGCCATAAGCTGATACTCTGAAAACTGTTCTACTAAAGACTGAAATACATGCTGGTAAAAATTTGCTATTTTGAATAGGTGCAAAAACAAATTCCAAACTTCCCCCAAAGATGATACTAAAATTATAAGCAGAATCAATGTTAAAGGCGACCTTATAGATTGTCTTATTTCAGTGGGTCTCAACCATGAGAAAGAAGGCTTTTATAAACGTTAGTAAAAATAATCCTCTCAACCCCACAGAGAAGGAGAAAGGCAAGGCAGCCGCAGAGCTGGCCTGGTACCCACAGCCGTGTCTCGGCGTCTCCTGTTGAACACGATTCCACAGAACACCAACATTCCAGCAGGCCACTCTGTGAGAGGGCAAGGCGAAAACAAGGCCACTGCAACAGCATGTCAGAACTCAGGCAAAAGCCAGAACACTATCCAAACCTCAAAAATGACCAAACGTCCCTATCCTGCTGATCTGAGCGGCTGCCCCTGCCTTACTAATTGCAACCTCAGCCTCATTTCACTCCTCCTGCCTACAGGAGACCCAATCACACTCATTTTCTGACAGCGGCCATCCCAGAACAAAGCCCTGCTTTCTTAACCCTCCTGAAAAATCACCTAACTCAAGCCTGAATCCTTCCAACACTCTTTACTTAGATCACCCGCAACTCCCAGCAGTGTGGTCTTCCCTGTTGCAACAAGTCCTAAATTCATTTGTCCCACTGCAGGAGTGTTGTACTGATGGTCTGCTATCACCAACTATCCAAGTGTTAGGTCATTTGCAGCCTAAACCGGTCACAAAATAGTCACCTGGGACTCGGGGCAGGTTAGTGACAACCTTGTGTTCAAGTTCTTAGAACTTCCTGAAGATGGAGAATACCAGAGTGCCCATACACATATTTCTCACCCACAATCACAGGGTTCTTTCTCCCCATCAAGTGGGACGCAAGTTCTTTGCAAAAGACTTATGAGATGCAGGATCCCTAAAGCTACAGCATGTCTCATCCAAACATAACATGCTAAAGATAGATCTAGGTCCACCTTAATTCTAAAATGCTTCTTTCTTTCCATCTGCGCAAAGAGGAGCCCATCCAGGAAAGCCTCAAAATATCCCACCTGGCATCGAAAGCTCAGCTTGGTCTCCCATATAGTAAGGGGGGAGTCTGTTCATAACAAAATCCTTCTTCATGTCAGCTGAAAGCAGCTCTTTGGTGCCCTCCAGCCGGTCGGCAAGGGTCCTCAGAAAGCCACTTAACCTTCTCGTCGCAACAGCCGTGGCGTCCACCTGCTGGAAACCCCGAAGTGAGTCCTGGCCCGAACTCCAGCAGGACTGCCCGCGCAGGTCCTGGTGTCCAGAGCAGTACGCGGAGCATCACCAGCCAGCATCTCCAGCGGGTCTCTCCTGCGTAAGCCGGTGGCCGAATCTGCGGCTCTCCGGGCCACGTGCCTCAGTGACTCAGCCACTTCCTTAGCCAGCGTTCCCACCCTGCCTTCGCCGTGCGGAAAGAGGGGCTGCCTGCGCAACAGCCTTGGCTCTTGGGGGCCCACGGACCGTGCAGCGCCACGTTCCCCTGCAAAGCATGCAGCGCTGCATGTAGCCCAGGAGCTGGGCTTGACTGGTGGGAAGAAGGATCCTGGGGTTGCCCAGGAAGCAGGCCACAGCTTCCGCTGGCCTGGGCTGCCACTGACCCCCCGCCCCGACCCCCCAGATCCCCAAGCCTTTACTCCTTACCAGGAGCAGCTGCCGGGGTATGCCAGTCCGGAACTCCAGATCTTCCTTTGCAGTGTCAAATACAAGCCCCGAAATAGTGTCCAAAAGGAAATCTCCCCACGAACTGGAACACGCACCAAGAAAGAAAACCGTGAACACCCACAGAATCTACATAAAACACTGATTACTTAGTAAACCCAGAAGCTACAAACTACATTCCAACTCCCCAAGCACTGTGAGTTCCATTATTGTGACATTACTCAGCACGAAGAAACTTGAAGGCCTTCATCAATCACACTGCTTCTCCCCTCCCCTTTCCCAGACACTCACGTGGAAAGGTAAAAGGTAGGAGGCTAGGCTTTATTCACGACTTCTCTTAAAAGATACCACACAATCCTATACAGGTGTAAAGTGGGAAGTTCAAGGGCCCAATTTATTTTTAATGTTTTCAATTGTAACACAAGTGTCTATGAGAGGAGCTCTGTAGGAAATTTTAACAATCACAGGACCTAAAAAAATAGTTCATGTTCAAATTTCAAAAAGAAATACATTTAGGGTAACAGTAAAATCCCTGGACTGTGTAATTATCTGAACTGTTACACATTACATTTTCCTTTTTCCCTTATAAAGAGGGGCACTCTTCCTCAGTGAAATATCCAACATCAACAATTTCAAAACAATCGATTTGCAACTTGTTAAAACTCTAGCAGTGCTTAGAAGGGTAGAATCCAGTGGCCAAAAATAATGTCTAGGGATGAGCATCGGTGTTCAATTACCTGTACTTTGTCTGGGGCATTTACAATCGGCTCGCTCCTAAATGTGTGCCACTGTAAGAAACGCTCTGTGGGGTTGCTCTCTTTAAATATTTCTAGCTGTTTATAATTTCCCCCAGTGTCACCAGCAGATTTCAAATTGCTGGCTATGTGCAAAAATGGGAATTCACAGTATGACTTTTGCTTCTCACTCAGTAAGCAAAATTAACACTTTTATGCTTCCCTTCCGAAAAAGTGCCCAAAGACAAAAGTCACATGAGCGACACTTTCCCTAAGACGTCTGCATTTGGTGTCCTCATACTTTGCAACTTAATGTTACACCCAACCTCCCATCTGATTGAATGAACCTTCTCCTGGAGCTCTTTTACCAGCACAAAAATAAGCTCTTCTTTTGCAGGGTCCTGGGTGAAATCGTGCGGCAGTAGCTCATGGGGAGATGGCACTGCAGTTAAACCAAGCTCTGTGTTCTGGTTAGGGTCAGAATGGATCTTAGACCAAACTTTGAGATTAGTATTTCTTGAGGGGTTCACTTTGGTAAAACAGCCAAATCAACCTGCTGCTGTCCCACACCCAGATCCCAGACGTTCCCAACAACGTCCCCCTGACAGGTGCTAGGAAAAGGCCCCAAATCCTCACCCTGCCAGTGCCTTCCGGGGTACCAGGCCCGCGGCACAGGGACAGCTCTGGGAGCAATGGTTCCTGAGTTCCAATTTGTCCCCTTCTAGCTCCAGCACCACCGAAGAGAGCACAGGTCAGAGTCTGACCCGAGGCTCCGCAATCACGGCGCCCGTCCCCCTCCCCAGCTGACCAGAGAAGGCACGGGTGGGACCCAGGGGCAGCCCACCAGATCATCACTCTTGGGATTGGGAAAGAGTTTAGCAGAAGTAGAAGCTATTAGGTCTAGTGAGAAAAAGGGAGGTCAGACGAGTAACTGATGACGGCTTATGGATGAGTCAATGTTACGAGTAAACAGAAGGTGAGGAAGGAAAATAAGTGCATGAAAAACCACTTACTAGAAAACCAGTTGGGGGCATTAAGTGAATGCAAAAGACAGAGAATCCCAGAAAGGGAAAGAGCTGAATCACATTAATAGCAGGATACCAGAAGCTACGTGGACACCCACGGGGCCAAACTGGCTGCCAAGGCCCAGAGCTGCTCGGCACCCACTGGGAACTTCTGGTTCCAGCCTCCCCGTGGCTATGCAAGGAATCTGCCTAGCCACCGTAAGAAGAGCATTTTTCATAAAGGAAGGATAATACAAGCTCTGGTCTGCTTGTGGGCAAGGACTACCCTAACTGTAGGCCAGGCTCCAGCTAGTTCCTCCGGTCAGCCTCTTAAACACAGGGGCTCATTTCACCCAGAAACACCAGATGAGGAAGCAGAAGTCATGCTTACCAACTTGTTTGCAAGTTATGGCTCTGAACGTAGGAGGGGCCCTGCTGTCCACTGGGGCTGGAATGCCTCTCCCAGTCTGACCGTCTGACCCACTCTGCTTACTCACCCTTTAAGACTCACTCAGCCTGGGTGTCAAGTCATTTCTGAAGCCTTCCCTGACGCCCCAGCTTGGCTCAGCGCATTCCTCTGCACTCCTCAGGAGTCTCCTCTACAAACCCACGATGGAAGTTATCCCACTGCTACTCCCCGATCCGTCTCCCCTCCTACCCCCAGCTCCAGGGTGCGAGTTCAGTCCCAGGCCCACATTCCCAGCCACCGCACGGGCTCTGGTGCCCACAAGCTGCCGGGCATCGACGACTGGCAGTCTGAACGCGCCCGGGGCTAGCAAGGTCGCCGTTGTTAGGGACCCACAGGGAGGCCGCTGCCGCCCGGGGCCTGGGAGGCGCCACGCACCAAAATGGAACACAGTTTTAATCAGAACGGTTTTCAGCACATGTGCTTTTAGGTCTCACTGTTCCAGACTTGCTTTCCTACTCCATTTCATGAACTTGTATGAACAGTGGAAACCTTACAAGAGATCCGGAGGTTTCAATGGACACAGAGTTTCTGTGCGGGGTGACGAAAATGTGCTGGGACAGACACTGGTGACGGTTGCACAACACTGTGAACATAATTAATGTCACCAAACTGTACAGTTAAAAATGGTTACGGTGGCATATTCTATGTTATAAATATTTTACTGCAATAAAAAAATGTTAAAAAGAGAGAGACTGCAATTCCAGCCAGGCGTCAATAACACACCACCACAGCTGTGGTTCTTTCTTCCCAAACTATGGAGCCCTCACCGGGCAACTCCCATTTTCTATACAGTCAGGTTCATGACATTCGCAGGAGGAACCCCAGATGGGCCAACGGCATGGATAGGACTCTAAAGGAACCAGAAGTTAGCAAGGGCCTGAATGAAACCTCTGAGGTTGGATAAGCAGGACAGCAGGGCAACTCCCTCATTCCCTTCTGCATACGGTTGCCATGGGACACAGCTTGAGCTTCCCTGGGATGCAAGGCTGGGAGGAGAGTGTTTACTTGTTCTGGTAGGTGCTGATGGTCACGTGAGTAGAGTGGGCCAGCCCTGGAGGAGTGTCCGCTTGATGAATGGTCCCTCTGGGAAAGTACAGGACATCACCTGGCTAAAGAAAGGAAAAAAAATGGGAGAAGGGAGTTAATAAGGAGGATGTCTTCTCAGTCCTCTATGTCTTAAAGAGACAAAAATAGGCTCTGAGTTTCAGTTTTCCATTCTAGAAACCTTCTACTTCGTGATTCCTGAGGTGGTCTGTATGCTGGGCTCCTGGGGTCCCACTAGTCTACCTTCACCATGCCTGTGAGCCTGTCACTGTGAACCCCAATCTTGGAGAGGGTTTCAGTACCTGAAGTCACTTTCTTTATTCACAAGCTGAGAGCAGGTGCCCCTGAAACTGTCCCGCCCCAATCCAGGTGACACCCTGGGGAGCCTGCACCCTCCCTCTCCACCCTTCAAATGGGGCAGTGGTGAACAGTAGGAGCTTTAGAGTCAAACAGACATTGCCACTTACTGGCTAGTGACCCCAGGAAATTACTGAACCCTCCCTGAAGCCTCAGTTCTTTCACCGGTAAAACGGAGGCAATGGCCCAAAATTCAGACTTATTTTCACGATTAAAGGAGATGCTATCTCCAGAGCTCTTGGAGCCGTGACAGGCACATGGTTGTACTGTAATTACTCTTCTACCTGCCCCTCCCCCCCTCCACCAGCAGGCTGGTGAGCTCTTCCAGGCAGGGTCAAGGTCCATCATGTACTCCCCAGAGCCCAAACTACCAAGGCATCAGGTGTACAACAGAGGCTCAATGAATGTTTGGATGAACAGATGAAAAACCATTTAACCCTTCACTTGAACCTAAAAACTAGATGTAACTGGAGATCAGTCATTCTCCTGGGCAGGTGAACCTCCTCTACCCTGTTCCAGGTCTCACCCAAGCCAGGGGACAGAAGTATCCTTCATAAATCATTCCTGAAGCTACATCCTCCCTAATCCCACCCAGATGAAAAACCCAAAAAACTGCAACCACGGGAAGCAGTCTGGCTCACTGGTTAAGAGGGTGGGCCCTCGAGGGGCAGCTCAAGAAATAGCAGATTAAAAAAAACAAACAAAAAAACCCAACCTTTTCTTAATGTTAAGATTTTCCTTAAAGCAAGAAACAATATACAATTAAATATATTCATAAGAGTGATCTTGGTGGCTCATTCACCCTGAATGACACCAAACTGACAGGGAAATTACTACCTCAAGCAAATGCTTTATTCACAATCATAGCTATCACTTGCTGAATGTCTCTGTGCCAGCCCTCTGAATGAGACCTTCATTCATTCATTTATTCATACCACAAACATTTGATTAACAATTCTCCATCCTCCTCCCACGCCAGGCACCATGCTAGGTAGGCACTGCGCATAGAGCATTGAACAAAACAAGGTCTGCCCTTTTGTAGTTCATTTGAGACAAAGAGCAAACATTTGAGAAGAAAGAAGAGACAACGGATACCATAAAAACATTCTATTGGAGCAAGGCAGATAAAATAAAGCAGTAAATAAATAAGGTCAAGTGGTGGTAAATGCAGTGAAAGCAAAAGAAGCAGAAGGAGAGGAATGATGCATAAGGTGATGTGGAGGGCAGGGTGTGCCTGGGGTAAGAGGTGCCATTTTTATCCAGGATGGGCACTGAAACCTCACTCCGCTACAATGACATTTCAGTTGAGACTTTAGGAAATGAGCAAGCCAGCCACGGGACTACCTGGGCAGAAAGGGTTCCAGGTAGAGGGAAGAGCAGTACAAAGGTCCTGAGGTTGAAAATGTGCTTGGCACCTTTGAAAAGCATTGGTCAATGTGGCAGGAGAGTAGTGAGGGTGGAAATGATGGGAGATGAAGTGAGAAGGCAGCAGAGGGGCCAGATTACAGGGCCTTCTGGGCTGTTTTAAGGACTTTGGCTTTTATTTTGGATTTAAAAGAAAACCACTGGAGGTCTGGGCAAAGGGTTCAATGGATCGCAAAAGGATCATGATCATCATTACGTCAGAAAAGTCTGTGATGGGGATACCAAATAGGAGGCTTTTGTATAGATCCATATCCAAGGGTTTTGTCCTGAACAAGCAGGAAAATGGTGAGGCATTTACAGGGAAGGAGGCTGGGGACAGGGTGGGAAATGGGAGTTTGCTTTGCAGAATATTAAATTGGCAATACCTTTTACCCTTTTAGTGGAGACATTAAATAGGCAGCTGGATATAAGTCTAGAGTTTAGAGATGTGGGCTAGAGACTGAACACAGCACTGAAAGTAGGGCAGTCTAGAGGAAATTTAAAACCATGGGAGTGGGTGTGGATTGAGGAAAGAGGTCCAGGAAATAATCCCTGGCACCCTAACTTTCAGAGACACAAAGACTGAGGACAAAACAGCAAAGGAGGATGAGGAAGAACAGCCAGTAGGTGGGAAAGAGAAGAGAGGGAGGCGTCCTGGAAGCCCAGTGCAGAAGGCAGGAGTGACCCACTGTGTCCAACGAGGCTGACAGGGGGGCTGCTGAGATGCGGACTTGAAGGTCAGCACTGTACTTGACAACATGGATTGCCCAGTAACCTTGGGGAGAATGGTTCTGGAGGAATGGTGAGGAGGAAAGCCTGTGGGGAGGAGTGCCCACGAGCAGGAGAGAAGACCGGTGACTGGGTCCCCGAAGACATCTACGTCCTAACCCCAGGCACCTATAAATATTTAGGGCACACGGACAAGGCCAATTAAGGCGCTGACAGGGAAATTAGTCCAGATTATCCAGGCAGGGACAATGTAATTACAAGGATCCTTAAAAGTGGGAAGAGGGTACGGCAAGAGAGAACCATAGAGATGGCAGCGGGAGAAAGACTAGGCTCTACGTTGCTGGCTTGGCAGATGGAGGAAGGGCCGTGAGCCAAGGAACGCAGGAGGCCTCTGGAAGCTGGAAAAAGCATGGAAATTGATTTTCCCCTAGAGCCCCTGGAAGGAACTCAGTCTTGCCAACACCTGATTTCAGCCAAGTGAAACCAAATCCCTTTTGGACTGCTGAACTGCAGAACTATAAGTTAATAAATCTGTGTTGTTTTAAACCACTGAATTTGTGGGAATTTGAAAAGCAGCAATAAATATATTGACATAGAGCCATCTCTTCCAAGGAGTTTCACTGCAAAGGAGGCATCAAAAACATATTTTTCAATTCTTACAAACTACAAGGTAAATATTATGATCTCCCTTGCAGTAAAGGAGAAACTGAGACTGAGATAAATAACTTGCCCAAGAATGCACAGCTCTTAAGGGACAGCAGCTGAATTCAAACCCAGGTGTGTCAGATCCCCAAACCAGAGTGGTGTTCCCACTGCAGGAGGGGTCTTCATCCCAAGACCTCGGGTTTGGTGACCCTCACTGTGGCCTTTATGCCCACCCCACCCAGAGTGACTCAGCTTTTCTGTTTCATACACTGGGCATTTACGCGAGATTTCATTCGAAGAGCTTCACCGATTTAAAACCCACAAGTATATAGACGTGCAACTTGGGAAAAAACCCACGGTACACAACGCTTGTCCTTCTCCTCCCGGGAGACTCAGGGCTGCTCCTAATGAACCGAGACAGGATGGGTGTGATTAATGGGTATCACCCCATCTCCTCCCAGGCTCCCAGCACCACCTCGCAGAACCCACACCACCTGCACCTGAAGACCAAGAAAGCTCAACGTTCTTGGGCACGGCAAGTAGCCAGCTGTCAGGCTCGGTAACTCAGCCCTGGCCTCAGAGACCATGGACAGCTTAGTCTTTGGCCTAAAAATAATCAACCAAGAGACTATTAAACATGCTTCACCAAGAGTGAGGGTTGGTGAACTCTCTCCCTGAAGGGCTCCACAGTAAATAGTTGTGGCTCGCGGGCCACGTGGTCTCTGTGGCAACCAGCCAACTCTGCGGGTGTGATGTGAACGCAGCACTAGACAGCAAAAGGAATGGACTGTGGCTGTGTTCCAGTAAACGTGATTTACCAAAACAGGTAGCAGGACATATTTTTGGCCCATGGGTCATAGTTTGTTGACCGCTGACCAAGAACTTAAAAAAAAAAAATGAAGGGTACCTTTATTGTATCTATTTAAATCCCCTGTAATATAAACACACATCATAAAAAGGGAGATTGTTTCTCCCAGTCACAGGCAAGCCAGGCAAAGTTTTTAAAATCAAGAAAGGGCCATAAAGTATTGAGTAATTATAACTAATTATTAAGTTCAAGACACAAGAAACTCAAAAATAATAACTATATGCAAGTATATCAGGTTGGTAGAATTTTTAGAATGATTTGAGCTGTTATATCTTAATTCAACATATAAAGTTGAATTATGGACCTATTCTTATCCCTCTACGATTTTTTTCTCAGCAATCTCACCTGCTAGGGATTGGCTGTGGTCAATCCAGGCTAACTGCTCAAAGACAGACTCTCTATAGCAGGGGGCCAGCCAACCAGTCACCATGCTCAAGCCACCTGGCTTCCTGGAGGAAGAGCCCTTAATTACTATATCCAAAAGAGGATTACTATTCTTTTGGTGACTATACACAGGGGTAAGGAAGGGGAGTGCAGAGAAAGTCTATTGTACAGTCAGGAGGAAAGTGGGTCATGCTAGAATTTTCCCAACAAAAAAACTAAGGGGTCCCTGGCTGTGCTCTGCCTAGGCAAGCTACAGCCCGGTCCTGACAGCTGGCTTAGATTTGGTGAAGCTGCCCAAGGCCGAACTTTCCACTTCTACTCTAGAGAAGTCGGTGGTCAACGAAATCACAATCCATTTCTGTTGAACTTGGATTACATTTGGAGACAACTTGTTTGGAAAATGAACTTAACGTCTCCTCAGCTCAGTTCTACAGTACAAACACCAAGTCTCCTTTAGAAGCTGCACGTGCTAGCGAGCGAGAGCCAGCCCAAGCCCACGCTCTTGCATTTCCTCCCACGGGGACCCCCGCACACACACTAAACCCCAGACCGGACCCTGTGTCAGAAGCAGCGGCCATGATGGAAGTCCCGTACCTTCAGTGTGAACTCGAGCGCCGGCCTCCCAATCCTGTCCTCGGACTCCACGCTGTACTCCCGGGCCAGGGGCACAGTGGGGTGGTAGAGACGCCAGTGTTTCTCTCCTTCCAGCTGCAGGATGAAGACCTACGGAAGCCACAGGGCCCAGGAGTGTCAGCGAGCTTCCTGACAACTCACGAGGCCCAGGGCTGCTAGAGGATTAGCCCTGCAAAGGCTTAGATGGATTACAAATTTCAGATAAAAAATAAAAATGAGAGATTAGTGAGGCATTTCACTCTATACTTAAAAGTTGCCACTGCTGGTTTTCACTTTTAAAAACAGGTAATCATGAACCCTGATACTGGAAGGATATTCATTCTCTTCACTGTAATAAAGCCTCACTGGGTTCTTTATATCCCCACATCTCCTCCCTTTAAATCTTCTATCAGACAGCTGAGAGCCCATAATCTCTGATGGAAAAGCCAAGTTTCAGATATTCCTCAGGGTCTAAAATCCTGAGTATCATCCTTGGCAGAGAGGAAAACTTCAAGTTCTTTATTCTTCATTCAGCCAAAGATATTTTAAAGCTCTGTTTAAAATATTATAACAGCAGGGCGCCTGGGTGGTTCAGTTGATTAAGCAACTGCCTTCGGCTCAGGTCATGATCCTGGAGTCCCTGGATTGAGTCCCGCATCGGGCTCCCTGCTCGGCAGGGAGTCTGCTTCTCCCTCTGACCCTCCCCGCTCTCATGTGCTCTCTCTCATTCTCTCTCTCTCAAATAAATAAATAAAATCTTTAAAAAAATAATAATAATAAAATAAAATATTATAACAGCAAAAACAAAAACTTTTGGGAAATGTATTGGTATGAAATTGCTTTCAAAGGGGCAAGAAGGGGCTTTTTACTAATAACTCTGTGTTCATACCGTTGCATTAGCATAAAAAGAAAACGATGGACTACCCATGACGGAGAATGAACTTGTTCGGCAGCCACACGAGAGTGAAGCAACACTTGTCAAGGTGCCAGTGCCGAAGTGAGACCATGACCTTCATTCAAGCCGCCCCAAGATTTTCACAAATGGAAAAAATTATCTATTTTTGGCAGCTCCAAAAAAAGGATGAAATGAAAGCAGATGTAAGGATTACTTGTGACCTCACTTTATTAAAACTCATACATTGTGAAATTAGAGAAAAAGCCAATCACGCTTTTCTGTAGACAAATTCAATAAATACCTGTTTCATAGGAATGTGTAGCTCTTTATATTAGTAAAGTTAGAAACCATCTCTCCCCTTTGAGAATGAGCAGGAAACCAGTTTGGCAGGATTCACCTGACCCCACATCTGGGTGAGGTCAAGATCTCCGGGACCACACGGCAAGAAGCGCAGAGAGCTGAACTGAACCGACATCTAACCAGGCTCGCAGTGACTCCTTACCCGAGCAGAACAATGTTCTTCCTCTTACCTCCACGTCGTCATAATGGGGTGGGAGGCCCTGGGATCCTGCAGGGGTTATGTATACATTCGAGCCAACCAAGGAGCCAAAGTAGCATTCTAGCTTCTCCTGGATCCTCCAAAGCTCATCCTTAAAAAGAAAGGAAGGAAGGAAGGTGGGAGAAGAGGTGAAAAATATGTCAGAAACAAGAGGAAGAACATGTTCTTATTCACTTAGCCAGTCTTTACTGCACAGCTCTTATGTTCCAGATACCCAAGAATTCAGCAGTTAAAGAGCCAACACCTCTGCCCTCAGGAATCTTCCATCCTAGTGCAGAACACTACAGAAAACCGAGAAATTAGCAAGGCAGGCAATCAGGAGTCACACAGGATTTTAAGCAGGGCAATGACACGATCTAATGTACATTTCTGACAGCTCACTCTGGTTACTGTGTGGAGAGTGGCCTGGAGAAAAGCAAGAGACATCAGTCGGGAGCTACTAAGGCAGCAGCCCAGGCGGGAGATGAGCAGGGTGGTGGGGGAGAAGGAGAGGCAGAGATGCACCCTGGAAGCGCCACGGGCTGTGAGGGACCAACTAGGACAGGGTGCGGGAGGGGAAGGGGATTAAAAGCCTCCTGGCTTTGGCTGGGCAGTTAGTGCCTGGTTCACCCTACTAAAGTGGGAAAGACTTGTTAAAGAACAAGGGTTTTTTTGCAGGGATGGGGGTGTAGGTGTGTGTGCAGGGAGAGTTCTACAGTAGTTCATGAGAGAGAGAGAGAGAGAATATGAATGATTTTCCCAAGTGGATAAGGAGAGGGGAGGTAGCAATTAGGCCAGGCGGATATTAGCACTTCTTCTCTGCCAGGCCCTGTCTCTAAGTGCTTTACGTATACTGGTTCTATAACCCTCCCAACAACCCTGTCCGGTAAGGGGAGCAAGACCATAATGTCTGGTTCACAGATGAGGACACTGAAGCACGAGGACACACAGCTAATATACGACGGAGCCAGCACTGAAATCCAGGCAGCCTGGCTTGTGCCTTTAGCCGTGGCCCTATACTGCCCCTTTAGGAATCATCTTAAAGAAATCACAAATCCCCTACGAGGACACTAACGGATACTGAAGACATTCAGTCTCAAGTATGAATGTACGGTGCCTGGCACACACAAGACACTCAAATGCATTTTTAAAAATTTGGTGAGTCAACCAATGACCACAGCTTGAGAGTCAATCCTACCATTTGACTGAAAAAGGATCTACAGTATTAAAAGTACCAAGTGGGAAAGAGTTAGGTCAGTATGAAAAAAGCTTTGGGAGACATCTTTAGGAAGACGACTGGGCTACTCTATTTATAGATCAAGGGTTCTACTTAACAGAGGAAGAATAATTTAATGGCTTCTGAATAGCTCCAAAGAGTTAAGAGAGCTCTCAAAGCACCTAATTTATACCAGGGAAGGGCCAGCAGGACCTGGCTCTGTAATTACATCTAGTATATGTACTGCCGAAGCGAGCACTGTAATTACATCTATACTGTAACTGGAACCATTAGAAAACCAGGGCTTCTCCTTCTGACGGCCTGAGAGGCATCTCAGGACCATATGGGTGACTATGGTTCCCAGCTCAAGCATCTGGGCCGATCAATTGCACAATTTTTCCATTTCTCCTGGACATTTAGCTTCTCAATCTGCCAAGTATAGCCTAGTAGAAAGAGATAGGAAGTCAAACCACCTCAATCCAAGTTGTAGTTACAAACTAAATGACTTTAGCGTCTTTATTTGTAAAACGAGGACTCCCCCACTAAGACTGATAAAACAACTTATCTGCGAACTTACTTAAGTTGCAAGGCAGGATACAAGTGTTATGGCTTCACCAACACCGACTTAGGCACAAACAAGGCTCTTACGACCTGTCTTCTTTAGGTCAGGATTCCCAGCTATGTCTGGAGATGCCAAGGAGGACCCCAGAGCAGTGAAAAGGGAAGGTGGAAGCCTCTTCCTCAGTGGGTACAACCTCCTCTCTCCACTGACCTACCCATAAAAATCAAAACTGAATGCAACTGCTTCTGGGACCAGAAGCCCATGGGTACACCTTTACTAAAGAAAGGCAAAAACAAACATGCCAAAGCCCTGCTACATTTCAATTAACATCTTTAAAAGTATGGCAGGAAAATGCCTCAGATTTGGAGTCAGAAGTCCTTACTTAGCAGCTATGGAAAAGGTCCATAGCTCTGAACTCGTTTTTTTCACATGTAAAATAGAGACCACAATGAATGCCCTATTTCGAATGTCTGTTAGAAGATTCCAAAGTGGGGCGCCTAGGTGGCTCAGTAGGTTAAGCGTCTGACTTCGGCTCGGGGCATGATCTCGGGCTCCTGGGATCTGGCTCCTTGCTCAGTGGGGAGCCTGCTTCTCCCTCTTCCTCTGCCCCTCTCCCTGCTCGTGTTCTCTCTCTAATAAATAAATAAATAATAAAAAAAAGAAGGTTCAAAAGTGAACACGTGTATTTGGTAAACTCACCCAGACCTTTGACATGGATTATCCAAAGAAGGTGGGGAACAACTTAGGGTTCCCTGATTACCTCCTTATTCACTTCCCGACCAACTAGAATAAGAACTTGTGCACATTCTGAAACCCAATAAACAAGGCACTGTCTACTCTCTCAACCTAGCCAGTGATGAACTGCCTCTCGACTTTTTCTATCCTGATAATAATATGCACATTCCTAAACACACATACAACACTAAACCTCCTCATAATAAACTATTTAGAACCCAGCATCCACTGTAAGAGGGTGAACTCCTATAGGACTCTCAAGTGGTGGAAAGAGAAAAAGCAGGGTGCATCCCAGTCTAGCCGGGGAGCTGAGTTTAGACGGAGAAAGCTCATCCTTCCCACTTTCGTAAACCTGGCCAAAGAGCTGAGTCAACAGGGCAAAGGAAAAAGAGAGGAGAAATGTGCAGGACTTAAGAGACGAACAGGGAAAAGCCCAGGATGATTTTCCCTAGCTAAGGACAGAAATGACAGCCACTAAGGACACCACACATATACCAAATAATAACTTTCTACTGGTTTGTGACCAAATTACATATAATCAATTTCATTGACCTTTTATGTTCATAGTTATTAGGTGTCTAAAACCCGCTTTTTAAAAAAGTGCTGCTTCTAGCCAAGAAAAGAGTCAAGGACTAGCTCAGAGAGAAGACCATGGTGTCCATATTTCCTGAATTCAAATCATGACTTGGTCTGGCAAGTTATTTATAAATTCTTTTTGGGTGCTGGGCCAAAAGGTTGGCATTCCAGAAACATTTCAACTTCTTATGACTGCATGAGATGGACTATCTGGAATCAGGACTTATACTGAAACATCTAAGAGTACTTAACTTTATCCAGAGCACAAATAGGTTCAAGATCCTTTAGACAAGAGAGGAAAATTTGGCCAATGGGCTCTACCAAAGCAACAGAGTTCAGCCATTGGAAACGTTACTGATAACTGATGATAAAGTCCCAGGAGCCATCACACAGCCAGAATCCTCACCATGGAACCTGATGGACCGCTCTCCTGCTCCTCCTCCCATGCTGCCATTTTGGTTCAGCCATGGGTCATGAAAGGGGATTTCTGAACTGAGAACAGACCCTCATTTGTTCTGGGCCACCTGTCATGTAAAGATCTCAAACCTCTACAAAAGCAGATTAGCTAAGATTGCATTTATGAAGCAGAAACTGAACAGAGAGGAGGCTAATTATTTCTTGAATGTTAAGCACTGATATAGAATAAATAAAAAGTGAGCCACTCTCCCAGACTTGCAAATCAAAGCTATCTTCTACCTATGACTGCCTCCCTGGGAGTAGTTCCAGGACCCACACCCTCAAAGCTACCTGGCGGCTGTTAATGAGGGTAAAGTCTCTTTCTTAAACATGCATCTGGTACTTGATCTGGTCACAGCTCTGAAGCCTCTACTTAGCTCGTTGTAAGTAGTAAAGGGAAGCAACCTCAAGAAGAAAATGATCACCCCGACGCTATCATGCCTTAAATTATAATGACAGGACAAACCAAATAGAAAAGTCTACCATACACCAAAACATAAACCACCCCACAGAACATGCTCCTGGAGGTTTAATGTTAATTTATAAACTTGCAATATAGTTCTTGCAGTGCGATGATCACGTCCCCCGGAGTTGTTGGGCGATCCTAACAGTTTAGCCAACAGATAACACAGGATCTCCTAATCTGGGATGCATTTAAAGAGCAAACAGGTGGTACCTCCTCTCAAACTGGCAGGACGCTAATCATCACAGGTTCATCCCTGAGCTGACCTGTGGCCAAACGTTAGCACTTTAACCCATAAAATGATTCTGTCATGGGGAGAACCTGTTACCTTAAATCTCTGAGGTTGGTGAAACTGAATTGTTGCCCTTTTCTGGTCAAAATCTTTTCTCAGCTGAAGGAAGTGCACCTTGCCATCTTTATTTAAAACCTTCTTTTTCCCGTTGACACAGCGGCAGACATTTACGTCTCTTCCATAGTACATACCCCGGCTGCAGAGACTCTTCAGATCTGACAGCCTGAACAGGGACTGGTAATATGTGGCCACTGCAGGGTCATCTCTCTGAAGGAGAAGGGGCTGCTTCTCCCAGAATTCCCTGAAAAAAGTCTCTGTCTTCATGGGCGAGATTAAGCTTTCAAAGAGATCACCGGGGCTTTCAAAATTCAAAGCGGAGGAGGGTCCGCCAGTTGCCTCCATCTTCAGCTGCTTACAGGGAGCAGATCCCTCTTCCTTCCCCGTCCCCGTGGGCTTTGCTTTCTTCGGCATCCTTCTGTCCTCCGTGAGGAAGCGGACCTACCGGAGAATGAAGCACACACGGGATTAGGTTTACCAGGAGTGCCAGTGTTCGTGTCAGCAGATCACGCACACACAGCGTGCGAGGCCAGTAGCCCTTCAGGAGAACTCGGAAGTCAATGCCATCTCCTTCAGGATGTGACCGAGCCTCCAGCCAACACCACATCTTCCAAGATAGGATTCAGCCTCAACCACCACTCAGATTACATATCCATCTAAAGGAAAGCTTGTTTTTCTTGTACATAAGCACTAAGTCATGAAATTCGTTGTTGTTTGTTTATTAGGAGGTATAATGATCCCAAATGAATGGTTCTGCGATCGTGGCAGTTCCTGGTCACAGTTTTAGCCGGTGGCCATTGACGCGGAAGTCGAAAATCCTGAATTTGGCGTCAGTCAGCACCAGGTCCCAAACCTAATTAGATGTACTCCTGAGTTACAAACACTCGCCTCCAGAACTACCAACAGGGGCCCACCACCAGTGCTCCTGGGCACAGCACCGCCCCCACGGGCTGTGCAGGAAGGCGGCCAACGTGCCCTGGGCACCCGGTGGCTGGAGCGAGAAGCTGCCTGCTCCCAAGTCTCTTCCTTACCACCTGAACCTCCTCACTTTTGATTCGCAGCTTACTCCTGAAAATAGCTACTTTATCGGAAACTCCCGCCCCCATTAAAAAAAAAAAAAGAGGCTGCAAAGTAAAAGCTAAAGATAATTATATGCCATCTTTAAAAAGCTTTAACTTTTAAACTAAAATAAAATACAATAAAATACCAACATCAGGAACCTCAGACACAGCACTCCCCCCAACCTTAACACGCACGCCCATCACCTGAGCATCTAGATCTGAGGCAGGGCTGAGATTCTGCATTTCTAACAAGCTCCCAGGTAACAATGCTGCTGCTGGTCCCGGGCCCACATCTGAGGAGCAACACTCCCCAGCATCGCTGAGCCTCTCTCAGAACTGCCCCCAAACCATACTACTGCCACACTTACAATGCAGCTGTCCTTCACCTGGGGCTCAAGAATGATATTTCAAATTACATGAATTTCCAGAAACTGCAAGATTCTATTGCAAAGTGTATGTATATCTATAGATTTGGGGGGTAGGCACATTGCTCTCACTCGATTCTTAAAGGAGTCCCTGGCCCCCCAAAAAAGGCCAAGAACCATTATGCTTATAAAAACCTATTTGTCCCAGAGTCCAGTAACTAATAGATGTTATGGTTTTGTTTTGTAGGGCTAGCAGGACTGTAAGAACACGGTTTTCTGCTCTTTTGTTATTATAACTAAGGTGTATTTCAGCTACACAGTGGACTAAGTAGAATTAGTGGTCTGGCCTGGCAAGAAAGTACCCTGGAATAGGTGTTACACACTGCAACAACTAATTTATAAATGAATGCAACCCAAATGTAAATTGAACAATTTAGGAAGTGGAAACATCAAAATATACAACTCTAGTGGCCTCATTTTAGCTTCTAAACTTTGTACCCATGAACAGCTCAGATCAAGTGCCTTTGATAGGAAAACACAGGACAAGGGGCGCCTGGGTGGCTCAGTTGGTTAAGCGACTGCCTTCGGCTCAGGTCATGATCCTGGAGTCCAGGGATCGAGTCCCGCATCGGGCTCCCTGCTCAGTGGGGAGTCTGCTTCTCCCTCTGACCCTCCCCCCTCTCATGTGCTCTCTCTCATTCTCTCTCTCTCAAATAAATAAATAAAATCTTGGGCGCCTGGGTGGCTCAGTTGGTTAAGCGACTGCCTTCGGCTCAGGTCATGATCCTGGAGTCCCGGGATCGAGTCCCGCATCGGGCTTCCTGCTCAGCAGGGAGTCTGCTTCTCCCTCTGACCCTCCTCCCTCTCATATGCTCTCTCTCTCTCTCATCCTCGCTCTCTCAAATAAATAAATAAAATCTTTAAAAAAAAAAAAAAAAAAAAAAAAAGAAAACACAGGACTAAGGTGGAAAACAAATACAAATCGACACCAAAAGCTTGCATTGGAGGAGTAAGGGCTTAAGCTTAGGAAAAAAAAAAAAAAATTTCGGTGTTTTAGGATATGTCATCCATAAGTCACATTTTCTGAAAATGTTCCCTATTCCTCTTAAGTTTCCCAGACCAGTTTGATTTCTCAACTAAAGAATCAAGGCTTCAGTAAAGTATTGCCAATACTTGGAACTCAACTAAAGAATCAAGGCTTCAGACAAAGTATTGCCAATACTTGGACCCAGATGCGGTGTAGAAACAAGGAGATATGAAGAGATTCAGTAAAGAGCACAGCTAGTGCAGAGAGGCCTATCCTTCGAAAGGCCCCGTGTATGGCTATTGTCTGAGAACTTAGATTTCAGGAGCATTCCCACCACCTTTAACGGAGAAGAGTGACTCACTGTGCCTAAATTTTTTGTGCACTGTGGTTTATAATGAACACCTGTTTTCCTTCTGGGAGTCTGGAATTTTGGTTGGGGCTTGGTGCCAGGCAGAGGATGCCTACGTGGTCAGCCCCCAGTAAAAACCCTGAGTTCTGAAGTGTCTGATGAGCTTCCCTGGTTGGCAACATTTCACATGTATTGTCACAACTAGTTGCTGGGCCAATTAAGCACCTAGTCTATTGTTATAATAAATGAGCTGTGAGTCCCAGCAAATCACTGAACCTAGGGATGGTCTTAGAGACCCCCAACACATTGCTCCCAATTTTTAAAAAGTGTTAAATTGGTTCAGAGGGTTTGTATCATTAAGGTACCCTATAATGAAAAAGTAATTTCATATTAAGCTATACATCTCGTATCTCTCACAACTGGTCAGTTTAAAATTTATTTAAGGGATGTGGACAGCAGGAAGATGCCAATGAAAGGCTTTTCTTTAAGCACAATTTATAAATACAGTATGAGCACATTCACCAGGAAGTGTGGTTAAACAAAGTGCACAAAATACGTAAGCCAAAAGTAAAATCACTTAAAAGCATTTTTCCATCTACAATCACTAATAAAATAAACCCACCACTGCATAACAAATGCTTTTGTTAGAATATAAATTTCATTACTTATACTGCCAAAAGTTACATCATTTCTTGTTTCTCTACGTTCATATTGAAATTATTTGAGGCTCAGTTAATTGGAAACTGGCTTAGAGGTTACTGGGTAAATATACTATTTCTCTGATTTTCACACTACCGTATTATAAGACAACCATTCTTTTTAACAGCTTTTGGGGGTGGAGGGGAGAAGAGATGACATACCCTACCACATTAAACATGTAAAAATCTTAAGATGCATCACAATTTCAGAAAAAGTAAAAAAGCCTATCTTAGAATCTCAAAAATATAGTAATTAAACAAGAAAAAAACCTTTATCTAGAAAAGTAAAGCCAATATAAGCCTGACCATAAACCTCACAGACCACCCAAACAGAAGTTGAGTAAATATTTTTATAAAGCTACAGAAAAAAAAAAAAAAAAAAGTTTAAAAAAGCAATTGGGGGGGCGCCTGGGTGGCTCAGTCCGTTAAGCAGCAGCCTTCAGCTCAGGTCCTGATCCCGGGGTCCTGGGATCCAGTCCCATATCGGGCTCCCTGCTCCATGGAGAGTCTGCTCCTCCTTCTCCCTCTGCTCCTCCCCTGACTTGTGCTCTCTCCTCTCTGCTCACTCTCTCTCTCAAATAAATAAAAATCTTAAAAAAAAAAAAAAGCAATTCGTATCACTTAATGTACACAAATAGCAAATGTTATATACCTGAAACTGTTATATATCAATTATATTTCAATTTTTAAAATAAAAACAAATGTTTCCAATCTGAGTTGATTATAAACATTAAAGTATAAAAAGATTAAATCAACTCAGTTCATATTGTACTAGCCATCCATAGAAAAACTAATCTAAACAACTTTAAAGAATGAACTCGACAATAAAATCAATACTGATAACCAACCCTTCCACAGCCAATACATACAGACAGAGCCTTTATGTTTTTAAGTGTCCTAACCTTCTTTCCTTGGTAATATTTACTGACAAGAAGTCAACACAGCAACAGGTATCTGCACATTCCCAGAGCCTAGCACAGAACATGACACATGGGTCCCCAAGAAACGTTCGCTGAAGTTTCCTTTTTCATGTTTTGTATATAATTTTAGAGAAAAATCCTCAAACCCTTACACAAAACAGCGTTGGGGGAAAACAAAGTTTATTCAGTGGGGATTATTCTGATGGTCGTTGTAGCTTGGGTAGTCAACCGCACCGTCAGTTGAATGGCACATCAGCCCTCAGTGGTTACTGCCACCCAGGGGCGGGAGGTGTGTCTTTATAATCTTCAGAGCAGAGTTCTAAAGGGGAGTCACCAAGAACACTTGTTCACATGCACATCTGGGCCCCAGATCAAGCCTATTGGTAGCTGGGGCGTAGAAAACCGCATTAACCTAGTAAATTCTCCACAGGAATTTTAGATCCATTCGCATAGAGAATGATAGTCAAATTCTGCTCAATTAAATGCACATCCAGGATAGAAATATTACCTGTAAGGAGGTCGCCTAGGCTGACCTAAAACATTTCTTTTTTTTTTGCCCAACAGAAATGTTTATCCAGAGGGAAAAGTGGTTCTCCTGGTGACCTAAAGCTGTGATCGGCAGTTATCTTCTTAGTTGTATTCTAAAGAGAAAATGGATTATACCACATTCATGTATTTTGGTGACCCACGACGTTACAAAGGATGAGGCCAGAGAGGCAAACCCATCCACCCACGAGACTGTGGCAGAGGCTGGGAAAATCAGGCTCCTCCACTCAAACGCGAGTCCAGTGAAATCAATGGCCTGGCGCCGAATTTTCAGCTAATTAGTGGACTAATCACATCCTGGGACTCCCAGGCCCCTGCTTCCTGAAAACACAGTGAACAACCTGGCCTTCCTAACCTGTTGGACGACCCACTGCCAGGCTGCCAGGCTAGTCACACTTGCTCAGTGCCCGGCAAGCGGCAGCTGGAATTTTAAAGTCAGGGCGGGACAAGAGGGCCGCAGCTGCCCTGGCCACAGCCCGGGCTGCAGGTTCCCCAACCGTGAAGCCTGTCTCCTAGGCCCGACCTGACGCCAGAAGCACAGCCCACGTGGAGGCCGCGCTCCCCGGCCGGGGCGAGCGTCACCCTCCCTACCGAGCCTCCAAACTTTCCGAGCGCTCGTCCCAGTGTCCAGGCCGCCGGCGGCTCACGGGGGCCACTCTTGGTGCCCAGGTCACTCGTGACCCTACCCCTCCATCCAGGCAGCAACAGACCCGGCGTGTCCTCCCTGCCCGGGTCCCCGGAATCACGGAGCGCGTCAGCGCGCGTCCCCGGTCCCGAAAGCACCAGCGCCCGCCAGCCCGTGTCCGCGAGGCTCCCCGGGGCTCGGCTCTCAGGTCTCCCCCTAGGCCCCACCCGCACCCGCGCTCTGGCGCCGGGAGGGCGCTCATGACCCCGCCAGCGGCGGCACGGGACGGCGGGCGGACACCACTCCACTCACCCGGCTCGGCCTGTTGCGCGCGGCCGCGAGCGGGCGGGGCGGTGACTGGGGGCGGGGCGGGGCGGGGCGGGGCGGCGTGCGCACGCTGGGGGGGGCCCGCTCCGGCTTCTGCGCCCGCGGCCGCGTCCCCGCCCCTCCGGGCCGCGTGGGTGGTGCGCGCTTCTGGCGTCCGGGTATGGGCCCGGGTTCGGTGTTCACGCCCGCATGTTTTTCCCTTTAGTGTTAAAGGACATATATGATTCTTGTGTGTGGGGGGGGGTGGGGGGGGTTGAGTTGGGAGCGGGATGAGCCTCTGGCTTTGGGGCAACAGTCTAGTACAACCGGGTTCTTTTTATGAATGGGGAAACTGAGGCCCAGAGAGGAAAGGCGAGCTGCCCAAGTTTAGGAAGCTAAAGGTCCAGGTTCTCCCATCGCTTTCTTTTGAGCTCTCTATGCTATGCTGTGCTGTTTTGTATTGTAATTTATATTGCGTTGCTCCCAGAGTCAGAATTAATCCTGGTTTAAAAGGATACTGGAAATTCTTTGAGATTGTAGCTATAGAAGAGAAGAACAAAAGCGATTATATAATTTCAGCCTAAGGCTCTATACTTCTGACTCATTATTGGAAACGTTTGGGTGGGGAGGCTGGACCAACTGGGCACGGGGGTTCAAGGGCACATCTCTGCTCTGGCCTGTGTCCTTTGCTCTGTAGACAACCAAAGATGTCCCAAAGGAAATTATTTCATTCTGTCAAGATGATTGAGACCAATGCCTACTTCTGATTATCGGGTGACACGTGAGCAAATGCAAACAAAGTACCCCTTGTCTTAACACTTGTCCAAAACTAACAATAATAGCAAAACTTGAGTTCTTGCTGGCAGGGACCATGCCAAGTGTTTAGTGTACTCCTCACTTCGTCCTCACCACAACCTTGTGCTTACCTCCATTTTACAGTTGAGGAAACAGTCTGGAGAGTTAACTTGCACAAGATCACATATAGATCTGGAAGATCTGTGTCTTTCAGGAAAGACTTTCTCAGAAAGATCTGTCTTTCAGAAAAGACTACAAAAATCCCTCTAATCCACTTGACATTATATTGGTAATGTACTTTGCTTTTTATTTTGACTACAAAACATCTACTCAAGATAATGTAAGAACAGTATTGATGTTACAAGGATTCAGAAAATGGTAAATTCTTACCCATGTCCATTACATGGAAAAGCAGTACTTTGTGTTTGTCATAAAGAAAAGTTTCAATGTCAGCACAAAAAACCATTTCCTAGATTTTGAATAGCCCCTAGGATGTCTAACTGAACAAAAGTGCATATTGAAGTCAGCTCTGCTAGGGGAAAATCATACATCTTGTATAGGAGTTCCCCTGGTGCAAAATTCATCTTTCAATGTGTTCTCTCTGATATTTTTATTATAATCCAGATTTATTAACGTGGCAAGCAAAACAAAAGAAAACAAAACGAAAGCCATGCTCATTCCTTTAGACCTAAACACAGTGGCTGGCATGTCTAGAAGGAAAAGGAAGGGAGAGAAAGTGAGGAAAAGGAGGGGAGGGGAGAGGAGCTTCCAGCATCTACGGCATTCTTAACGTACTGTTTGAGTAATTTGTTCATCTTTTGCTTTTAGTCCATTGAGTTTAAAGTTCTTCCAGAGGACAAGAAGCAGACTACTGCGCAGTCTCCAACTTATTTATTCCAGAGTCATTAAGAAGTCGATTATTTTGTTTCTGTAATCCATTTCCTCATAAAAACAATGTCATGGATAGCTGAGTCATGGATGGCTCAGTGACCCAGACCTGCCCAGAAAAGCCTGCAGAAGCGCCCAGATATCTGAATCAATAGACTAGCAATCCTCCTGTGGAGCCTGGGAGCAAGATGCTGAGATGATAGGAGAGAGCAGAGGATTCCATCCTTATCTTGTCTTAGACAGAAACCCTGAAATAGACTTGTCTAGGATTCTTAACAAAAATAAACTGCCCTTCTACAGGGATGCTTTATGTTTATGCCCTTTGTGTTGCTTCATTAAAAGACTCCTTTCAAAGCCAAGTTTGTCATCCTGTCCTGTGATCTCCTAGGTTTTTCCTCCTACTGAGCTTTAGGTTTTAGCCACCTCACTGTGGCCCCCACTGGGCCTCCCACTGGGCTGCACCAGCACATCTCTGTCCTTCCTCCACCTCCAATCAAGATGATGCTGGGCACAAAGAATCTCAGAATCATGGTGTGTGAGTGTACTTTTAAAGGCTACTAGATCTAACTCAGAGAAGGACATGCCCAGTATATGAACTTAGCTGTCTCTTTTTGCTAATGCTGTTTCCTCACTTATAAAGTGAGATTGAACCAGATAATTCTGTATTATCCCTATTGCCTCTCAAATTCTATAAGCCTAAGGGTTGTGCACCAATTTCCACAGGATATTAGGAGAAAAATCAGTCTGACTGGAATCACTCATTCAATCTATAAACATTGAGGAGCTTGTAAAATTACTAATACTTGTATTAGGAATTTTTGTTTTTAAACTTCCTTTTATTTTCTAGGGCTATCACATTGCAGAATCCCAGGAAGCACAGATATTATTTTAAATTGTGTGAATAGTGCCCCCTATGTATTTGTATTCACTTTGGTCCAGAAAGGATCTAAGTAATTTCTTTCTTATATATGATTTTATTTAATATCTATGCCATTATTACTATCATCCTAACTTTTACAAACAATTTATATAATATAAGGAAACCAAAGCATAGCAAGGTTAAATAACTTGCTCAAAGTTATACAACCATTGGATAGTAGATCTGGGACTTAAATCAAAATCCTATGCTGCCTATCGACTAATCCTCTTTTTGGAACTCATTTTCTGCATCTGTAAAAATGGTTAATTTTACTTAATTTGTCCAATTCACAAAGCTGCTGTGAGTCTTGGGTGAGATAGGGTAGGCAGAAGAGTTAAAACTGTAAAATGCTATTCACCTGAGAGGCATTATTGTTAAATCCATTACAACATTTTGAACATGATTCATAGGATGAATTAAATGCAACTAAGCCTTTTACACATATATGTTTCACTTTATTGACTACACTCATCCAACAAGTCACCTTCCAACCGACATAGCCATATTGCCATGGAATAATCTTGGTTGGACTTATGGTAACTTCAGAAGCACCACATTTTTTTTTTTTTAATGACCCAGGCTGAGGTATTCCAAAGTTAATCTTGTGATACATCTCGTTGAAATCAATCTAATCGACTTGAAATCAATCTAATCGAAAAAAAACAGTAATACAATTACTGTTTGGAATTATATTTTACATATTTCTATAACATGTTTTAAACTTCTTGGAGCTATAGGGCACCTGGGTGGCTTAGTCGATTGACCGTCCGACTCTTGGTTTTGGCTCAGGTCATAATCTCATGGTCCTGAGAGCAAGCCTCACATTGGACTCCACGCTCAGCAGGGAGTCTGATGAAGATTCTCTCTCTCCCTCTCTCTCTCTCTAAAAATAAATAAATAAATCTTAAATAAACAAACTCTTCGGAGCCAGGAAATTGCTTTCATTTGTTCTGAAAACTAGGACAGTGCTTTGTGTAGTTTACTCAATGTTTACAAAATTGAATTGGGTTAGTATTCCCATTTTCTTGTCTTGCTTACAGTCTAATTTCTTTTACAGGAAGAGGAAAGTCAGTGATAGGCTGTTTAACTTTTTAAATTAAATGATACTCCAGACCTCCCTCCTTCAATAGCCAAGCACTTACAGATGCAAATATGCTGGGTTTTGGCCAGTGACTCTTTTCCTCAGAGAAATGTTTTTCTGCTTAATATGTCACCCATAAACCCTGAAACAAACTTGTCCATGATTCTTATAAAATAAGATATACTCCTGCACAAGTGCTGTATGTTCATACTCCTTGGATTGTTTTGTTAAAAATTAAACAGGCTCCTACTGAAAATGTTCCCTGGGAGACTAGCATAGCATGTCTAGATGGGTGAGAGAATCTCACATTGTGATGGCACATTCATTAACTTATCTTCCTTCAAAATTTTTATCATAATGACCTAATAATGACCAACCGATTGATCTCTATGGTGGCAGTAGTTGGGAAGTGACAGATCTACTAATGAATCTTTTTCAGCTTTCAAGGAAGAGAAAAATATACATTACATAAACTGCTTCTGAATATAGAAAAGGAAAATAACCCTTTTAAAAAAAATTATAGACTCCTGTTATTTATAAAAAGAGATGCATAAACTTCAGCATGGATGGAAAAAGAGTACGAAATCACACAAGGTCCGTCACAGATCTCAGGGTTAACTTCAATAAACCACAGTGTGTATACCTCCAAAGAACCTTCCAGTATCCCTTGAAAGCTTCAATATTTGAACACCTGCCACCAGGGATGGCTACGTCATTGGTGGGGCCGAGTGCAAAACAAAAATATAAACGCCTTGTTCTAAAAGTAGGGGAGAGTGCCATTAAAGTTGCTAAAATATAGAATGATTTCTTTCCTTTGCAGATTCCCTCTACACTATAATGGTGATGTGTTTTTTATTTGCTATTCTATGTCATGTTCTAGCAAACACAGGAATACTTGAAAGGTGAGTGCACACATTCACAGGCACTGGAGGGCCCTGCAGTGACACTCAGCACCCACAGACGCACAGAAGTACATGGCTCACAGGCTACTGAGTACCCCCTCCTGCTCACCACTGGACCGACACTGCAGTGCCCAGGCCAGGGGTGGGGAAATCAATCTTCCTGACACACTGGTCAAGGGCCCCAACCCAAAGTAGACTGGCCAAACTCAGGAGATTGTAACCTCCCAGCCAGGGCTCATACCTTCCCTGCATAGGGGGTGGGTGAGAGGCTTGCTCCGGTCCAGGCGTTCTTCAAACACAGCATGGCATGGCCAGACCAGGGCAGGGAAAAACTGTGGGATGTGTGGATCGGTATATAGGCCCCCACCAGGGGCAAGGGGCAGTGTGGGTCTCAGGTGGGGTTGGAAGAGGGAAGCAGGAAAGCGAGGTCCAGAAGCCATCCCACAGGGCAGGAAGCTGAACTGTGCATGCCACACCTTGGTACATGCACCGTTGTTCCAACAGTCTCCACTTACAAAACACATTCAAAGATTACATTATTAAGAATTTCAAGATGGCAACTGCAGAGCATTAACCCCCGCAGGTGAGGTCTTGTGTGAAGGTACTGGTTTCATGCCCACAAAACCAGGCCTACCTGCCACCCAGAGGGCATCAACCAACTAAAAGAACGAAAACACGTATCATTTAGGTTAAAAGACTTTTGCCAGTTCTTTCCCTAATCCTCCCCATCCATTCTTTGCCCCTGAACCTGGTGGGATGGAGGAGCGTAGGAGAGAGGCAGGTACTAGAGCAGAGTTTACCTTCTTCCTAGGACAATTTCCACAGTTCAGGGTTTAAGCCTAAGGTGGAAAAAGTGAAAACACACTTAAATCAGCTTTATACTTGAAAATGAATCTCCATCATCAAAGTGAGTGTTTTATATGTATTTATGTGTCTATATGTGATTGCTGATTGGCTAATTGACCAATAACTCAAAGTATCCAAAAAGCTGTGAGATCTACTTGAGATGAGAGGAAGGGGTAGAGAAGTAATAGCCAATAAAGCATATTAAACAGTCATTGATTAAAAGTAAAGTCGTTTTCTATCTGTACCCCCAACGAGTTCAGATTATTTCATATAAAATATGATTCAGCTATATAATAAATGGTTAATCCACATGAATCAAGGAGAAATTTACTGCATAAAAGGGGTAAGAGATAATGTCATGAGAGAATCAAATGATCCTAATAACTTGAATAATTTGATTATTTTGGTCAGGATGGCATATTACATTGATTACTTGGTGACCAACATGCAATTAATTACTTTAATTGCCCAAAGACACACCATCTTTTGTACAAATGAGCAATAATCATCTGATTGCATTAAGCTAGACCAGGATATTGTCCAAAATAATCAAATATAATTAATTCTACCTTCAAATCCAAATCTTCCCTTAAGATACACACTATGGAGCTCTGAGTTCATTTTATGAATCAACCACATTTTTAGCTCCTACCGTTCTCTTTCTTTTGCCTTATTTTTCTCTCCTGCTTCAAGTTCACATTATCTTTATAAGTCACATTAAATTATTAGAGCTCACTTTCACAAAACCATCTCTTTCTTCACTGTGTACCTGAACTGCATATTCATTTAAAAGCTCTTTAGCAGGTCCTGAGGCTTCCTTCACAATGATTTGGCATTCAATTTAAATATAAGTTCACCCAAGATACAACCTAATTAACAAAACCTATTTTAAGTTATTCTGGGGTGGTGTGATTGCTCTAAAAATTTATTTGATGTGATGTGTGGGTTTGTGTTTGTAACACTCCTTTAAAGTGTAAAACACTTGAAACACCTGCATTAATGTTCTCTGAAGAAGAGAAGAAATGAATGTGTGCTAGCACTTTCTTTCTTAGGGGGCCTGGTTCAGTAGCTAGTCTTCTTGGAAATATTGAAACCTATCTGTCATTTTTAAAGGACTCAGGCTTGCATATCAAACTTCAGAAAGTGTTATTGCTTCCCAATAGGTTTAAGAAGATTTGCTAATGATATTATAACTTCATCTCCTTTTGATTGCCCAAGGCAAGGAGTGAGAAACGAGCAGCACAATTTTGTAGAAAGCCTTTAAAGCACTCTTGTAGAAAATAAGTTTCTATAATGAATTGTATTGATCCTGGGATCAAAAGTAATAACTCATCCATCAAGTGAACTAATTGATAATAAAATGTAGTTCAATGTTTCCTACATCACATTAAGTATCAATATATTGAAAAGAAAACTATGGTAATTTTTCTCAGTGACTGAAATCTCTTTTCCGCACTTGGCCCCAATTATTGATCAAAAAACATTATGATTCAGCAGTAGATTAGAATTGGAAAAACAAGTGACAGTGTTGAACTTTATCTGAAGCCCCTGTGTTCCTGGAAAGTAGCTAGCGTCCAAAAATCTGCCCCTGCCCCCATTTTGTCTTCTGAGAAATGACCACCTTGCTGTCCTATATCCTGAGATAGGAGCTGCCTCTCCCACCTCTACCTCCACCTCTGAAGAAGACTCCCTTGCTTGTCTGTCTTTTTGGATTTCTGGGCCCCCTTCCTTTATTTTGAGATGTTGCTCATTAATGAATATCCTCCCCCTTGCAATAAGCTGATAAAATCGTCTCAGTTAGCCAGTGCATTTTGTCTTTCACAGTTTCTTCACAAGAGAAAACAAAATGTTCAAGTTCTCTGTTAAGTTCAGGGAGGTCAAACTCAATTGGAAAGTGATATAATTTTAAAATGACCAGGACGTTCCAGTTTAACTGTTTCAAAGCAATGTTTACAAGGAAAGCAGAGGTGGCTCATTCCACAAATGAGGTAGACAGGATGTAGCCTTGATGGTGTCACCAAAGGACCTGTCGGGAAATAGTGCCAGGCCCTGTCATAGATTTGTGGTAGAAATAGCCATTTCCTTACCACCCTTTTCTCTTATTTCTTTGAGGCTGTTGTTAATCTCATTGGCATTTTGACCTTAATAATGACTATGGAATTAGGTATAATTCCTTTCCTCATTCATCTCCATGTTAAAAAATTGTGTGTGTGGATGGGAGTGATTCGAACAGGCTTATGAGTACCACAATACAAAATGAGAGACCTTATTCATGAAAACTAATCCACCTGCAAGGATTAAGACAATGTAACCATAAATTATGATCGTGTAGCAACTCATAGGCAAATATTTGCAATCTCAATTACTCTCCTACTTACAAAAAGGTCTTGTGATGGCAATCGCAGTCATGGAAGAAAGCAGAATTTCAATATATAGGACTGCCATAGTATTTTATACTATGTCTAAACTTCTTTTATAAAGGGAACACCAGTGGATATATATCCATTTAAACAGACAGGTAAGTGAGTCTGACATGGCAGATTCTAGTGGCAAAAAGGAATTCTTATAAAGGAAATAAATGCTGAAATTTGGATATGGCTAAAAATTGTATTTGTTTCTAAAATAATTTTACTTCAAAATATTCTTTTTAAAAAGATTTTACTTATTTATTTCAGACAGAAAGAGAGAGATAGAGAAAGCACACACAAGGGATGGGGGGGGCAGGCGGAGAGGGAGAAGCAGACTCCCCGCTGAGCAAGGAGCCCAACGTGGGGCTGGATCCCCAGGACCCTGAGATCATGACCTGAGCCTAAGGCAGATGCTTAACCACTTATCCTGCTTAACCGAATGACTGAGCCACCCAGGCGCCCCTACTTCTAAATATCCTTTATGTTGCTAATTGCAGCCCATTATAATCACACGCAATAGGAAATAAAGCAAATGTTCCACAAGAGGAGATGGGTTAAATAAACTATGGTATACTTATTCAGTGGACTGCTCTGCAGCATATAAAAATTATTTTGCAGGAAAAAATGGCATAGAAAGTTGTTTATAAAAAAATTTAAATAACTTAAAAGAAATGTTGCTTATGATCCAGAGAAGAAAATCTGGCTACAAACTGCGTAAGCTAGACACATTCCCAATGAGAATGTAAGTCCAATAAGTTAGGGAGTGTCCATCTTTACTGTGTCCCCAACACAGTGTTTGGTATGATATAAGTGCTTAAGTTAATAAATGCAAGTGTATACAAAATGATTCCATTAGAAAAATATATGTTATGCATAGAAAAACTCTAAGAATATGCATTAAAATGTTAACTATTTAATTCTGAGTGGATTTTTTTTTGCCAATTGGTATTTTTAATTTTTATATTGAAATTGTATTTCTTTTGTAATCAGAAAACAATAAAAGTAAGTTAAAAATATATCTTTTCATAGATTTTCCAGAGTAGTCCCTATAAAATATCCTGTTTCTATATTTAGGCAGTTTACAGAGCTGGCTGGCTTTTTCTTAAATCTTGGAAAGCAGCTTATTTTCTGAAATCCTCACATTTTATCCAAGCTTATCCCTCAGTGAACAATCACACACAGTCTGTTCTGGATTGTGATCAGTAAATGAAGTGAAAATCAAAATGAGGTAACTATGATATGCTGTCACTCACACATTTCTCAGGTAACTGTGATTTCATTCTTTTTGAAATAATGGAACCAGAAGCCTTGGTGCTCCCTGGTAGAAATCAAGCTCACAGGAACAGTTCTCTCCTTACAGTCTTCACAAACCACAAATTTGAGGAGATGAAAACTGGCCAAAATCCCAGAGGCTCATTCCGAATGCTCTAGGAATTCTCTTGAGCAGTAAACATAGTTTAGACATTACTGAAGAATGCAAAGACCATTTCTAGACATTAACAGAAGTTACATTTGATTGGCCAACAATTGTGCATTAATACTCCTCAGGAGGAATGCCGAGTGTATGAGTAGTGTGGTGGAGACCCATTCTTCTAGCCTAGATTGCCAAATGTATTCAGATACATTTGATTTGAAATTGGGAAGCGAATATGCCCAGGGGAAGCTTTAAACATCCTGAATGGTAGAGTTCAAAGTGGAAGAAAAACAGCCATATCTGAAGAACCAGAGAGTTAGAAGAACAGAATTGTGTAGATTTGTTCTGTCCATTTGTAGATTTGTCTGTTGGTTTTTTTTTTTTTTAACATCAGTTGTATACAGAGTATGCCAGAATCAGAAATATTAACACAACTGTAGTGCTCTGCTCAACTGATAGCTACAAATTCTCAAAGAACCCACCTAGGATATTAACCTGTTCCCTATTTTGAAAATATAATCCTACAAAATTACTATTCCTTTTAAGTCAGGCTTAAAAACTATTAAATAAATAGTTTTAAAATGTATTTATGATCTATCTACAATTATATGGAGAAGGGTTTTAATAAATTATATTAGCTCAATTTTGGACAGTTTCCTAGAAAAATATAATCCTTGAAAAATTTTGAAAGAATTGTCGAATTTGTGTTAAGAAAATAGAATGAAGTATCCCAGATACTTAGCCTGCCTGTGAGGGAAGTTATAGTAGAGATGGAATTTGCCCTTAAATCTTTTGTACCAGGGGCGCCTGGGTGGCTCAGTTGGTTAAGCGACTGCCTTCGGCTCAGGTCATGATCCTGGAGTCCCTGGATCGAGTCCCGCATCGGGCTCCCTGCTCGGCAGGGAGTCTGCTTCTCCCTCTGACCCTCCCCCCTCTCATGTGCTCTCTCTCATTCTCTCTCTCTCAAATAAATAAATAAAATCTTTAAAAAAAAAAAAAAATCTTTTGTACCAAAAAGGAAAATAAGTTTCTAGAACATTATGTCATTCACAGCAGAGAACCAAAATCAATGTTATTGGTAAATAAGCAGGAAGTTACTTGTCTCTACACCTGGCACGAAGTAATTCAAATGGTTTTGGTTTACTTAATGGTGAGATAAATGGCAACACACTAAAAGTAACACACCGTTTAATTTATTTCCCTTAATTCAATGCCAGAAATCAAAATAGGAAGGGGAATATATCATACTTCCTACTGAGGGCTGATCTCTACGTGGAATCTTTTTCACAAAATACTTAACACGACAGCATGCACACTGCTAGTCTACAAAATGAATACTGATCAGTGGAGGTTTTTCTACTTAACAAACATTTATTTAATACCCACTTGACCTGATTTACTTGGTTCAACCAAAGTTACTATGGGATTACTATAGGATACATAAATTTCATTCAAGTTTTCACTCAATGCCATGTCTGGAAGCATCTTTAGTTGCTTATAAATTGAGAGTCCATCCCTTCATAGATGTTCTTTCCTTTTGGTATCCCCTTTTCAGAACTCAGACAGTACAGTGGACAAACCTCTATTTTTACAGCTATTGCATTTATTATTTATGATAGCTATCACTTCCTGATAGGCTGTGTACTCACCGACAGCAGGAATGTCATTTTGTATTTTTTTTTTTTTTTTTTTTTTTACTAAATAGCACCTAATAAAGTGCCTGGCACATGTAGGAGGTCAACAAACATTTGGTGACTATAGTAACTAATTAATTAAATGCCTCCCAAAAGCTATAAAAGCTATAACTCAACTACAAAATACAAGATTCTCTTATTGAAGATTGATGTATTAATTTAACATTAGGATAGGAACAAAGTTTAGATTTTCTGCTCTTGGAGTCTATAGTATATGAAACGTAACAGTGAAATAAGACAAAAGACGTGGTTGGAGATGGACAGGGAGGCTCTTCATGTGCATCTCAGTTGTGTGAATATCCATGGTACCACCTTGATGCTGATGTTCTTCCTTACAAGGGTTCAACTCTGTTAGGTAATCTGGTACTTGACTAGCACTAAGGAATAAATGTTTCTTAAATTATTGTCATAGCTTTATTCCTTAGGTAAGTACAAAAAGCTTACATTTAGAAAGTAAGGAGGGTCTAGGAGAAGTAATCACAAAGTCCTTCCCTATAGGAATTGTTTTTCTGCCATATGCATGTCTGTGACTCATGTGTGGAGTTAAATTCTCCTGGGACCTTAAACTCTTTCCTAGATGTAAATCAGTCAACTTTCAAATCTTCTGTAGGCCAGGAGAGGTGACTGGCTGACTCCCAGTTTAGTCTAGTACTGTCCAACTGATAATCAAGAGTTGTTTGTTGCTGTTACTGTTTTTAACATAATCTGATTCCAAAACAACCACTATACATTGGGAATTCCTCCTCACATGTATATACCCCAGTAAAACAAATTAAATATAATATACACAATGGGAAAGAAAATCCTTGAATAGGTGTCAATGACATGGTTTTTCTCCAGAATGATTCTACCAACATGCCCTCCTAAGGACTGCCTTTTCTTTATCTGAGATGAGTCTGTGCTGGGGCTGTCTGTGGATCTTTCTTGTATGGAGTCCTCTTCTGAGTGTAGAGAAAAGGAAGTCTGGTCCATTTCAGTCTTGCTGTCATGGTAACAACCATCGAAGGCCATGGCTTGAACTGTATCAATATTATACATTCCAGAAAGCTGACAAAAAGACTTCTGTTAGTAAGTCATGAATATGGTTCTGTATGTAGGAATTACAGTAAAAGTCTAAACAATCAGATTTTTAAAATAGCTTCAAGAAATGCTAAGAATGTTTTGCTTATTTTAAAGAATAGAATTCTGGTTTTGCTTTTGGTACCTGACTAAAAATCATTTTAATAATAAATGGAAAACATCATCATAGAGATTTGTTTTTAATAGGGATTTAGCAAGGTTTATTATTAACTCCATAGAGATATTTGAACATTATACAAATAAATGTTTCACAATTATAATGTCATTGTCTTCTAATTTAGTTCTGGCCTGATAGACTGGAACACTCAAATGCATGTTTCCCCAGAAAGGAACAGTTTCAGGTTTCCCCTTTGTTTCTGTGTAGTATGAGTTGTTTGCCATAATGTTGAGTTGAAACTGAATATGATTTATCAGAAGAGCAAAATAAGCCAATTGGATTTGCTTTTCAACATATTTTCCTCTTTAGAGAAAACATAGCAATACACCCAGTCAGTGTGGGGTCCAAAACCAGAACATCATCTGGTGATCCATTTATGCTTAAATTTGGAGTAAGGGTAGGAAATGATTTCAGCTGCTCTTTTTAAGTGCAAATTGGCCAAGTCTTCCTATTTTTGCTGGGAAGAACCTATAAATGATACCAACATATCCCAATTAAACAACTTGAAATTGGCTTATTTTTCAGAAGGAGAGAATTATCAGTGCTTTCTGGCTCCAGTGCCTGATTGAATCTAAACTACCATTTTTCTTTAAGGTTTTACTTTGAGGGAGATAGTAGTTCTCGCTGATACAGAACAGTGTCTATGAAGCAGCTGCTACTAATTTCTTTCTGAGAAAACAAAATCACTTCTTGATCTATAGTAAAGTGAAAAAACAAACAAATATGAACAGGCTACCATGGGATGAAATTATTTAGAATTCAAATTGGAGGCTACAGAGTAAATTCTGCCAAAACACGTATTTGGTTCATAGCAATTAAAAAACCTAATATTCTACTGAATTCAAGAGACATAGAGAATATTTTATGTCTTCAGTAAGCTAACCAAAGACCCATACTCAAGTTATGTTGTCCTTTTTTGTTTTAGCTTTAGAAACTTTTCATAGTAAAATGAAAATGGATCATACAAACATGAAATAGATCAAGACTCAAAAACTAACCTCAGATAGCCAAAAATAACATTAATAATATATTCAACTCTGGATCTGAGGGTAGAATAACTAATACAGTCTCTTCAGTGGTTTCATTATAGCCACCCAGAACACTGTTGGCTTATCCTACTGGACATTATGATAATTTAGAACCATTTATATAATTGATGAAATCTTGCAGTATACAATTTACCAGTAGGGTGCTAATTTCCTTCTAGTAAAAACAGTTTTAGAATGGGTCTTTAATTTTTCACACTAGTCTACAAATAAGCACATACCCAAGGCATCCTATATCTGAAGTAGAGATTTGACTGTTTTATATTAAGTTCTAAGTCCTGGAAGTAGGAATACATTTGGATGAAGGTATAAGAAAGAAAATAACTTCCTTTCTCCTTTCTGGGCAAACGTCAACACTTGGGATGATTTTTCCATGGCCCTTGATGTTCTCCCAGCTCTTGGCATCCAGGGGGGGTTGGGACAGGGGTGTGATGGTGACGGTGGTAGGTAATGAGCTTTGCTTAACTTCATAGGGAGGAACTCCATACCCTAACGTTCCTGGTCTTTCTCATTATCCCTCCATTACTCCACCATAGAGATTTGGGAGAAGGAACTAGCATGTGTGGTTCAGTTCCTTTTGAGTCCTCACTTTGTGATCTGCATTGGTATCCAAGTCTGTTCTCTGAAATGAGGTAAAAGGAGACTGTCTTCACAGGGAGAGTCCTGAATTGTCTAGCTTCACCAGTGACCAAAAGAGTATGTTTAGTACAATGATGAATTATTAGTGAGCCCGCCTGCTCACATATCTAAGGCACTTACTCCCAACTGCTTTATCAACAACAAAGGTGACATCATCCTATCTATCTGTCTTGTCCCCACATCTTTCTCTCTCTAAAACTCAGGTATAGAGGAAAGAAGTATCACCGGTTATCCCCCGAACCTATAGACATGTCCTTCTACCCTGTGCCTCACCAGGGCATCCTACCCCTTTAACCATTTCTCATCTCAAACAGCCTGTCCCACTATCCTTGTTGAAACTACTATTCTTTCAGAGCCTCTGTCCTGGGCACTAATCACAATAAGAACTTAACATTTGTGTAGCATTTTATAGCTTGCAAAAGTTTCAGACCCATTTATTACACTATTTACAATAGCCATGTCAGATAAATAGGAGAGAAATGCCAACATTCTGAAAATTACAAATGATGTTTAGGAGACAACCCAAAACGCAGAGCTAGGAAGTAGTGGAGTAGGTTTGGCATCATTTCTTCGGACCCTGAATCTTATGGTCTGTCATTTTACCCCATAAATATAGGAATGGCAGGTAGGACATTTCTTTGAGATCATTGTGCCTTTGAAGGAGGTGGTTTCCGGAGGCTGGTGAAAGGGAAAATGGGGAGCTGTGTAATGGGCACAGTGTTTCAGTTTTGTAAGATGAAGAAGTCCTGGAGATTCCTTGCACAACCAGGTGAATATTCTTAACACTACTGAACTGTACACTTACAAACAGTTAAGATGGCAAGTTCTACGTTATATGGATTTTACCCCAATAAAAAAATTTTTAAAAAACATATGATGCTTATTAACTCAAAAGATTCTCTCCTTAGTGTTACACAAGAAGAGTGTGTACAAACCCATCTAGTGAGAAAGAAAATTCAGTAGTGTGAACACATGTGTTGTGTGGCGGGTGGGGGTGGGGAGATGTAAACAAGTTTGGAGTCAAAAGACTAGATAGAGGTGGGCCGGGATTACGACAGTGCCTCTTTCTTGGGTTAACCATTTCCCACATAAAAATAAAACAGAACAACAACCAAATTATTTTCCTCATCACACATTTTTTTCTCTGTCATCTTTCACTTCACAGATTATCTAAATCATTACTATTCACAGTGTGGGTAATGGACCAACAGCATCTGGGGCTTGTTAGAAATGCAGACTCACTGATCCCATACCCCAGAACTACTGAACGAAAATCTAACAAATCCCAGGTGATGTGTACACTACCCATTACCACATACTTGTCTAAAAGCTCCTGGTTTCCTCACACCCACCTAGCAGTCACTGTGGGTATGCATGTGGCAGGGACACTTACTCACATGTTGTCAACAAAAGAAATGGAAGCATCAGCAACAAAGCAAAATCAGCTCCTATTACAGCTTTGACTCAAAGGATATATAATAGAAGAATGAAGGAGAATTACAGGAGATCTGAATTGTAATTGCATCTCTGTTGGCTGTGAATCTTTTGGCAAATCACTTTCCTTCACTAAAACTCTGCTGCTTCATTTTAAAAATAGAGATAATAATCTCCGTAAGGTCTACCTCATGGAGCTGATATGAAGGTTCAATTTGAAAAGAGGTTTATATAAAACATCTGAAAAGTAAGAAATGCTCTGACTACAAGTGTAACAAATATTAAATAATGTTTGGGTCATGTATAATTGTGCATGTAAGAATTTCTTAAACCAATGTAAATATATTATATTAGAATTATGTGCACACACACATATAGTCTTAAGTGTAGGCTAGCAAACAAACTGATATGATCAATTAGGTTTCTGAAGTATAATATCTTATGTCATTTCTCATAACGGCAACGAACTGGCGCCCTAGTCCTTTGTGAAATGAAGCAGGTAGATATCAATCTACCCATATTTATTAAACAATGGCACAAGAAACATGTGATGACATTTAGAACCCAGAAGGCACCTTTTATTCCCAGTATACTGTGGAGAGAAGAACCTCTCTTTATGTTCTCTCACTCCTTCAAGTGACAAGAAGAGAAACATAAATCCTAGTTCTGGTAGAGAAATATATCATTTATGGATTGAGAGCATAACCACTGGAGTCAGGGAGAGCCAGAAACAAATCCTGATTCCTCTTAGGCTGTGTGACCTTGGCCGAGTTACTCCGTATCTGCTCCTATTTTACCTCTGTAAAATGAAGGTGATAAAGAACCGACCTCTTGGGGTTGCTCAGAATTAAATGACATACTTTATGGTAGGTGGTTAGTATAATACCAGTACATAATAAACACACATTAGCTATTCTCATCACTGTCGTCATCATCATCATCATCATCACCTACTTGAAAGGGTATAGTTTGTACATCAACCCTTCCTTTTCAAAGGATAGAGTCCGTGGAGGGAGCACACTGAGAGAAATCACGAAAAAACTCCTGGCAAAGGTGAGTAAGGATGCTGAGGAAACCAGCCAGCACAGACAGAATAAGGTTCACCATTAAATCCTGTAAACTTGCATCTGGCCAAGGCATAGAGACTTACTACAAGGGCTTATGACACTCAGGAGAGGATTATAGGTAAGGATAGTCTTTTTCACATTCCAGAAGGGATCCATGAGTTAAAGCCAGGCAGTACCTTCCCTGTCTTGTTGAATTGTTCTCGCTCTTCCACAGTGGTGAGGTAGTTCACAGCTGCATACTCAATGACTGACAGGAACACAAATAGGGAGCTGACCCACAGGTATACGTCCACGGCCTTGATGTAGGACACCTGGGGCATGGAAGCACTCATGCCAGAGATGATGGTGGACATGGTCAGCACCGTGGTGATTCCTGCCATTGGAGAATAGGGACAAGCTCAGTGACATAACCATTCCGTTCTGGGATCAGGTGCTGGATTACACCAGGGGATGTATTTGCTCACAATATCTGGTGAGCAAAGTTGGGAGTGGGGGAGGAAACCCAGCCCATTACCCTTGTACACATCATGAGCCTAAGCAAGAAGCTCTCCTTGGATCTGTCTTTCCATCTTTTTCTTGCCCTTACCCCAACTGTCCATAGCGTTTCCATCCTTCCATCGAAAGACTTCACAGACTCATACATATCTCTAAGGACACATTTCTTTGCCCTCCGTTGGGCCTCTTTAAACCATCCCAGAAAGGTAAAAAATGTGTTCAATTCTAAAAGTCCTCTGGGAAATAAATTCTAAAACCATTCCTACTACCCTTTCCCATCATTTTACACTTTTCCTTTTAAAGAAATTGTCTTCGAGTCAGTCTTTTATCTTTCATTCATCAGGGAGTGGTCTTGTCATTTTCCATATTTTTCTTTCATATAGAATACTTAACGAGCCATCAGTGTTGCTATTACTTTGTCCCTTGTTACTGAAACTATAGTTCAATTGAGATTTAGAATGGAAGTGTATGGTGGAGGCTCAGTTCAGTGTAAATACTTACTATGCACTTGTGAAATGCCAGTTACTCTCCCCTTCCCCCCTCCCTCCTATCCCCTCCCCCCTCCTTGTTTCCTTCCTTTCCTTTCCTTTATTCTCTGGCATAAGCATCAGAAGTGATGAGATCAAGGTTCTGGGGGACAATGGAGAAAGACTGACTCTGACATTTCCTTAATAAAAGGCTGGCCTAGGGGAGGGCTAGTCTGTGTCTGCACTAATTTCTCAGAGGGATGATGCGAGAGTGTTGCCTGGAAAGTACAGTATTGTAAATATTTGAAATGCACACTAGCTGGCATGGCTTTATTTCCTAACTTCCCACCAGGGAGGCAGAAATGGAGTCCTTAATGATTTTTATAAGTTGTGAGGACATTTTAATGTCAACAGACGGAGTCCCGAACAGCAGGAAGAGCACCGTGATTTACTCCTAAATGTACAGACACAGCATGTGGACAGCTTTCACCAACACATTTCTACCCTTTCGACAATAATTCTTCAAGGTTCTCCTCTGAGGGAGCCCATATGAAAGACAATGACAAATCTACAGAGCTATTCAATTTCAAATTAAGTTTTACTGTTTGTATGATCAAGACCAGACTTGGGGATTTGGCAGCCACCACAGGAGGGCCCTGGGATCTCACCTTCACACTGATTTGAACTCCAGAAGTCACCTGAGTGCTATTCTAGCTCTTACCATTGAATGCAGGCCACCATCTCACTGAGTCCCGGGCTTCCCCAACGATTGAAATATCAACAGTCCGCATATCGGTGGATGCTGTTTGCAGTCCTGGCTACATAAGCATGGAGATGTGAATTTTTTATTCCCATTACAGGTGTACATGTAGCCGAAGCCAAGATTATTAAATAAAGCTTGCTTGCCTTTATTGAATGTTTACCCACCACAAACCTAGGTAAATATTATTAGCCACACGTTGCAGAAAAGAAATATGAGCTGAGAGTGGCTAAGTAACTGGCCTGAGTTTTGTCAGTAGCAGGATCGGAACCTTTCTATTTGAATGTAGAACCCATGTTTTTTACACACAAACCAGCTGCCTCTCATTCTAGACCTATAAAGGGAATCTCTTTTTGTTCTTGAGATTATACACCAATTTCAGGGCATCTGGATGGCTCAACCGTTGGTTGAGCATCCCACTCTTGATTTCCACTGGGGTCATGATCTCAGGGTTGTGGGCTCGAGCCCTGTCTGAGGCTCTGCATTCAGCACAGAGTCTGCTTGAGATTCTCTCCTCCCTCTGCCCCTCTCCCCCTTGCTTTCATTCTCTATTTCTCTAAAATAAATAAATAAAACCTTTTTAAGAAAAGATTATAAACCAATCTCTATACATGAAGCATCTCTGAGAGAAGATACCGCAAAACTGAGGGTAGAGAGGCGCCTGGGTGGCTTGGTCAGTTAAGTGTCTGGTCAGTTAACTAACTTGGTCAGTTAAGTGTCTGACTCTTGCTTTTGGCTTAAGTTGTGATCTCAGGGTCATGAGATTGAGCCCTGCCTTGGGCTTTGCACTCAATGTGGAGTCTGCTTGAGATTCTCTCCCTCTCCCTCTCCCTCTGCCCCTTCCCCACTCATGCTCTCTCTCTCTCTTTCTCTCAAAATAAATAAATAAGATCTTAAAAAAAAAATCTGAGGGTAGAATTATGTCAGGAAGCATGAAGGTATTTTGTGTTTTTCAAAAAGCTAAAAGTCTCATTCCTTTCAGGATTTCACTGGTAAAACTGAAAGAATCCTACACTGACATTCATATTTAGTATCTTTCCTTATTAGTTCAAAAAATTTTAAATGCCTTTTCTTATTGGCCCTCTAAGATAGAACTTGATTTTTTTCAATGGACAGTAACATGGGGCTTAACTGACAAAATAAGGATTTAGAACAAACACATGAGTATATATATATGCCAGGCAGGTCTTGTCATGCATTTTAAATTGATGACTATGGGGCCAGTAAAGGAAACTGCATTATCTTTTTTTTTGCCAGAGAGCAATAAGCTATCAGTCATTTTCCTTCAAAGGGGACTTAGTGCAGCTAATTTACTATATTTCTTTCAAAACCAGCATTTTAAATTTTGCTTGTTTAAAATGAGCAATAAAAAAAAAAATAGAGAGTGGGGAGGAGGGATTGTTTGAGTTTGCGAGTAAAGGATGGGAAAGCTGATATATAAATTCTTAATGCAAAAGAACTTGAGTCAGGAATATTACAGCCACTAATTAAACACACTTATGTCTTGAGCCACCCCTTAGAAATACATTAATCTTGACAAACTGTATTCCTTCCAAATCCAATAAGTTAACATCCCAATAAAGGCATTTTAAACATATGAAGTGACCATTTAGTCAAAGAAAGGTTCTATGCTGGGATTAGAAAATTATTTTCTCACCTACCAACATTGCTATGCATGGTCAGAAAAGTGTTAGGACAAAATATTTAGTTTGGTGCATGGGACTCAACTCCCCTGAGCCCATGAAGTTTCACTATATTAACTCTTAAGGACATGTCTAGGGCCCTACAAAACCCTTTGGTCTGGGGAGAGTTACTCATCTTTGTGTTTCATTGGCCATTTTTGGTTGTGTATGGAGAGGTTCATTGACTGGTGTGATGGTAGTGGGGCATGTAGGCATCACTTATAGAACTAATGAGTCAGTTCATCCCTTCAGTAGCTGTGTTGTGGGCAGCTCTTTTGAAGGGATAGGTATCTACATTCACCTTTAAATGAGTAAAAACACTTTCCCTGTAGGCCTAAGCAGAAAGAAAATACTAAATGATGTGAGGGAAAGGAAGATAGGCTGGATATCCTAACACCATCACTCTATGGCCAGCAACCAACGACCATTATCCCACGAAGGTGGTGCCAGAGTCCAGGGCCTAGAAGTTCTGGTAACCTCTATGATGGTTAAATGAATTGCTCCTAAGTACTTACTTGTTCAGTTCTATGGCATATTTTCTGTTAGGAGACATTTTTCTTTATCAGTGATGACATGCCTGAAAACTTTAGTTGTCTGTTTCCTGGTAAATGACCCGATGACTTAATATGTTGTCCATGAATGGCACGCCCCGTGCAGAGGGGCCAAATGAGAAAGAGGGAGGCGAAGAAAGGAAGGACAGAGAAGGAAGAGATGAGAGTACAATACTACTCATCCTTCCATGAGGGTTAGGACACCCTTGAACAGCTTTACAAGAGTCTTGCTTCCTCTCCACACCAAATCAAATGGAAAGATAGATTAGTATTTTTAACCCATCCCACATTCCAAGTTATGGTAGCTATTATCTCTTATGAGAATTGCCTAGTCTCGGGCGCCTGGGTGGCTCAGTTGGTTAAGCGACTGCCTTCGGCTCAGGTCATGATCCTGGAGTCCCTGGATCGAGTCCCGCATCGGGCTCCCTGCTCGGCGGGGAGTCTGCTTCTCCCCGCTCATGTGCTCTCTTTCTCATTCTCTCTCTCTCAAATAAATAAATAAATAAAATCTTTAAAAAAAAAAAAAAAGAATTGCCTAGTCACAAGTGATATTTCCATGCTGTTCAGCCTCCATTGTTTTTCACTTGAAACATGACAAATATGAAAGGATCTTAACCAGCAAATGATTCATTCTTAATTAGCAAATGAATCCAAATGTGGAAAGGTCTTAGCCAGCAATGAATTATCACTGTTTCCAGTTAGTAACTAAAATATAGTTATTAAAACATGGTGGGCTAAACACTGGCAATTTAACAACTATATATTGAGCACAAAATATGTGCAGGGTACTGTGCTAGTCACTACAGGAACAAAAAAGGTGGTCATAATGATCCTTGGCCTTAAGGAACTCACCTTCTACTAGAGGAGACAAGATAAGCTACCAAGGCACCCCATGGCTACATACAAAATAGAGGAAGTAAGGTAGAAGAAATACCTTAGAAGAGATACGAAACACCATGTGGCTCCAATATGTGAGACACCATGTCTGCCTGGAGCCATTAGTAAAAGCTTGTGGCCATTGAGAAATGGCAAGACTTTGACAGAGAAGGATAGGTAGAGAGGGCATTCTAGGTAGAGTAAGAACAAGAACAACGGTACAGAAGCACTGCAGAGCAGATAAGCAGTTAGGCATAGGTGGCTGTTTGAGAACACTGAATATTCAAATTGGTTGAAGCTTAGGGCAACTGTACTGGGGCAAGAATATGGTTGAAGATTTAGCAAATAAAAATATGGGACACTCAGTTATATCTGAATTTCAAATAAACGACAAATAATGTTTTAGTATAAGTGTATCCCATGCAATATTTAGGATATACTTATACTAAAACATTATCTGGCGCTTATCTAAAACTCAAATTCAGCCAAGTGTCCTCTATTTCATTTGGTGACCCTCAAGTGACACCTTGGATTCCAAGCTGAGAGTATTTATTCTAATGGTATTTAAGATAGAGTATTGTGATCACAGTTGAGTTTTGAGATATTATTCTGGTAGTAGGGTTGAATTGTGGTAAGAATAGTAGGAAGTGAAATAAGCAATTATAAGGCCTGTACAAGTCCATACTACAACTTTGTGCAAATTAATAAATTTTCTGGAGGATGTCACCCCTTTGTTCTGGAGGATGTCATCCCAAACGATGTCCCATGGAGCTTGGGCTGGATTTCTGCTCCCTACTCCCATCTGGGTCAGATTTCACAGCCTTGCAAGGTGGCCTTGGGCAGGTAGGGGTCTGTTAGAGCAATCCAGGGAAAATTAACAAGGGTCCCAGGTCTGGTCAAGGCAAGAGGAGTGGAAGAGAAAAGATAAGCATATTAGAGAGAAGGCTGACTCTGAAGATTTAGATACCTTATAGCCACAGTTCTCAAAGTGGGGTCAGTGGGTCCTTTGGGCTCCCCAAAACATTTTCAGAGGGTCTGTGTAATGAAAATGAGTTTCACAATACTAAGACATTGTTTACCTTTCTCATTATGTTGATATTTGCAATGGTGGGAAGCATTGGAGGTAAAAGCTGTTGTTGCCCTAGCATGAATTAAGGCAGCAGCACCCAACTGACCTAACAGTCACTGTGTTCTTCAGCTTTTAGCATCACAATAAAAAAATCTGTAAAAATTGTTAATTTTATTAAATTATAGCCGCTGTGTATATGCCTTCTTAATATTCTGGTTAATGAAATGAGCAGTATATAGAAAGCACTTCTGCATACCAAAGAGCAATGGCTATCTTGAGGAAAAGCTCTCAGGCAATTGAGTTATACGCTGAACACCAGACGCTTTGAAAAATGGAACACCACTTTCACTTAAAAGAACAACTCACAAAAAAAAAAAAAAAAAAATAACAACTCACAGACAAACTATGGTTGTTCAGATTTGGATATCTGGCAGACATTTCTCAAAACTGAGTAAAGGAAGCCTCTCACCTGAAGTAAAACAACTCATGATATTTGTTGTCTAATGATAAAATTTGAGCTTTCAAGTCAAAACTAGAATGATGTTGAATATGTATCCGTCACTATGACCTTGACAGCTTCCCACTACTCACTTTTTTTTTTTAAAGATTTTATTTATTTATTTGAGAGAGAGAATGAGAGAGAGAGAGAGCATGAGAGGGGGAGGGTCAGAGGGAGAAGCAGACTCCCTGCCAAGCAGGGAGCCCAATGCGGGACTCGATCCAAGGACTCCAGGATCATGACCTGAGCCGAAGGCAGTCGCTTAACCAACTGAGCCACCCAGGTGCCCCCACTACTCACTTTTTAATCAGATTAATGGTGACATTAATGAATGTGCTTTTTAAAAATATTTTATTTATTTACTTATTTATTTATTTAGTGTGAGCAGGGGGATGGGTAAAGGGAGAGGGAGAGAGAGAATCTCAAGCAGATTCCACACTGAGCACAGAGCCCAACACAGGGCTCTATTCCACAACTCTGAGATCATGACCTGAGCCAAAATCAAGAGTCAGATGCTTAACCAACTGAGCCACCCAAGTGCCCCGAATGTGATTTTTTTGACATTGTATAGTGAATTATGTGGGCGTTGAGAAGATATAGCTCAGTGCACTGGTAGTTTTCAAATGATTGATGCTTGAGTAAAAAGATCTAGTCAAAATGCAAGATAGATCAACGCACTTTAATCTAATAGAATAGAAAAAATTCACTGATATGGTTTCAGATTCCACATTCCACATTAACTAAACTTTAAGAAACTGTCACTTGCTGAGTTTTGGTGCAATGTCAAGGAAGACTATGCACAATTATCTGAAAACACTATTAAAATATGGCTCTTTTCTCCAATCACGTATCTGAGCAAGACCAGTTTTCTTTCTATATTTCAGCTAAAAGTTATTACAACAGATTGAATGAAGAAGCAGAGATAAGAAATCCAGCTGCCCTCCAGAAGGCCAGATAGTAAAGGTTTGCAAAAATGTACAACAATGCCACTCTTCCAACTATTTTTTTGTTTTAGAAAAAAACTATTTTTCATAGAATGTGTTAACTTGTAATGAGTTTATTATTGCTATTTTTAAATGGACTAATACATATTTTTAAAAATTCTGTTTTAATATCCAACATGGCTAATAATGATAGATATAACCCACAAAAACAAAAGCTCTCTGGGGTTCCTCATAATTTTTAAGGTGTAAATGGGTCCTAAGAACCTAAGAATGACTGCTAAAGACTAAGAAGGAAATTGAGGATCCAAATACGGAAGATTCAACACATTGGGGGCCCTTAAAAGAACAAGAAAAGCCAAGAGAAAAAGTGGAGTTTGGGCAGGGATGGTGGAGGAGGTAATAGTAGTCTGTTGTTGGGTTTTGAGCATGTGGCGTGCCCACAGCACTTGGAGATGAAGTCCAGCAGGCAGCTGGGAATACTATCTGGAACTTGAGGGAAGGATTTGAGATAAGGACTTAGATTTGGGATATATTTTCATAGAGACAGTAGTCAGAAACAAGAGTGTTGCTCCATTTGATGAGCGAATCAAAAGCGAGCAAAACCTTGGGAGGGGGTTACCAGACTCAAGGAGTAGAAGGAAGACAAAGTAGGAAGACAAATGAAAGAAAAATCTAAAAGAGGAGGAAACCTAGGCTAGTGCAGAGTATTGCAAATGCATTTATTGTTTGTTTGTTTGGTTTTATCAAACACTATGGACCAGGCATCGGCCCAGGCAGTTGACATGAATGCTCCCATTTATTTCATCATTCATTTCATACGGTGACCTTGGAAGGCTGTATTAATCATCTCATTTTGCAGATGAAGAAGAGGAGGCTGGGCTTTTGACACTTGGTTCTGAATTTGGAGAGGATGCTTAATAGTGTCAAATACTTCAGTGTGATGAAGGGGAAACAACCGAGAAAAGGCAAATGGGATAGACAGATAGTCAGAGGGACCTTCTGGAGAATCAGGTAGCCCAGTATTTGGAAACAGCCAGTCAAGCAGAATGCAAAATATCTTTTTTTTAATTTATTTTATTTTATTTTATTTTATTTTATTTTATTTTATTTTATTTTATTTTATTTTTAAGAGAGAGAGAGCACTGGGGGGAGGGGGAAGGGAGAGAGAAAATCTTAAGCAGGCTCCAGGCCCAGCACAGAGCTTGGTGCAGGGCTTGATCTCATGACCTGAGCTGAAATCAAGAGTCGGATGCTTAACCGACTGAGCCACGCAGGCGCCCCCAGAGCACAAAATATCTTTGAAAAACCTTGAGGGTGTTAAGAAGCAAAAGCCTGAGAGGATAGCAGTGTATACTATAGTATACACTGTAGTGTATTAGGTATAAACTGTACTATAAACTATACAGTATAAACTGTAGTATAGGAATACTACAGTTCCCTTCAGTAAGATAAGAGGGGAGAGGGACACTTCTGATTTATATGTTATTTTACATAAATCTGCATAGCAATTTCCCAACCCCCTAGGGAATCAGATGTAGATGCAAGAAGCATAGAATTTCAGGAGAGACTTAAAGGCATTTCAGTGTTCTCCATTCTCCCCAGCCCGCCCTGGAACCAGCTTCTATCACTTGTCATTTTAAAAGTGTAAGAGCTGAGCAGTAGGCTTCAGGAATCTGATTGAAAATCATGTTCACAAACCTTTAGAGACTGAACGTCTTTCTCATTCTGTCTTGAGGGCTGGAAATGTGCCTCTCATCTCCCGTTCAGCTCTACCCTACCCCACTGCCGTATGAGGTCAGGGCGCAACTGCTCTGATGTGAAGTCACAGCCGCAATAATTTAATTACTCATTCAGATGGTATTTTTCTCCCATGAAGATAGTCAAGCCTCAAATGCTTATAGATTAAAGCTTTTAATAGGGGAAAGAGGTGAACAAATTATTAATATTAATGACAATTTGTGTCTTTCAAATGATCTTTTGAAGTATGCATATAATTTGTGAACATTAGCTTAGAAATCACCCTTTCTGGAATGAATTGTGTGATAATTACAATGATTGTGAAGCACTTATAACAATCTTCTGTCTAGGTAGAGCATTACAGGTCAAAGAACAAAATCAGCTGAAATGAGGGAGCTCTGCCCTGAAACAGCGGAGGAGGCAAGTGGGATTGACTCTTGGGTTCTCATTAAGTAACAGGTTATCCAAGTGCTTAGCTGGGCATCTTCCACTTTGTAAGAACTCAGTCACTGCTAAGCAGGCCTGCCATCGTTCCCATAAATCAGTATGTGTGACAGCGGCATGTGGCATGCCATGCTAGACAGAGTAGATAATCATACCTGTGTGATGACTTAATGAAGCCAGCAATGCCTCCCCCTTTGAATCTCTTGCCAACTAAGGAACCACAGTAACAAATTTCACTGTGGTTTGTTCTGATTTTGGTGTTTAGGCTAAGCCCCAATTTTTAATTAGCATTGCCCCCTATCCCAAGAAGTAATGTATTAAGATACCAGTAGTACAGTGTGCATTAGTTTGAAGGTTCTTTTTTTCTATGATGCAAAGGTTTGTCATGCAAAGCAAAGTGGGTTGGGGTAAGAGATGGGGAGGTTTCCCTGAAAGTGAGGAGATAGGTTTGTAAAGTGAGGCTATTTATGCTCCATAATTTCATAATTTCTCCTTATTATTCCCCTTTTGGTCATCTGGTTCAGGCTTTATACCTAATGCCTCAGTTCCCCAGGAAAGAAAGAGTCCAATCATATTTTGCCCCCAAGGCTGTCAAGATAAATATTGTAACCTGAGTGCATGTCTCTAAGTACCCCTACTAAACCATCACTCTTTTCCTCTCCACTTATCACCACTTATTTACCTTCTTGAACTTTCTCTGATATTAACATTTCACAAAGGTACAGAAAGACTTACCCAGGGAAACTCTTGCAGGAACAGCTCTCTGGTCAATCCAAAATGAAACCCAGGAAAGCATTACCATCAGCATAGCTGGGAAATACGTTTGTAGCACAACGAAGAAGATATGCCTCCTTAGCACAAAGTTGATGAAAAGCCTATTGTACCAACCTATGAGAAAAAGCCAGAGTTTTCCTTAGAACAGGCTTCCTCATGAAAGCATCACACTAAGTGGAATCACCTGCTTCTTTAAACTCTAAGCTCTAAGGGAACATGGAACTGAACACACTCACCCTTGTTTACCCAGCAGGAGGACAGGGCCTGGGCCTGTCACTCCATCAATGTTTGTTGAACTAACTGACCTGTAGTCTGTTTAGTTATGTGATTCAAAGATTCCCCTTAGGTATGTGCACCCCAATGTTTATAGCAGCAATGTCCACAATAGTCAAACTATGGAAAGATCCAAGATGTCTGTCAACAGATGAATGGATAAAGAAGATGTGGTATTTTTGGAATATTATGCAGCCATCAAAAAACCCTGAAATCTTGCCATTTGCAATGATGTGGATGGAACTAGAGGGTATTATGCTAAGTGAAATAAGTCAGTCAGAGAAAGACAAGTATCATATGATCTCACTGATATGAGGAATTTGAGAAACAAGACAGAGGACCATAGGGGAAGGGAGGAAAAAATGAAACAAGGTGAAACCAGAGAGGGAGACAAACCATAAGAGACTCTTAATCTCAGGAAACAAACTGAGGTTTGCTGGAGTGGTGGGGGGTGGGAGGGATGGGGTGGCTGGGTGATGGACACTGGGGAGGGTATGTGCTATGGTGAGCTCTGTGAATTGTATAAGACTGATGAATCACAGACCTGTACCTCTGAAACAAATAATACATTATATGTTCAAAAAAAAAAGAAGATAGTAGGAAGGGAAAAATGAAGCGGGAAAATCGGAGGGGGAGATGAAACATGAGAGACTATGGACTCTGAGAAACAAACTGAGGGTTTTAGAGGGGAGGGGGGCGGGGGCATTGGTTAGCCCAGTGATGGGTATTAAGGAGGGCACATATTGCATGGAGCACTGGGTGTTATATGCAAACAATGAATCGTGGATCACTACATCAAAAACTAATGATGTAATGTATGACGACTAACATAACATAATATAATAAAATTAAAAATAAAAGATTCCCCTTAAATTTCATAGCTGCTGTTCAGGAATGACTGGTAATTATATTTTGTGGAATGGCCTTTAAAGACCTTTCTCCAAAATATATTGTGTTTGCATTGTTTCTGCAAGTGGGCAAATCTTCAATACATGACAAATGACTGGGTGAAATAGCCAATAAACCATTTATTAGCTTCAACAAATGAAAGGGAAAATTTTACCTGAAGGAAAAGATTCACAATAGCTACTGAGTCATTGGATTCCAAGTTGGAATCCAGACAGCGAGGGATTCATAAAGGGAGTGGGTGAAAGGAATATCCATAAACTGTTTGTATTATTTCAAATTCTGGTGGGTACCATTCATTTATCTATAATAAATCTGAAAAAAAAGTAATCAAATGATGATGTTTCTTTGCTTCTGGTTGGAATTATATAAACTCATGTTGGTAATATTGATTGATTCATGCTCATCAGAAGCAACAATTGCAGTCACATCCGTACAATTTTGTTCAGGTTTCCTTTTTCACATTGGTTGAAAGGAAGTTTAAAACCAAAAAAAACAAGGGACTATAGGTTAAAAATTATAAAACAAAATCATACGCATTGTAAAAGGGTTTAAAGAATACTTCTACTAGTCTCAGTAGTAATTTCTTAGGAAACTCAAGATGGCACACTTATTAGATGGATCAAGTCAATATTTAGGTATTCGGCCCAAAACATAAACCGAGCAAACCCACCCTGAATTGGCAGACTCTCCTCTTAGTATTCTATTCGCAATTACGTGCCGATGACCCTTCTTGTCCCTATCTGTTCTGAGGTTCTCTCTCACCATCAGTTGATGTATGTTTCAGGAATATCAAACAATTTCATTCCCAAGGGAAATAGAAGACCCATTACATAGTGCATTGTAAAGTCAGAATATACAGTATTTTTTGAGCTACTCATTGTCTTGTATTACCCATGTTACAGACCCACTTCATTATTGTGTGCTGTTGAGAATTTTGATTATAGCTGTAGACTGGAATAACAGCCTCTCTGATATTATATCGTCATATAATCATTGTGAGATTAAAGGAGATAAGGAAAAGTTGTGGAAGAATTTCATAAAGACACTGTTAGTATATATGGTTTTAACTATGAACTAAATTTTGGTAACAGGGTCCTTTCTTTACTCATAATTTTCTGAATAATAACTTTGTTTTTGGCAACTGAGCAGGAGAAATGCTGCTCTGTTGTGTGGTTCTTCAGGGCAGGGGAGACTAGGGATCATATTGTGGTTGAAGCTATAGGCCAGGAAGAGCTCTCTCCACCACCAGGAAAGGTGGTGCAGCCTTGAAAAGATGTGGAACCCTCATTTTGGATAGTGTGATAAAGAGTCTGACTCCACTTTTGATATTTGACTTCTCATATCTCCCAAGCCCTATTTTCCCTCCCCATTTTGTCCCACATCTGGGCAAACCAATAAGAAAGCTGCGTGCTCCCTCTTTTGACACCCATGGGAAGTTCAAAGCATGCAAGGGAGCCCTCACCCTAGCCCCACCCTCTAACCACCATAAAACCCCAAGCCAGTCACCCCTCCTCATTTTCTCAAGCCATTTTCAGACCTACCTGGGAGCCTACCTCACTCTCTCTAGAAAACCTCGTTATGTGTGCAATAAATCTTTTTACCCTTCTGCTAAGTGTGTGGCATCATCAGTTTTGACATCTGAACCACATTCTGGGTGGAAAGGCCCATCAGCCTCCATTAGGTTGTTGCACAGTGGAAAGAAGGGGAGTTTATGAAAGAGAGAAGAGGGCTGGAGAGTTGGCAGCCAGGAAAATGCAAAAGAGGGGAAGTGATTGAGGAGTCAGTCCCAAGAAAAGGTTCAAGAAGGTTTTTATACCTAGAGACTGTCACCTTCAATGGCCTGTGACATTAAAGGCCTCATTCTGTGTTGAAAGGATCCAGATGATGTTGTTGATGAAAACAGTGACGATAATAGTTACTAGCTCATATTTCCTGAGCACTTACCATATGGCAGACGGTATTTGAAGTTATTTATGGCAGATGGTATTCTAAATTATTTAAATGTATTAAATCATGTATCCTCACACCCCTATGAGGTAGAGAGTGTTATAAAAACAACTTAAAGATGAAGACATTGAGGCTTAGGGAGACTAACCAACTTGCCAATGTTTCTAGTAAGTGGCAGGGCCAGGATTTGAACTCATGTAGTCTGTCTCCAAAACTTGTACTTTTAGCCACTACATTATGCTACAGTAAAGAATAATTATCAACGCATTCTTTAGGGGCAGGAGTCATTTTTTTTTCCTTTGTAAATTTACAGTGCATGATTGTGAGGGACATTGAAAGGCACGAGAGGGCAGAGGCCCTCCCCTGCTTGTTAACATTGCCAGGAAAGAGTGGGAACCTGATGGTTCAGCTATCAAATGGAAACTAAAGTTGTATAGTTATAACTCTACTTCTGGCTCAGGGCCAGAAGTACAGTTTTTTCTGTAGAGCTGATTTGGCTACACAGAGGTTATGGTAGTTGTTCTAATGATAGGAATGAAGACAAAATATAAAAAAAATTATTTTTGATGAAGCTAATATGTTTAAGCAGGATACTAACCTGAGAAAAACACTTGGGTTTAGGTCTCAGGAGACCATATTTAATAATTCACGGATAATGTGAGGCAGAACTATCATATACTTGTGAGCTAAAATAAATTTGTAAATGCTGATATTTCTGAAACCTAAGAATCATTGAATAAAACCATATATGATTAATAACTTGATATTTGGGGCGCCTGGGTGGCTCAGTTGGTTGGGCGACTGCCTTCGGCTCAGGTCGTGATCCTGGAGTCCCGGGATCGAGTCCCGCATCGGGCTCCCTGCTCAGCGGGGAGTCTGCTTCTCCCTCTCCCGCTCCCCCCTCTTGTGCTCTCTCTCTCAAATAAATAAATAAAATCTTTAAAAAAAAATAAATAAATAACTTGATATTTGGAGGTGCCTGGGTGGTGCAGATGGTTAAGCGACCCACTCTTGGTTTCAGTTCAGGTCATGATCTCAGGGTCATGAGATCAAACCCCGCCTGGGGTTCCACACTCAGTGCAGAGTCTGCTTAAGACTCTCTCCCTCTCTCTCTGCCCTTCCCAGTCCCACTCTCAATCTCTCTCTCAAATAAATAAATAAATAAAATCTTTAAAAAACTTGATATTTGACTACAACTTCCAAAATGCTTTACTCTTATATTTTTTATAGTCTTAAAGCCCATTTTAATCTTTCTTATTAAAAATGTATACACTGTAACAATTTAAAAATTCAGAAGTGTTGAAATAAAATTGAAAATATTCCCAATCTATACTCAACTCTCGGAAGTATCAATTGTTAATCTTTCTGGACATTAAAAAAACATATATATATAAATCCTCTTTTTAAAAAAATATTTTATTTATTTATTTGACAGAGAGAGACAGCGAGAGCAGGAACACAAGCAGGGGGAGTGGGAGAGGGAGAAGCAGGCTTCCCGCGGAGCAGGGAGCCCGATGCGGGGCTCGATCCCAGGACCCTGGGACCATGACCTGAGCCGAAGGCAGACGCTTAACGACTGAGCCACCCAGGCGCCCCTTTTAGTGGATTTTAAAACACTTAAGAGCATCTTTCTGAGCAGGAAGTTTTTCAATGGAAGTATTTTGCATGGCTTTAGGCAGACTCTAAAACATGACCAGAAGAAGTAAAAAAATCAACTAGTGTTGGACCTGCCTGGTAGGGCTTAAAAAACCTGACAAGGACAAATAAAAAGACAGCAAAGCCAATGGAATGGCATACTGGTGAAGTAAGAATTTGGAAATGAAATTTAACCTTTTCTTTTTAAGAGGATGGTTGGGTGTATATTAATGGATACTAGTGTTTCAAAATCTGAAATGTCATTGCCATTAATATACACGTACTATATACTCTGTGCAGGAAACAATACTCTTAGATTTCTATGCTTCATATGTATGACATTGTAATAGCTTCAAACATTGCAAAGACTTAGTCACAATCTATCATGTGCCAAAGTTATTTCATCATAACAACAGCAAAATGAAAATAGCTATAAATTATACTTTGACATGTATCATTGTTCATCCCACACTTTCCTTTGTTTAAATATTAATTAAATTTAGGACTCCGAGCATTAAAAATCCTGATAAAAACATACACAGTTGACCCTTGAACAATGTAGGGGTTAGGAATGCTGGCCCTGGTGTTGTTGAAAATCTGCAGAGAACTTTCTAGTCCCCCCAAACCTAACTACTAATAGCCTACTGCTGTCTGGAAGCCTCACTAAACATAACAGTTGAGTAAGACATATTTTGTACGTTATATGTCTTATATACTGTTTTCTTACAATAAAGTAAGCTAGAGAAAAGAAAATGTTAAAAAACCATAAGGGAGAGAAAATGCATGGGCAGTACCATACTGTATTTATTGAAAACATTCGCATATAAGTGGACTGTGCAGTTCAAACTCATGTTGTTCAAGGGTCAACTGTATTTACGTATATAGAGAAAGAGAGAAAAGAAAAAGGAGAAGGACATATATAAAAATAATAACAGTTTATCTCTAGGAGGTGGGATTACAAAGGCTTTTTCTTTAAACTTCTCTGAATATTTTTTTCAAATTATCTGCCTTTTATTCATTCATTCGTTCAACAATTACCTATTGAGCATCTAGTATGTGCCAGGGGTATACCAATGATCAAAACAAATAATAGGTGTGTTACTTATATAATCAGAAAAGAGAAAAGGCCACAAGCATTATTATAGTTAATAGCATTACCTGCTGAATCCCAAGCATTGTAGACAAATAAGTGAAATAGAGCATTCGTTCTGGATCTAAATGGCTAAATAGCTGTTGGTTCTAGAAAGTCCTTTAGCTTCCCTGTGATGTAAATTTTGATTTCTCTCTTAATGATTCAGGCTTTTAGATAACAACCTGATAACGCCTCTCCCAAGTCTAAGGGCAGAGTAGAGCACCTCCAGGGAGAAAAGTCAGTAGGTAAAAGGATTCTAGGCAGGGCAGCCCTGAAACTCAGGGGCCAGCATACATTTTCCAGCCTAGCTATGGCTTCAAAAATCTAAAACGGCATTTTATACGGATTCTTTCTGAAATGACCCAAAATGCTAATAACCAGGGAAGAGAAAGCTACTTCTAACTTTAATCAACAGCGATCAAGTATAATTTAAAAAGTGCCATGTATACATGTTGCCAAACAAAAAATATATCTGTCATAGTAAAGAGAATACAATATAGGCCTGATTGAATGGACTTTCTGTTTTACTCCCTGATTCACTCAGCCATACTTATTGAGTATATGCACTACTGAAGCAAGCACAGCAATATTTATCGAGTATCTATGATGTGCCATGCCCATTCCAGGTGCTGGGGAAGAAATGATGAACAAGACAGACAGATTTCTTGCACTCTTTCTAGTCAGGCCCTCAGACAAGAAAGCCGTCAACTAGAGATGTATTTCAGGTAGCATTAAGTGCTGTGAGGACAAATACAGACAGGGAATGGTGAGGAAGGAGGCCTACTTTAGACATGATGGTTAAGAAAGCACTCTTTGAGATGATATTTGAACAACACCCTGAATGGAAGGAGGGAGCCGGTCATGAGAAAACTGGGGGAACATCACTCCAGGCAGAGGGAAGGAAAGGCCACAGCAGCTGTGTGGGTAGAATGAGACACGTGTGTTTGAGGACAGCGTGGAGAGAGCAGAGGGGGCGGGGGTAGTGGGTGAGGTCAGAGGTAGATCATGTGGGCCTTGTAGGCCATTTGGGAAAGTTGAGTTTTGTTTTAAGTGTGGTGGAAACACACTGGAGGGTTTTTAGCAGGAAAGGATTGTGGTCTTTATGTTTTCAAAGATCACTCTGTCGGCTGCATTAACAGTAGACTGCAGAGGCCAGGAGTGGGAGCAAGATGTTTATTTAGAGGTGACGGCATGAGGAGGAGAAGTCACGTACTGGAAAGGGGGAGGAGGCTGCCTGTAAAGAAGGAAAGAGGGTACTGGCTAAACGGGACACTTGTTTGGGTTCAGGTCTCTTCACATGTTGCGGTACTTTGCAAACAGTAGGTGCTCAGTAAGTGCTGATAAACTGTCCACATAAAATAATGCACCTGTGCTGCTGTAGAAGGCAAATCCACTGGATGCACTGAACTCCTCAATGAAGAACCGAGAAAGGGAAATATGCTCATCAGTATTCAGGGACTTGTTTCCCCGTTTCCAGTACAACATTAGATCCTCTTCATTGTAGGCATCTAAAACAAGAGAATAATATTCTTGTTGCTAGAATCAGTTCTTGTGCGCTCCATGAGGTCTGTAGCCATGTTTTACACAGTTCTGTATCTCCGGTGCCTGGTCCAGTGACATGTAGATATCGGATCCTGAAAAACGTTTGCCGATAGACTAATAATACCCATACCTACCAAAAGAAAACAATAATCTCCAAAACTTCGACCCTAATCACCGGCATAGTGTGGAGGTCTTTCTTGTGCCCACACGTTGAGTTAAAACTCTCCAAATAGCTGCTCCCCTCCCTGTGTGCAGAGTCCTGTCAGAACACCATCTGCTCCGAGTCAGAGGCCTGACCCTAGGTCAGCAGGCCCCTTTATTTGGTAGCTCTCTCAGATGAAATTCCAAAATCAGCTGAGCTCATAAAGAGTTTTCTTCTGAAATCAAATAGCGTTATAGAAAGCTTCTAATGGATTTGGGGAGGAGCATCCACTGAGATTCCCAGCATTTTGGCCAATTATGAAAATTTGCAGTCAGATTTTAAGATGTTGTATCAAAAACAACTGATGGGGGGGGCGCCTGGGTGGCTCAGTCGGTTAAATGTCTGCCTTCGGCTCAGGTCATGATCCCAGGGTCCTGGGATCGAGCCCTGCATCGGGCTCCCTGCTCAGCGGTGAGTCTGCTTCTCCCTCTCCCTCTGCCTGCCACTCCGCCTGCTTGTGCTCTCTCTCTCTTTCTCTCCATCAAATAAATAAAATCTTAAAAAAACAAAAACAAAACAAAACAAAAAACCAACTGATGGGTCAGCAACAGTGATTGACAAGGAGCCGGCTCAGAGCCCTCTGGCAGGGCTTTGATTAGAGGGTCTATGTCTAGAGCTGCCTTTTTCTGGGGAACCCAAGTACATTTAATGGAAGTTTGTAACTTATATGGGAACATGAATTCCAGAGCTTTCCAAATTTGGGAGGTGTGTCAGTCTATGTTAATAACATCAGCAAGAATATACCCTTTTAGGGAACTTGTTCCTTTATAACCAGGTGGAAACTACAGAATATGTACTATGAAAACATCCTTTCCCTGCATGTTCTCTTTTGAGAGACAATCTGCCATCATCTTTGGTTTAAAAAAAAAAGTAATTATTTTGAACCAACATACTTAACTTATATCAAGATTTTTAAATGCTTGTTAAGAACATGCTTATATACGTGCAGGTATGTGATGGTATGTTCAGATCATGAGTACTCATTCCATCAGGAAGTAAGACTTACAGCTTTCCAGTTCAAGGGAACAGTTTTGAGTGTCAAGAGGAAACCTGGTGAAATCCATAAAGCACATGGCTGAAACAGTTATCCTATAAAAGGAGAGAGAAAACAGAAACTGCAGATCATTTCACCATATGGCCAAATAAACCTGTAATACTGAAACTCCCTTACTGTGGTGCTTGCTTTGTGTGCCTTTGAAGAATAGTGTGAAACAGGCATTACCATCCTCTATCCAAATAATGTCTAAGGACGCAAACCCAGGAAGGTGTGTAGTTTGCTGAAAACACAGGGTTAACACAGGAATTCCTGCCCTAAAGATTGTTCCTGATCTCACTGTTTCCTAGTCTGCGCCCTCTGTATTTTTTGGCTCCGATGTCTTCAGAAAAACATACTTCAAAGGGAGATGACTTTTAAATAGATTTAAATATTTTCTGCTTTTTCGAAGATCCAAACTTCGTTTCTAGTCATAAAGGGCTGGGATGGTGGTAATAAAAACCTATGGGTAAAGGTTTCTCTCACAAAGCAAGTTTACCTGGGAAAATTCTCTTTCCAGGAGTGAGGAGAAAGCCTGGAGCATTTTCAGTTATAGATTTATGTGATCAATGCATAATTCAGGTGCTATTAAGGCTTGCATACTGATGAGGATTGTTTTTTTCAAATTTTATATCCTCCTAGATTTTTCTGGCTTTAGGCAGAGGCTGCTATACTATGATCCTGCCTCAAAGTACAAACTCTGGTATCCACAACAGCAGATCAGAGGTTTATAAAAGGCCCCTGAGCAAGTCTGCACAAAACAAAGGCAACAGCTGCTCCTACCCATGGTGCCCCCAAGTTAATCAGAGAAGTAGAACCATTTTATCTTCCATGGGGTTGAATTCTACTGTCAATAGTCATGCAGCAAAATGCCAACCCAGGGAAGTATCTGGAGGACTTTGTGTCACAAAACACTCATTTTGGTATATTCCTGCTACAGTTGACCTTTGAACACTTCAAGGGTTAGGGGCGCCAACTCCTGTGCAGTTGAAAATCACATATAACTTTTGACTCCCCCAAAATTTAACTACTAAAAGCCTACTGTTGACCAGAAGCCTTACTGACAACATAAACAGTCAATTAACACATATTTTTATATGTATTTTATACTGTGTTCCTACAGTAAAACTAGAAAGAAGAGATATTATTAAGAAAATCATAAGAGAAAATACATTCACAGTACTGTACTGTATTTATCAAAAAAAAAATCCACATATAAGTAGATGTGTGCAGAAGGGACCTCTGAAGTCTTTGAGTCTATTCCTTCATAGTAGACATGAATAAATTAACAACCAAAGTGGTCAAGTAAGTGGTGGTAATGAGAAAACTATCCATGACACTTATTCAAGAACAGTAAGGAAGAATTTATTTAGGGGAACTACTATAATTTGGTTTATTAACAAGGGAGAGAGGAGTGGGCCTAACTCCAAATACAACAAGGAAAAGTAGGAATTTATAGCCAAGGAGCAGGGTTGGGGGCAGTGGATGGAAACTACTCAGAGGAAACATCACTCGTAAGAGGTGGGTGGGAGGGTGGTTCTAGCTAAAACGACCTAACAGGACCCTCGCTGAAGGCAGGCCAGGGTGATCAGATATCACTTGGGGGTGGTAGAAGATGAGGAATCTGATCAGATTTGGAGGGTGATCAGATATTGCAGATGGAGGGTTCTGGCTGACTGCACTTAGCAGAGACAAACACGGAAGCTCAAAAGTCAGGGACTAGGTGAGAAGAAAGTTCAGAGGAGCCTAGCAGAGTTTGGCCAAAGAGAGAATCTTTGTCAGTAGATGGTGTCAGAACCAAGCCTGGAACCAGGTAACCTGGCTCCACGCTTGGACTGGCTCTGCTGTCAGCTAGAATAGTTGTGTGGACAACAATTTTGAGTCCTTCTGTGTTTGGGGATTCCCCAAGACCACCGTCAGGTTCCATGATTTGCTAGGAGGACTCACAGAACTCATAAAACCTTTTACACTAACAGTTATGGTTTACTGCGATGGAAGGACACAGATAAAAATCAGCAATGGAAAAGGCACAGAGGACAGGGTCCAATAGAGACCAGGAGCAAGTTTCCAGATGTCCTGTTCTAGTGGAGTTATGTGGACAGTGCTACCGTCCCAACAGTGATGTGTGACCATGGGGTACTGCCAACCAGGGAAGCTACCTGAACCCTGGGGTCCAAAGTATTAGAACTGAGAGTTGGTCCCATAGGTCCAGCTGACCTTGGTCTCCAGCCTGTCCAGAGGTCAAGCTGATACCAGGTAACTCAAAGCCTCCTCCATAAATCCCATTGTTAGCATAGACTGTCTGCTGTGGCCCAAGGCCTCAGGGTCAACAAAGATCCTCTTATCAGGCAGGATATTTGAAGAGCTTGGAGACTGAGCCAGAAATCATTCTTTGGAATGTGCAGGGTAAGGACAATCTACTGAATTAATTCTTTCATCAAAATAATTAATTTTAAGAAGTTGAAAGTTTTAAACAGTTGATTCCTTGGCCAGACGCTGCCATTCTGCTTCTGATTCCTAGTGAGGCCTGACTCCAGTATGGTTCCGAGTCCCATGTTCCTCCTGACTTAAAAGTTCTACCGAAAGTATTACTTTCCTTTCATTGCCTTTTTAAAAACATTGACAGCAATATGGCAAGAGCACCTTTGTCCTAAAGCGAGCACGGTGTTTTTAGTGCACAAAAAGAACCTGTATTAGTTTTCTATTGCCACTGTAACAAATTACCACAAACTTGGTGGCTTAAAACAACAGAAATTTATTCTCTCACAGTTCTGAAGGACAGAAGTCTGAAATTAGTATCACTACACCAAAATTGAGGTGTCAGAAAGACCCTGGTCCCTCCAGAGGCTCTAGGGGGAAAATGCATCCCTTGCCTCCTACAGCTTCAGGCGGCACCTGACATCCCTGTGCTAGTGGCTACATCACTCCGGGCTCCGTCTTAATGGTCACGTTGCCTTTCTCTAACAAAGCTACTTACGACTGATCGCGTTTGGGTCCCAACCAACTGATCCAGGATAATTTTCCTACCTCAAGATCCTTAACTTAATCACATCTGCTAAGATACCCTCCCCTTTTTTTTTGGCCAAATAAAGTAACTTTCACATGTTCCAAGGACTAGGACATGGATATCCTTTGGGGAGCCATTTTTTTTTTCAGAGTCTTACGACAGAGTCTTTCTGGGATTTCTAAGACATGAAAAACATTGAATTACTTGGATTTACTAAGCATTTTTAGAATTACCAATGATAAGCCATTCAGTATGTACAGGATTCATCAGGCTAAAAGAACATGTTGTGAATTAAAGATGGAGGGCTGTTACAGCATAGTGTCAGAGAAAATGTTTTCAATTAAAAAAATGAAAAGGGAGTAAAACAAATTAGCGGTAATTGGAACAATGACTATACCTTCTTGTAAAAAATGAAGGAGATAATTAAGAAAACTATTTAGTTAATCCAAGATTCCAAGACCGCTTGGTAATGTATAATTCGTAAAGAAGAAAAGCAATTTTGTGCACCTATAAAATTGTGGGCCAGACTTTTGGGGATTTCCATACTTTGGCCCACTCTGTCCAACCTTATTTTTCATCATTCTCCAATGATATGCTGATATCCAACGATATCATTCTCCAACGATATGTAGATAGAGTAGAAAACTATTCTTTAAAATCTAAAAGTTAGAACAAGGAAAAATCACATTTTCTGCCTGTGTCCCAACCTTCAGCATGACTAAACAGACAGTAATATTGTTTGTTTAGTCAGAAGTGAGATCCACTAGCTTTGGTGTAGACAGCCCTGGTATAGGGAAGCCAAAGAAGGTACACAGCCCTCCTTACCTGAGACTGAAGAGGACGTTTCCATCAGGGTACACGCGCAGCATGATGTTCTCCACAGTTGTATCATGAGTGAAGGATCTTTTAGAATGGACAAAAAAGATGTCAGGTACCCAAATCTTTTTGATCAATCTATGATCAAAGGTCATGCTTTTATTTGTTGTGCTAGGAAAGGAGAGCCTCTCATCTTTCCAGTAATGTCTGAGATAAAAAGTCATTGTAAAGTCCTAGGCAGAGAGAAAAAGAGACAAGTCAAAGCCAGAGGAATATGGTTCAGAATGACCAATTAATACCATTAGTTCTAGACTGATTGGCATGGGTGTTAATGACCTATAAAGTGAATGGCTTATATTGTATTTTCAGGCAGATTTAGGATGAAGCCATTGAGCTTGAGTTGCAGAGCCTCTCCTTCACCTGGAGTCTGGTGAATGTTGAGTTTCTAGGAACCAGAGAGAATTCAAGTTGGGTAAGGGAAGCCAGGTTATAACTGGGAAACATTTCTACATAAGCACTGGTATAAATCAGCTGAAGAGATCTCAGAAGAAAAGGATTTGGAACTACATGGCCCAGTATTTTATTTCAACTTATTTTTTTCATTGTAAATATATATTCACTTTTATAATGGGTTCTGTATCCATACATTTGTATTATTTTTGTTAAAGAAGCCCCCACCCCAAGTTGAATAAACTATAGTCCCACAAAAATGGACACAGCATTTATTAGAGCTGTTAATAGAAAACATGCTGTCAGAGATCCTGACATGGAGATAACAATTTTCCTCAGCTTGAGAGAGAGAAAGAATACCAAGAAATTGTGGTTCTCAAATTCTAGTGTTCAAAAGACTTACCTGTGAATTTGTCAAAACAGCACATTCCCCAGAAGCTAGTACCCTGAGATTCTGACCCAGTATGGCTGAGGGAACTGAATTGTTAGTGTGTAACCCAATTGTAAAGAGAGAAAGATGGGGGGCAGACGGAGCTATATTAACATTATTTTAGCATGGAAAAAAAAATGGTTAGTCAATACTTTGAGCTTTGTTTGGCTCTCAGATGCTACATTTAACATCTTGTTTGTGTGAACAAAAACTCCCCTAGCTACATCCAAGTCATTGGGTGTGGATGATGATGATGTGTTTCACCTTTCACAATTGTTTACTTCTTACTATCATTTATTTCCCAACAATACTCAAATTATTCTTGAACTAGCACATGTGACAGAACTTTGACATTTATGGTATAAGCAAAAGACAAATCTCAGTAAACTACAGATAAGTCACCAATTAATGATGAGCTAGTTTGTTTTTTCTAAGGTTCAGAATAGAGGTGCTTTGTATTATTGCTCTAGGTTAATCTGGGAGCATCAGACGTGTAATTTTGAATTAGGGTGAGGGCAAATAAATAGAATGATTCATTCATTCCCATAACACTACTCTACAGGGTGTTGTGTGGGTTACTGCATGGATTGCTTTAGTAAGCATATATTTAGAATTAGGTGCTCAATCAGATCTGAGCTTATGAAGTCAAATAGCAGACATTGCTACATTTCAGTGACACATCAACATCGCCACTAGTGGGCACCATCATGAGAAAGCAGGCTGAGCACCATGTTGAGAAGAGAGTGGGGTAAAACTTCAAGGAATTGAAAGTGAATTCAGGGTGGGAAGATGATAATGGAGAAGCAAAAGAAGCCAACACTGGGGGTTACTTATAATTAAAAAGCATTTTCACCTTGGGCATGGAGAACCCAGTGCAGTTTTAGCTGATACTGAGTCCCATAGTTCACCCTATTCAAGAGAGAAGGATAAGGTCTGGTTTTAAGGGCACCTGGGTGGAGACAATGAGAATTTTAGATGCAGACTGGGTCATTCAGGGATAATTTAGAGATTATGCCAGGGAAGAGGTAAAGAGTACTTGTTCCTGGAGTACAATGGACTCAAGAAAATGTCAGTAGAAGCTGGTTTTTGTCAGGGAAGAGACAAAACTTTTGAAACAAGGCATTTTTAAGTAGTGAGTACCCTTGGTGCTATTCCCTTTGGGAGTAGGGTGGTTAAAATGAAGGAAGTTTCATAGTGAAACTTGAAATAAATACCAAATTTGATAATGATAAGGACTACAAGAACATTAACTGAAGATTGAAACAAATATAACAAGTCATAGAAAATTTTATCTAGAATTTGCTGGAATTTTTATATGTTGTATAATTTTTCATTCAGTTAGCATTTGGATGGCAATGACTAGTTGGAGGAATCACTATAAATAAAAATATTAATTAAGTATATATATAAAAAGATTGATCTACCAATTTAATTGATTTATATTTTCTAGGTCTGGTTTCCTTAAGAGATTCCCTACTTTTTTCTCTTTCTCTCTCTTTTTATATCTTTATCTTTTTTTTTTAAAGATTTTATTTATTTATTTGACAGAGAGAGACACAGCGAGAGAGGGAACACAAGCGGGGGAGTGGGAGAGGGAGAAGCAGGCTTCCAACTGAGCAGGGAGCCCAATGCGGGGCTCAATCCCAGGACTCTGGGATCATGACCTGAGCCGAAGGCAGATGCTTAATGACTGAGCCACCCAGGCGCCCCTTTATCTTTTTTTTTTACATTTTATCTTTAATTGTGGTATTTGCATATGATAAAAATAACATATAAAATCTAAATTTCAAGCAGAAAGAGTGAATAGAGAGCAAAGTAACTTCCACTCTACGAAAAAATACATAATAATAACATACATAATTAAATTGTTTTTTTTAAACACCAGTGATTTTGACATTATTCTCTATCTTTTCAGGAAAAGACCAATATCTCATAGAGAAACTTACCATGTTAACCTCTGAAATGCTGTCAATGCTTTCAACCTGGACATCTATACCTACTGGCACTGGAGACCCTTCAGAAAGAAGAATGACTGATATACTTAGAGATCATTAAAATTATTTTGTAATATTCAAAGCAGAGAGAGATCAATGTTGCAAGTGAATTACTTAAAAAAATTTTTTAACAACAAATTTCTCCATTATCTATTCATATATTATTATATAGTCAATTACAATAAAAAGGCACATGTGTAAATAAATGTTATTTCAATAATTATTACACATTAGACATTATTACATATACATAATTATATACACATTACACATTATTACACTTAGAAATAACCCAACATTTTCCTTCTTATAGTATACTTATGGTATAGAAGTAGTGTGTTCAATTTTTTTTTATTTTTTGTTTTAGCTAGTAGTGATTTAAAAGGGAACAATGTTTCAAAAACATGTCTAAGAGTATGTAGAATTATGTATTCTCTATGGTAAGGATCATATTTTATAGTCAGGGAGTGGAGTAGTCGTGGAGTTCATGACTCTGAAAAATGTGGGAGCCTTTTCTCTCTTTCCAAAAAATCAGCTTCTTCTGCTTGGGCAGTGCGTGGCAGGCTGGAAGAAGACAGACCAGAGTATAGTCTACACAGGGCCGCCACACACTCACAACGGTCTCTTTGCAGGACATCGGTAACCACAACCTGCAGTTGGGATGAAGCAAACATCCTTAGAAATGTGTTTGATGAGAATGTATTGAAAGTCAGAATTGGAGAAAATTCAGACAAGCGCTAAGATTTGTTTGCAGTTGGGTCTCAATGAATCTGGTTCATGGGTCCGGAGAACATGGATGACAACGCCATAAGAAAACCTAGACCAGACTGAGACCAAGACATTTCCTTGTTACACCTCACAAACGGTTTCACCAGTTCCTGTATGAGGGTAAACTGATGTTAACAACTTCCTCACTTAGTACCATGCATGGAATTTGATGTATGTATATGTTAAAATAATTTTTATGTTTATACATGTAGTCTTCATATGCTTTCTTTTCATAGTGACCAATTCTCAATTAAATTTTTTGTCTCTGTAGAATTCTGAGTTTAAAAAAATGTTTTCAACTACTTTTGCAGAAACAGAAATCTTGCCTAGGTGGATCCCAGGTGGTTGTTTTAGTCAAGATTCTGCGATTGAGAAGGTTTGGGCTGGGAAACTTCCTCCTTGAGGCTAATTAATGTCTGGATTTGTGACATGTGACATACATGTGCATATGATTCAACAAAGTGCCTAATTATTGTGTTTTAAATGCATAACACATGGGACGCCTGGGTGGCTCAATCCTTTAAGCAACTGCCTTTGGCTCAGGTCATGATCCCAGGCTCCTTGCTCAGCGGGGAGTCTGCTTCTCCCTCTGCCCGTCACTCCCCCTGCTTGTGAGCCCTCTATCTCTCTCTCTGTGTCAAATAAATAAAATCTTAAAAAATAAATAAATAAATGCACAACACATTATAAAACAAGATACGCCTCGCCAGTCCCTGTCCACCATCTAGGACTCCCCTCATTAATTGGCTGAAGTTACCTTCACTTTACCAAGACTGATTTCCTTTTATATTCCGTAACATACCCTCGTATCATTCCTTACTTACAGGGGTTCCCGCTGGATAGGCCCTGGGCTTGTCACTCAAAAACATTTCCCACTCTGGGTTTCAGGAACACTTTGCTTGCATCGTAACCACCAACGACTTCCTGCAGTATTGGATCAATTACTTTCTATACATTAATGATGACAATTCTATTTAAAAATTGTTTAACGATAATTATGGTTATGCCTTAACTTGGGAACTCTTCAGGATTACTCTATTATATACTGGGTTTAGCTCTGATGCTTTTGTTTTTTTTACTTTTTTTCTTTAGTTAGTAGAGATATCACAATAAAAATTCATGGCCTTTCAGGATCGATTCAGGATGAGTAAATATTCCCATTAATTCCAATAGTCCAAGGGATTGAAAGGCCTGGCGAGGTCTTGGAGAGGTAGCAGAAATGTCCTAGTTAAAATTCTGGTGTTAGAGTCACAGACTAGAGTTTGAACCCAGCTCTACCACTCATCTGTGATCCATGGTAAGTAACATTTCTAAGCTTAGTTTCCTCACCTATAAAATCCTAGTAGCAGTACTCACCTTGGAGACTTATTTGAGGACTAGAAATAATACACAGTTAGTAAACTTAATTGGTGTTCAATAAATGGCACTAAATAAATGTTATTGCTATTGCAATTCAGCAAAAATGCAAACCTGCTCCTAGCAATGCAAGTTACTATTCCCAGTCTTGCACTCAAACATTTAATCAGCCCACTCCTGACGAGAAAATGATACAGTGCTTCTCACAGAGCACCTATTTTATGACAAAACCTGAGAACAATTTGCATGTAGAATTTTGTGACTTGTAAGCAGATCCCAGTTGTTAATGACTATTTCTGCAAGCTGGGGCAGTCATATAAAGCCACCACACAAGGAGATACTCATGCTACCACTGGAAAGAACTAGACCCTTAGGGTGGTTAGAAGACTGGTTTGGGATAAAGAGTGGGGTAAAAACATGGCTTGTCCATTAGGAATGGACTCCTGGAAACATTCTCAATTTCTTTTTTCTTCCTTTCAATTCTATTCTTGGGGGGATGAGCTCTTCCATTTTGAAGAAAAATGTTTGCCCTCAGATGCCATCTGACCTCGTTTTTGGCTCCTTTGAACTCCATGCCCAAGTGTACCTTACTCCAGGGTCTAGGAATCTATACATTCTCAAGGACAGTGTGGAGGGGGAGGGCCAGGTAAAGGCAAGGTGCAAAATTACAGAATTTTAGAGCTGGATATAGTTCCAAATATCATTCTTTTTATAGATAAGCAGCTGAGTCTCAGAAGAGAGAAGGTAGTAATAAAGCAGATGGATTAAAAATCACGGAATTTCCAGCTACTAATCTTGAATTAAAGCCAAAACTTCCATAAATCCCTTAATTCCTCTAAGTCTCAGTTTGCTTATCTGTAAAATAGGGGAAATAAATCTGTGGTACTTACCTAATAGCCTTGCTGTGAGACTAAATGAAAGAATGAGTGTCAAGTCCTTAACCTAACCCCATTCAAACGTCTTACCAACCAACCTGTCCAGCATCTATTGGATCAGTAACATATATAACAACACAAATAATAACAATTTCACAAATACCTGCATTAATTCCATATATAAAGCGTTTGGAATATAGTAAAAATAAACAAATATTAACCGTTATCATTATGCGTTGATTTCCCAGGATCAATACCTAGGTAAGTAGCACACACATCTGTAGTCGTTTTTATATACGTAAAGATAGACCATCAGTCTATTTTTATGTATGCTGGGATAAGGATTGTTAAATAACAGTCATATATCTTATGTGTATAGTACACTTAAAATACATCATACAATATATTATCTCCTATTATCATTACAGCTGTTTGTTAGGTAGGTCGGTAGAACCGATGTTACCTTCACTTGACATATGACATAACTCACTCGGAGATGTCAGCGAGCTTGCCTGAAACCCAAGGCTAGTGAATACAGGAATACAGCCAGTTCCCTCCAGCTCCCAGGCTAGTCCTCTTGCTTGACAAACATAGATTATACGGGCAGCTTTCACAACGTTAGCTTTTGTCTTGACTCAGTAGCCAGTATCTAGATGCTAAATTGATTTCACTTTAAAGAAACAAAGAAATCATCATCTCTAAGACTGAAACAAAAAAGCCCTCAGTGATGAGAGATGTAAAGGGTAGGAAAAACGTAAAGAAAATGAGCTGCAATTTATAACCCAAGTTAAACAAAAAGCTCCCCTAAATTTATATCCTCCTGTTTCCACATAATGAGTCAATTAATCTTCTAATGCTTTATAAAAGTAAAAAAACACTGCAGTAGCAGCTGGTTTTAATGTTAAAGCTAATTAGGAAAACACATTAAGGCAGAGGAAGTGCTGAAGTTACATTTAGCACAAGAGGAAAGAAGTATGTGCGTGTGTTTATGTTATGAATAAGTATAAAGAAGGAGACGATAAATTAAAGCCTGTCTTGTCTATCCTGCAGCCTGATTCCCCCAGGAAGGCAGCCTTGAGAGAACAGAAATGGGTCACTGGTAGAAGAAGCTGTTCTGACCAAGACAAGAGAAGGTTAAGGACTGTTTTTCACGGAGCTACCAGGCTGACACTTCTGCCTGAATTTATGGATTTTTCTGCCTGAGCTGACTGAACACATAAGACATTTGGACACCATTTAGCCCTGGTCTATGATTGTCAGAAAAATTTCTTCATCGTGGGATGATTTGCCACCTGCCACTAAGTAGCCCATTTCAATTGCATTTTTAATAACCCCACAATATAGCCTCAGGAAAAATAATTGCTTTTTAAAAAAGCATTCCCACTCAAAATAAAATCTTAACATGTATCTCCAACAGATCAAAGGAAGTGGAAATTTAAGGTCAATTTTCTGTTTTTCTGGGGGACCAGGATGATAAAGGGGAGGGAGAATGAAGATTTAAGTGTTTTAAGGTAAGAGCAGAGGGTCCTCCCTCAGTCATCTGCAGCAGTGTTTCTCAAATTGTAAAGTGTATTCAAATCACCTGGAGATCTTATTAAAATGCAGATTTTGATTCAGAAAGCCTGAGCGTGGGGCCTGAGCGTCTGCATTTTTAACTGACTCCCAGGTGATTCTGTTGCCCGTCCTTGAATCACTTTGAGTGATAAAGCCTTTCTAGAGAGAGTGCTTGTGTCCAAATTCAAGGACAGCCATTTTTCTCAGTCTTTCTGGCTTTCAGTGGTCTAAAATAGACCCATAGAAACCCTTTCCTCCAAGATAGGAATTCATTTAATTGAAGAACCTAAACTGACAGGAATTAGGGCAGCTTTTTGTATTGGTGATGAAGTGCATACATCATTTTGAGCTTCTAATTGCTGTTCGGGAAAGGCCAGGTCCAAGCCATTCCTGTGCGACTGGCTCCCTCTAGTGCCTAAAAAGGCCCATGGCAGGGCAAGTCTACGTAACATTTTCTCCAACTAAACGTTGGTAGGGGAGACTTTGGAAACTTTTTGCAGAATCATAGAGACCAACGTACAGAATAATTGCGTGATAGCTGTAGAGTATATTATCCAAACTGTGGGCAAACTCTGGTTGGAGGGGAAAGAAACGGTCTGTTGGGAATAGTTTAGGGTTCAGGCATCTTTGGGAGAATTCCAGTAAGGAAGACACATCTGAGGAGCAGTGATGTGAAGAAAACAAGACAAAGTAGTCCCGGAAGTAAAACACGAACACATCTTTAAACCTGATTAATTTCGAGGCTTCTAAAAATCTTAAATTAACTTCAGTAAGTGTGAGAAATGCTCTGGAAAAACAAAAAATGAAACTCCCCGAGATTTAATCTGATGCTGATAATCTAATTCAGCAATTATCAGATGTGATTCTCAGACTAGCTGTATCAGCATCACCCAGGAATTGATTAGAAACGCAAATTGTTCTCCTGAAACAACAATACATTATATGTTAATTTAAAAAATTTAAAAAAAAAGAGAAAGAAACGCAAATTTTTGGCCCCACCCATATCTAGGGATTTGAAACCTGGGTGTGGGGGTGGGTCTCAGCAATCTGTTGTTAAGAATCCCCCAGGTGACTTTGATGCTTGTTAATGTTTTAGTCACGAATCTAATAAAATCAAAGCCAGACCCTTAGAATTGCAGCCCAATGGATTCCACGAAGTTAAAAAACAACAAACACCCCTCAACATCCCAACTACCTGACCTGCTGTTTTATTTTACCTGCTAACAAGTGAGTCCTCTGAGGTACCTACCTGCCTGTTGTGCTTCCCTTGGTCATAACCACAATAGAGCCAGTGTCAAGTTTCCCCCAGCCCGCTCCGAAAACTTAAAGTATGAGTTGTTTATGAAAACGCTGCACCTGTTCTACAGCTGCGGGCTCCTGCCTTCTCAGCTTCACATTCGCTTCTGCTATAGCCACACCTCTAGTAGTCTGGAAAGTTGTTAGCTCAGGAATGGTGGGAGTGGAGACTTAGGTCAATGACAGAAGCCTCAGGATGGATTTAGCAGTAAGGCGGAGAGTTCAGATTAACTGCTTCATTCCACCACATCCTGTGCGTCTCTGGAAAACTTGGTTCCCTCAGGGATGCAACTGGACGCACGTTAAACAATCTGAGGGCAGGAAAGACTTTGGTCCAAGTATGTCCTTACATGGCCTCCTGCGGTCCTGCTTACCTGCCCTTGCATCTCGGTTCCACCGCATATTGCTTTTTTCCTGGCTTTGAGCAAATCTCCTAACCTCTCTACACCCCAGTTTCCACACTGGAATATTAGGGATCATGATAGTGCCTACTTACGAGGCACTGGGAGGGTGGAATAAGCTAGTGCATTAACAGGCTCAGCCGAGTGCCTGGCACTCCAGCATTCCAGAAGGTGCCTGAAGTAATAAAACGAGAAACCTGAACAGAGATGTTTCATAGGGAGAGCCATGGCATTTGGTGTGTTAGTCCTTTCACCAAAGCCAGGCACTCCAGCTTATAAACTTATTCAATAAGATTTTATGAATATCATCACAGAATCCAATTTACAGGTTTTAGTTGAAAGAATAAGTAGTTGCCATATAGGCATGATATACACTCACTATTTATTGAGCACACACTATTCGTAATTAGTAAATAATGTGGATATTTACTAAAGATATTTATCTTTTTTGATCAATTTAAAATTTATCAATTGTTCTCATTCAAGAGAATATCATTGTAAAAGTTTTTTTTTTTTTTAATTGATGGTCTTCACTTGTGTTTTGGTCTTAATTGCTTCAGATTTTCAACTTCATTTTGACAGTGCAAGAGATTGTGACGTAAGAGTTTTGTAAAGATAATACTCACCTCCAAATCCAGGTCTCATTGCAAAGTCATGGTCCTCTATTTGGAGAAGTTGCTCGTATTGCAGGAGCCATGCTTTGGTACTGTCATCTTCCCTCCTTCTGGCTTCTTGTTTGCTATCCCTCCAAAGTGGGGAAAAATAATTTTGAGATATGCATGCTTTTGGGTATTTTGATTTAGGTTAGCCTTCTGTGTTCAACTTGGTATCCTTTGAAATATATACATAAAAGCTCATTTTCTCAGTTTATACTACACATAGCTAAAGATCTGCCAACATTTACTCTTTATTATATAAGTGTGGGCAGGTAAGGTAACCCAAAATTTGGAGCAACTTGGATGATAAACCAAATCTGGATATGATACTCTGGCAGGCGATTTCTCAGAATATGGTTTTTAGACCAGGAAAACCTTGTCACTACCACCTTAGGATCCACGCACTCCACCCCCAGATCACCTCAACCAGAACCTGAGGAAACAGAGCCTAGGAATCTGCATTAAACATGTTACTTAAGTGATTCTTGGGGTCACCGAAGGAAAACTACTTCTGCACTAAGACAGTAAAACAAAAACAAAAACAAAAAAACACTGCAAAATGGTAAACTGATGAAAATAGTGTTGTACAAAGACAAAATGAGCAGGAAGTATGGGTGCAAGTTGCGATTAGAGCAGAATGTCTGTAGTAAGTTCTAGAACCTGAGGGATGGCAATGGGAATGCAGATGAATCCAAAAAGAGGGGGAGCATGGAAATAGGTTTCCTTTGTTTCTTCCAGGAAGGAGAAGATTCTAACCCAAAGCGAAAAGTGATAACTATTACCAAGACTTACACCTACTATTTCTCAAACAATGTTTGTTACACTTTGTGGGCAAAGAGAAGCAAATATGCCTAATAAGGGGGTTGATATATGATGGAGCATCAGGTTTAGTTCAGAGCTTTCTGGTCTAATTCAATATATATATCATTTTAAACCACTTTGTGTCTTCTGCCCTCTTCCCCTCTTCTAGAAAAAGTAACTTCATTTTTAGTAGCTACTGAAAGAAAGCTTTTGGATAACTTCTGTCTGAGGAGAGGATCTTCTAAAAGACTGAGTCCTGATGGAATAGAGCAAAGAAATCTCAGTTCATAGGAGAGTCTTACATGAGCACTCTCAATCTTTGTCTTTGCTCCCCCTCTTTTTGGTATCAGAAACTCTACTATAATTTTGTGACTAAGAAAGTGGGGAAGAAAAGACTGGATTTTGAGTGGTTTCAGGGAGATTAAGGGAGTCTTTGAGGAGGACATATTAGGCAAAGAATTAAAAAGTACTAGAACCAGATGAGGAAAAGTAAATACATCTAAGTCATTCTGATGCATTGGGGTTAAATAAATGGAATGACAGAAACTCATTTTAATTGAGTCACTAACACTCAGCAGGTTACTTCACAAAACTGCTTTCCCAAGGGTCTATATATTTGATTAGTTTACTAGGATGAAACTAGTTGAAAACAAGTAGGCTGACATGAATAGACTATTGTACTCTGGTCTCATGGGGTAGTCTGCTTGGATTCTCTCGCTCCCTCTCTTCATGCCCCTCCCCTGTGCATGTGAGCGCACCCACTCTCTCTCTATTAAATAAATAAACCTTTAAAAAATAAAAATAAAAAACATTTAATCTAGAGAGTTAATAGCGAGATACCAGTTAAGACCAATACCATTTTATACCTATTAAGTGAGCCCCAAACACAAAATCTCAGCAGCCAACCATGTTAAAAAGGTATGACAAAATGGGAACATTTATACTTTGTAGGTGACAGCACAAGTACTGGCCAAACCCTTTTAGAATCAATTTCAAGAGCTATGAAGATAATTCATATGCTTTGACTTATAATTCATTTCCAGTAATATTATAATTTGTATTGGTACAGGGAAAATTACATGCATAAAAATACTTACTGCTGTGATTCACCACAGTGCAAATTTGAAAATAAATGTTCAATAATAATTGGTCCTTTAATTCAAAGTAATAATATGGAGTGATTAAAATTACCAACCATTATAATATCTGTGAAACAACATAGAAAATGATTAAGTTAAGAAAATACAAAATAGTTTCTATACTATAATTTTAAACATGAAAAATCATGGAACTATATGAATAAGGATTAGAACTTGGAAAAGGGAGAGCATAGTTGAGATTCTTTGTATTGTTTCCATGTAAAATTCCATTATTGAATTTGTATAATAAATGCTTTATAAATTATCTAGAACAAGTTGGACTTGCCATCTTGGATCTTTTCCAAAGAAGGGTCCAGGCATGGCTCTCTACCTTATCATTCCATTCTCCTTGTCATTCTAGAAGCATGTCTGCTGCTTAACATGGACTTTTTTTCTCACTGGAGCTCTATTATGAACCAGTACACACAGAAGCCCAGTGGTCTCAAATAATGTGTAAGCAACATTTAAAAAACTTTGTATAGATTTATTATTTTCCTTTAGAAAAATACTAAATGAAGCAAAAATGGGCTACAAAGATGCAAATCCAAGAACGCAATAAAGTAGGAAAATTCGGTGATGTGATTTTTGATCACTAAGACAACCTTCATACTTCTGGATCCAATGTTTATATCTAGGTTCCTGATGCTTTTGCTCTTTCTTAGGGAAGGCATGGTGCGTTCTATAGAGCAGCTCTGGGGCTTTGACTGACCTGCTCCTGAACTCTCCAGTTCTGGGAAGACATACCTGACTTTAGTCAACAGCCCATCTCTTATAAAGAAAAAAACCCTATAGAGATGAACATTTCTGTGGAAGAGCCACCCAGAGGGAAGGCCCCACTTGAGACATGACAGTTCCTATGTCTTACTTGGGTCTCTATCTGATCATGAGCTCAGTGATGAGGCCTCAGTTTCCTCACCTATGAAATGAGAAAATTGGACCAGATTAGGAACTGGTCTGCCCGTATTTTTTTTGCATAGTCCGTATGTTATATTAAATTGGAAAATTTCATATGAAAATCTTACTTTCCTGCATCTTCTACAAAGATCAAAGAATCTAGCAACACCGGGCTCAAGTTTTCTTACAACAAGAGCAGGCTGGACCCGACCAGCTACAGCGTCCTGAGGAGCACCCCGTCTGTAACTGGCACAACCTCCGCACTGCCTTCTGTCTCACTTGCAGGAGCACTTGGACTTGCCATCCCTAGGACCCTCCTGGCTCTTACGTTAGGTTCATGGATGTGCTGGTAAATGTTTAGCAAGTTGTTCTCCAGGAAAAAAAAAAAAAAAAAAACAGCCCTATTTGTGGTGTTTGCTGATTTCCACAATGTAAATACTCCCATGTGGCTGATTGCAAGGTACTGACGTGACAGAGATGTGCACAGTCCATAGTGTAGTGCTGTAAAATATAACGAAATATGACATAACATAACATAATTTAACATGATTTAATGTAATAGATGGGATTTCTACCTGACAGATAGGATAGACGTAAATAGCCTGAAGAATGAGATAATAGTAAAATATAGTAAAGGAATAAGGGAGTGGTGAGTTTCAAGTATGTATTACCTTTTTAAGAAATAATTTAATTGTATGTTTATAAATTATATGTATAGTTTAATTTTTAATGATGTTTATTTTCAACAGCTAGCAAATAGATTTCCTGGAATTGTGAACACTTGGCTCTTGCAAGCTGATTTAGGCAGACTCCATACTCACTATTCTTGAGGCCAGAGACAGTGTATTGTTCCTCTAACATCCTTAATCCCTGACCCCGGCACTTGGCATATAAAGGGCACTCAATACAACTGTTGGAAGAATGAATAAATATTCAATGAGTTTATATGCCTAATCTTCTTTGCATCACCAGGGAGCCAAATCTCTTCCCTAGGCAAAACAGGGACATTTTTCACCTGCCAAAATTTACTTTATTTGCCAATTCCCCTTCTCCTCCTGTTTTGCTTTTAAGAAACAAAGGGTATCTTTAGATAAACGATTTTAACAATATTTGGATAAAAAGGGGAATCTTTTTTTTTTTTATCCATGTGACAGAGAGAGAGAGAGAGATAGAGAGAGAGGGAATATGAGCAGGGGAGAGCGGCTGAGGGAGAGGGAGAAGCAAACTCCTCGCTGAGCCAGGAGCCTGATATGGGGCTCGATCCTAGGACCCTGAGATCATGCCCTGAGCTGAAGGCAGATGCTTAACCATCTGAGCCACCCAGGCGCCCCTAAAAAGAGGAATCTTGGGGTAAAGCGTAAGATTATATTCTGAAAGAAAATAACTAATAACAAAGCATTTAAGGGACTGATTGTATGAAAACCGGCTCAAAATAATGCACATGAACGCCAGGTTATGTAAATCCATCCACTTCAGTTTTTTTTTTTTTTTAAAGATTTTATTTATTTATTTGAGAGAGAGAGAATGAGAGACAGAGAGCATGAGAGGGAGGAGGGTCAGAGGGAGAAGCAGACTCCCTGCCGAGCAGGGAGCCTGATGCGGGACTCGATCCCGGGACTCCAGGATCATGACCTGAGCCGAAGGCAGTCGCTTAACCAACTGAGCCACCCAGGTGCCCAACTTCACAGTTTTTAAAGAAGGATCATGCCTTTCTTCCATGTTCATTCTATTAGTTCTCTTGTGTTATAGAAGAATGGATTATTAATTAACTAATTCATTACTTATTTAGTTACTGATAATTAGACTGGATGTGGGGCAAAGAACCTCACAGTATTTATTCACATACTGAGTTCTGAAGAATGCTGGGCTCCTTACTCTAGAAACTACCCTAATATAGGGCGCCTGGGTGGCTCAGTCGTTAAGCGTCTGCCTTCGGCTCAGGTCATGATCCCAGGGTCCTGGGATCGAGTCCCACATCGGGCTCCCTGCTCGGCAGGAAGCCTGCTTCTCCCTCTCCCACTCCCCCTGCTTGTGTTCCTGCTCTCGCTATCTCTCTCTCTCTGTCAAATAAATAAATAAAATCTTTAAAAAAAAAAAAAAAAAAAAAGAAACTACCCTAATATAATAATTTCTGTGTTTTTGTCAAAAATGCCTTCAAATCTGCATGAGAGACTGGTGAGTGACAGCTCAGAAATTGGCTGGCTGGATTATCTGGTTCACTCAGGGAAAATGACTAGCTTTCATTCTAAGTGGTACTTTTGAACCAGGGTTGATGGTTTACTCAGTCCCTCGTGCCCTAGAGGATTTTTCTTTGAAGAACAAAAGACACAAATAGAAATTTCAATGACTCACATGCTAGCTTATTGCTGAAAGGGGTACCTCACTTAGGATATGGAGAAGGGAAAACAGACATGCTTGGCCCCATGTAGCAGACACCCTGAGGTTCCTTCTTCATTTAAATAGGGTCTAACAACAAGACCTCCAACATAAGAAAAAAAATTCGCACCTCACCACAAAGAACTGATGTTTTCCTCTTGCCCCTTAAATAACACCTAAAAAACACACATAGTAATTTTTCTACAGCAACTCTGCCATTGATAGTGATGGGTTAGCTCCATGACAATCTCCCTTTCCCTCAGTCTGATGGTGTAACCTCATGTTCCCCTAATATTGCTTGCCTAACTGCCTTGAGGAAGACTCAGAAAGTGGCTAAACTGGACAAAACTTCATATTATCTCAGATCTGGATGTGGGAACAGAGGCATGGAAAAAGAGTGTGGGAGGTGGCCCTTGATTTTTAAGAGCAGAGCAGAAATTAGGAGTCTAATAAATTTTTCCTCCCACCGCCCCCCCCACACCTCTTTTGTTTCTGGTCACTAAACCTGAGGCTTCACAAGGATTTATTTAAAATTTTATGTTCATTTTCCTGATCTTATTGGGAGTGCCTCATAAATATTCAAGATGTGAGGGCAATCTGGCTGAAACATCTGTCACCTCTTTGATTGCCAATGTTGGCTGGGTGACATAACTCACCTTCATTCCCCAATTTCCCCTCCTGGGTAGTTTTGAAAATCTTGTGTTTGGTGAAAAGGAGAGACTTTCCCCAAGACAAGAGGTCACTTGCGTGGTAGGGTGACTGACCATTCCTGTTTGCCTGGAACACTTAGTGCTAAAACCCATGGAGTCCCAGGTAAAGCAGGATGAACACTCTCCTAAGCTTGCGTGCCTTTGCTAGCACGTGGGCACATGCTTTCAATTATTCATGATAAGATAATAACAATGATGTATTGACATTCAGGATGATATTTCAAAGGTATGGAAACTCACCTTGAAAGGCAACAAATGGCTTTAATGCTTTTCATTACTATATTATCGGTATACGGAACTATCTACTCTCAAAGTCCTTGATATTAGAAGTTGTTGCTTAGACCAATTTCTACTCAAAAAAATTTGGGGAAACTTTCAACATGTATCATTATCAGTAATAAAGGCATTATTCACTGAAGAAATACATTCCTGAGAGAAGATCCCTACCCAAGCCCTTGTTTTCTCCAAAAATAAGTCATACAATTGCCAGAGAGAGACCCAAGACTCTACTCTTCCTGATGCTACCCAGAGGTGATTTATTTTGATGGGTGAATGCTATCTCTAGAGGCAGTCACCCACAAATATGTGATACCATTAGAGATTTGTTTCTCAGTTTCCCCTAGGTCTGTGGCAGTTGGTGAGGGAGGACAATGACAGCAGATACTATACTATGACTATCTTACCGGGTTCTTTTCATTGAAGAGGAGCGCCGCTGGTGGGACTTCTTAATTTCAAAAGCAGCAGAAGCATCTGGCGTCAGTGCGATCCAGATGCAGGTGAAGAAGACCAACAGGGAAGCCAGGATCATCTTTTCCAAAAGAAAGGAATGTAGATGGATGCAACCAGTACTGTGATCACTGGGCTTCTTCATCTTCATGCGTCTCTTTAAAAGTAAATAGAGTGCCAAGTAAAGGAAAAGGAAATGGAATGCCAAGTAAAGGTATCAAGGAAAAGGGAGAGGCATTGCCTTCAATGCGGTGTCTTTTGTTTTAGTAGATTAAATAAATTCACATCACTTACAGGCAAACATCTGTCTGACTCATCAGCCGTTTAGGGAAAGCAAAGCAGATTTTTTCATTTTCAGTTTCCATCCTTTAGTTCCTCTTTCCAGGGAAGGTTCTTAGTGGGATGCTTGATCCCCTACTCAATAAACTCTCAGCTGCAGTCCTAGGCAGACAAAGAAGAGAGGTTAGGCATTAAATCCCCTTAATCCAATACAATATCATTTGAATATATTTAATGATCCAGCAAAATAATATGCTTAAAAAGAACAAAGACGATTAATTTAATTTTAATTATACATTTGAAGGCCTTTTCTTTTTCTCTTGGCTCCTTTTTAACCAGAAATTAATCTTTCTCTCCCTAAATGCATACAGATTGCCATAGTGCATACAAAAAAATAAATTATTATTTTTGTTGGGCAAATAATCATATTTTAAGATGATGGTGTATTCCACTGAAAGCAGAAGTGGTTCAAGTTAAGATATAATATGGTAAGCAGTCTGATAAATAAAAAATAAATTAGCCTCGAGCAGTGGGTGAGGTGTACACTGTCACTGTTAAATTATGACCACACACATTCCTAAAAGTTCTCTGCACCCATAGAGTAGAAATATTCCCTGGAAACATTTCCTTTATGTAGGCAATATTCTAATGAATGAGCATGTCAGTGAAATTAAATTTCTCCAACTGGAATATCACAAGGTGAGCAATATAGCAACAGCTGACCTGTTTACCAGGACTTAAGAAGAATACCATTTTCTCAGAAATAGAGTTGAAGGAAATTCTTAAATTTCCTGGAATTGATTTATCTCCTTGACACCTTGTATCCTACGTTATTGCTTTAACACATTAATTTATTTTTACTTAGGTTACATCTTCTCTTAGCCAATGTATTAAAACCTTCTTGTATGCTTCTTGGCCATGTCTTTCCTCTTTAAAATATATGCTTAATATAAAATATTACAAATATACAGAATGATGTAATAAATTCTTACCTCTTCCCTTATCCTCTAGTGTTTATCATCATATACAGTTAACTATTACATGTACACATTCATAAATAACACACAAACTTTTTGCATGTTTCAAAAACTTTATAAAAATGGTGTCCTATTATACTTTCACTTTTGCAACCTACTTTTTCTCTTAACATTATGCCTAGAGATTTATTATGTTGATAGATGTAGGTCTAGTTAATTCATTTTTACTTTTTTATTTTTTAAAGATTTTATTTATTTATTTGACAGAGAGAGACACAGCGAGAGAGGAAACACAAGCAGGGGAAGCAGGAGAGGGAGAAGCAGGCTTCCTGCTGAGCAAGAACCCCGATGCGGGACTCGATCCCAGGACCCCAGGATCATGACCTGACCTGAAGGCAGACTCAACGACTGGGCCACCTAGGCGTCCCTCTAGTTAATTCATTTTTAATTGCTATATGGTATTACAGTGTGTGGATAACTAACATTTATCTTATTTATTCTTTTATTGGTGGACATTATTTATTTTTCTATCATAAACCATCTATTATAAACAATTCTGCAGTGAATGTTTGTAAATATTTCCTGGTGTACACGTGTACGAGTTTCTTTAGGGTACATACCTAGAAGTAAAACCGTGAGGCTGAACATTTTCACACCTCCAAATTTACTGGATACTACTATATTGCTCATAAAAGTGAGTATACCAATTTACACCCCCACTCCTAAAGAATGAGAGTCCTCATTTTTAAAAAGCTTGGTATTATCAGGTTTCTAAATATTACCTAATTCAATGACTGTTGTAGTTTTCATTTTAATTTTCCTACCGGCTAAGGAAGTATCAACCTTAGAAATAAAACTGCCAGTTATTTGACTGGCAGAAACAGGTTTATTCAAGAATAGTAGAGAATTGCAATCCGGGACAAGCAGTCTAAGGCAAGGCATCCGCAAGTCCACAGAACAAATGAGAGGAACTCTCCTTTACGGAGGAAAGGGAAAAGTTGGGAGGAGCTGTTACAAACAGTCCATTGGAATAAACTGGGAGTTTGAAGTGTAGTGGCTTCCCATGGGCTGAGTTGTGACAGTCTCTCATTGGCTGGGCGGCAAGTAGGTCTTTCTTCCTCCTGCTGGGATATTAAAGTAAGTATCCTCTGGTAGGGTCTATCTCTTCTTGTCCGGTCTGCCATTGACAAGGAGTGGTGGGGCGTGAGAGCTCCCCCTGCTGGCCTCGGGATTCCGTTCTAAAGGGGGTTTCCTTTCACTCATTTTCATAGAAGTCTGAGCACTTTTCTCATGTATTTCTGGGCCAGTAAGCTCTCCTCTTCTGCAAAGAGCCAGCCAAGAGAAGACATGTAAAAAGAGTTGTTGGTCTTAAGCTACTGTCACTTTGGCTGCTGGAGGACTTCCTTGTGGTCACAGTTTGTTTTGCAACTCAGTGCTCTCATGAGATCCAGGGCCTGACCCCTTGAGCCTAGCACTCTATGCTGTGTAGGTCTATTCTCTTCACTTAGTACCATTATCTACACCAACATTTCCCAAAGTAGTTCATGGCTACACTGGAGATATTTTGTGAAAAAGTGTTCTGTGCTAAGTGAGTTTGGGAAATGTATTTTACTACCCTTTCAGGGATTTATAGTTCACATTACATGGTACAGTGGAAGTATTCTTGTCCTGCAGCAAGACGGACATCCTTGGAGGATGTCCGTTCAGTGGTCTAGTCTCAGTCCTTATCTTGCTTGGTCTATTAGAAGTATTGACGCACCGATCTCCCTCCTATTTGAAACATTTCCTTCACTTGCCTTCTGGGATTCCATACTCTCCTGTTTTCCTCTCTGGTCATTCTTCCTTAGTCCTGTTATCTGATTCTCCTCCTTCCATCAGATTGCCTAATATTGGAGTGGCCCCACCCTCAGTACCAAGTACTGATCTTTCCTATCAACTCACTTCTTTAGGGATCTCATCCAGTCTCAAGGCTTTAAAAACCATACCAACAATCCCCAATTTATATCATCGGTCCGGGCTTTTCTCCCAAATTCCATCTCATATTGCTATGGTCTCAGTGCTTGCCCCCAAAATTCATGTTAAAATCCTAACCCCCAAGGTGATAGTTTTAGTAGGAGGGTCCTTTGGTAGGTAATTAGGTCATGAGGATGAAGCCCTCACAAAAAATGGGATCAGTGACCTTATTAAAGGGACCCCAGAGAGATCCCTCACCACTTCCACCACTGGAGGATACAATGAAAAGTCTGCAACCCAGAAGAGGGCCCTCATCTGACCAAGCTGGCACCCTGATCTCAGACTTTCAGCTTCCAGAACTGTGAGAAACAAATTTCTATCATTTATAAGCCACCCTGTCGAATGGACTAAGCCCGAATGGACTTAAGACACACACCCGAATGCCTGCTTAATGTTTCTACCTGGATGTCTGATAAATGTCTTAAGTTCAACATGTCCAAAAGTAAGCTTGTTAATATTTCTCTCCTGATTCACCTACAACGTTCTCTATCTCAGCTGATAAAATACTGTCCTTTCTTGACTCCTCTTTCTCACACTCCATGTCCAATCCACCTTAAGAATACATCCAGGATCCCAGTGCTTCTCACCACCACATCAGCCACTTCCCTGCTCTTCAGTCGCCATCTTGCTTGAATTATTGCAGCAGTGCCCTAACTAGTCTTCTTGCTTCTTCCCTTGCCCTGTTTCATTCAATTCACTGCAACCAGTGATTCTTTAAAAATAAAGATCAAGTCAAGTCACTCCTCTCTTCAAAACCCTGCAATGGCTTCTCCTCTTTCTCAATTTACAAAGTCTTTACAATGGCTAGGAAAGCCCTACAAAATCTGCAACTCCCTCCTCCTCTTTGCCTCTCTGACTTCTCCTACTGTTCCTTCCACTCCCACCAGCTGTTCCGCAAACACTGGCCTCTTTGTTGTTCCTTGAACGTTACCAAGCATGTTTCCACCTCGGGAAACTGAGACCGAAATGGGTTGTTACCCTTGCCTGACACACTCTTTATCCAGGTATCTGTATGAGTAACTCCTTGAACCTGCTTAAATCTTTGCTCAAATGTCCTTTACTCAATGGAACATACCCTGACCACTCTTTAAACAAATGCAGTATGCTCCCTTTCCTCCAACAACCTGTGCTACAGTCTACCTTATATGGCCCTTAGCATGTTTTGTACAGTTTACTTATTATGTTTATTGTTCATTTTCTGTCCAACACTGCTAGAATGTAAGCCGTACAAGAGGGCAATCTTCGTCTTGTTCCTTGGAGTATTCCAAGCACATAACCATTTTTGGCAAATAGTCTGTGTTTAATAAATATTTGTTGAATGATTATTAACATATCAAAAGCCTTAGTAAAAAAGCTTGTTTAGTTCTGCTGAATTCTATGTTTCTCAAACTCGATTGGCCTCAGATCTCCTTTTTAAAAAAAAAATCTGCAGTACTTACTAATATTCCTCAGAAAAAGTGCTCCTCTAAAACACCCATTGGGAAATTCTGAAATTCTGATTTATAGGTAAATCTGTGCTTTACACATCCTCCCTATCAAAATGTTATGTCCTATCATCTTGAGACTGCGTTTGATGACTGCTAAACGTTTAAATTCACAACGTAATAGTGGTAGCTGATAAAAAATAAGCAAGACATTAAAATAGGATTTTGAAGCGATATTTTGACCTGAAGGAATGAGGCACTAAAGCAGAAGTTGTCCACTTTTTCTGGAGCAGTGGAGCTATTTCGGAGCACATGTTTTTTAGACACACCTGGCAGATCATATGCCTTCCACTACCACTTAAGTCACATCAGGATGCCCCTCTCCACACTGTAGGGATGAATCAATGGTGCAAATCTTTCTGACTGATTTACTGCATAATCTTCGCTAGACCAACTACCCATATCAATAGTAACATTAAGGGAAGAACAAAAGTAGTTTATATTTTTTCAGCTATGAATTTTAAGTGGGAAATGGTTTGCATAAAAATAAAAATAAGGCAATGGCCTAGGCTACAAAAAGTTGGCCCGTGGAAGGTCTTAGGGGTTCAGTTCAGTTACAATAAGGCATCTGTCTCTGTTGATCCTGAATCGGCTCCTTAACCTTATCCCTGTAGTACTTTCTGTGAAAGCCCAGTAAGCTTCTTAAGAGAAAAGCAGAAAACCACATCTGTCAGAATTAGAAAGTGGCAACTACAAAGGGAACAAAATGAATTACAGGGTCACTGGAGAATTGTGTAATGGTTTAAGTCCCCCTCGAATAAACTGCCTCTTGTTCACTCTTCTTCCACTCTGATGATGTCAGCCAGTTTCTATTCCTTTGACAGGGAGCCAAAAAGAAAACTCAGGTTGGCTGTGTCCTCAATATATGCATCATGGGTCATGTAGCCATGACTTTGCCTACAAAGAGGAATAAGGGAAGTGAAGTGAAAGTCTTATTTAGACTGGATCAAGAACATCTGACAAAACAACAATAAAGTCCAAGCCTCCAGAAATTTCCTGATGTATCTGCACCATGTCACATAGGCAAAATATCCTGAGATGAAAATCATAGAGTTGTAGAATGTTGATATGGAAAAAACTTTGGAGATCATTTAGACTACCCCCTCCTCATTTTAATATATGGAGAAACTAAGATTGGAGAGATTATACACAATTCATTTGCATTTGTTTTCTTATTTATTTTGCTTTAGTTCATTGGAAATATAATATAACCTGGCCATGCCAAGAGCAGCCAGTAGGGGGCACTTGCTCACCCCCATGTTTGTTCTCATTCAGAAATGGTGTTTTCCGTTTCCCAGAATTACCAGGCCCCAGTAAAGCTTCTCTCCTTTTCACTGCCCTTTTATTCCCCTCCCACTTCATTTCCGAGATACAGAATGAGCTGAGATAGGAGTGGGGACTGAAGAATCTTGCTCAGCTTTAGAGGAAAATGGGTGGCACGAAAGCAGAGCAATCTTCATCACCGTGCAATAGTATAATATGACCACCAGATGGCAGCATAGACTACACATACCCAGCCAGACCACACTATTTTAAGTGTCCTCTTCCTCAAGAAAGGAAAATTTCAATGATTTGCGCTTAACCAGCGCAGGCAAAATTAAAGGAAAGGATTAATGATATAATGCCAAATGACTCAGGCAAAAAAAGTCCTTGTTATAAGAAGAAAATGCAGTTATTTACCTCGAATGTAGATTGACTAATGGTGTGGTTTCTCTGAATACTGAGCATATTTTGAAGGTTTCACCTCTTACCTACATGTAAAAACAGCATTTTGTTTTATCTCTGGGAACGCTAGGAGGTAGAAATGAACATTATGGAAACAGAAACTCTCTATCAAAATAAAGTGCGTTTAGCACAATATCTGGTCCATTGAAAGTACAACAATCATATTAGCTGCCAATCTTATTGCTCCCTACTAATATAGTCTTTGCATTTCCAACATCATGATTTAGATCATGCTATCACCATTCTCCCAGGCTCAAAAATTTGAAATCATCTTTGATCCTTCCTTTTTCAAGATTTGATTTTTTAAAAAATTAGTTTTTTGCTTCAAAACTTCTTTTGCAGCTCCTTTGTATTCCCTTTGACACTAGACCTTTTTGCTTTTAATATAAATATATATCTAAATCAGCCTCCTTGCCTCAAGTCTTTCTAGTTTACTCTCTTCTATATGCAGTTGCCAATATTATATTAATGAAACTTCTTTCTCTATTATCTTTTCTCTCGCAAAAATGTTTTCCCATTGCCTATAGGAGAAATTCTGTCCTGTTAACGTTAGTCTTATGTTATCCCTTTGCTAGTACCACGCTGTCTTTATCATTGTAGCTTCATAGTAAATAAATCTTAAAATCCTCCAACTTTATTCTTCTTTTTCAAAGCTGTTTTAGTTATTCTAGTTCTTTTGTCCTTGTGTACAAGTTTTAGAGTCAGATTTTCTACCTCTACAAAAAAATTCTGCTAGGGAGCACCTGGGTGGCTCAGTCCTTAAGCGTCTGCCTTCAGCTCAGGTCGTGATCCTAGGGTCCTGGGATCGAGCCCCACGTCGGGCTCCCTGCTCCGCAGGAAGCCTGCTTCTCTGTCTCCTGCTCCCCCTGCTTGTGTTCCCTCTCTCCTGTGTCTCTCTCTGTCAAATAAATAAATAAAATATTAAAAAAAAAGAAAAAAAAATTCTGCTAGGATTTTGATTGGCATTGCATTAAACCTGGATCAATGTGGTGAGCATTAACATCTTCCTATGTTGAATCATCCAATCAGCAAGCATCTATTTAGGTCTTTTATGCCTGTACTTAGGTCTTCTATGATTTCTTTTATCAGTGTTTTAGAGTTTTCAGCATATATATATATCTAGTACATATTTTGTTACATTTATATCTATGCATTTTATGTTTTTGGAATTATTATAAATAGCATTGATTTAAAAGTTTTGGCTTCCAGTTGTAACTTGCTAGCATATAGAAATATGATTGATTATTTCTTTAGTTTTTAAAATTGTTGTAAAAGACACATAACATAAAATTTACCATCTTAACTATGTTTTGGTGTACACTTCAGAATTATTAAGTATATTGGAATTGTGCAATCATTACCACTATTCATCTCCAGATTGTTTTTTAAAAAAATTGAGACAATTTTTTTACAGAAGTTTAAGGTTCACAGCAAAATTGAGAGGGAGGTACAGAGAATTCCTACATAGCCGCTTGCCCTACACATGTATAACCTCCCTATTAAACATCTTCAACCAGAAGATGGACATTTGTTACAATTGAGGCCCCTGAGTACATACAGCAGAGTTACCCAAAGTCAATAGTTTATGTTACGCTTCACTCTCGATGTTGTGCATTCTCTGGGTTCAGATACATGAATAATGACATGTATCCATTATTATAGTATCATATGCAGGATTTTCACTGACCTAAAAATCCTTTGTGCTCTACCTATTTATCGCTTTCCCCTCAAGCCCTGGCAACCTGATCTTTTTACTGTCTCAATAGTTGTGTTTTTTTCCACAATATTATATATTAGAACCATACAGTATGTAGCATTTTCAGTTGGCTTCTTTCACTTTGTAATATGCATTTAAATTCCCTCCATGTCTTTTCATGGCTTGATAGCTTATTTCTGTTTAGCACTGAATAATAGTTTGTTATATGTATCATAGTTTATTTATCCATTCACCAACAATGTAGGACATCTTGGTTGTTTTCTAGTCTTTGCAATTATGAATAAAGCTTCTATAAACATCTGTGTGCAGGTTTTTGTGTGGACATAAGGTTTCAACTTCTTTGGGTAAATGCCAACAAGTGCAACTGCTGAATCATAGAGTAAGACTATATGATCATTTTGTAAGAGAACACCACACAGTCTTCAAGAATGGCTGGACCATTTTGTGTACCCACGAGCAGTGAATGGAAGTTCATGTTGCTCCACATCCTTGCCAGCATATGGTGTTGTCACTGTTCCAGATTTTGGCCGTTCTAATACATCTGTGGTGGGATCTCATAGTTTTTTAAATTTGTATTTCCCTGGTGACATATGATGTGGAACATCTTTTTATATTCTCTTTTTAAAAGATTTTATTTATTTATTTGAGAAAGAGAGAAAGAGAGAGAGAGAGATCACAAGCGGGGGGGGGGGGGCAGAGGGAGTGGGAGAAGCAGACTCCCCGCTGAGCAGGGAGCCCAACACAGGGCTGGGCCCCAGATCCCTGGGATCATGACCTGAGCAAAGGCAGCTGCTCACCCAACTGGGCCACCCAGATGCCCCATCTTTTTATATTCTTATTTGCCATTTGTCTATCTCGTTTGGTGAGGTGTCTGTTAAGATGTTTGGCCCGTTTTTTATTGGTTTGTTTTTTTGTTTTGTTTTTTTTAAAGATTTTATTTATTTATTTGACAGAGAGAGACAGCGAGAGAGGGAACACAAGCAGGGGGAGTGGGAGAGGGAGAAGCAGGCTTCCCGCTGAGCAGGGAGCCCGATGCGGGGCTTGATCCCAGGACCCTGGGATCTTGACCTGAGCCGAAGGCAGATGCTCAACGTCTGAGCCACCCAGGCGCCCCTGTTTGTTTTTCTATTGTTGAGACTTAGGAGCTCTTTGTAAATTTTGGATAACTATCTTTTATCAGATGTGACTTTTGTAGATATTTTTTCCCAGTCTGTGGCTTGTCTCCTTGTTCTCCTGACATTACCTTTTGCAGAGCAGAAATTTTTAAATTTACTGACATATAGCTTCTCAATTTTTTTCATGGATCATGCCTTTGGTGTTGTACCTGAAAAGGCAACACCATAACTAATTTCATCTAGGTTTTCTCTTATGTTATTTTCTAGGAGATTTATAGTTTTGCATTTTACATTTATGTCTGTAATCTATTCTGAGTTAATTTTGTGAAGGGTATAAGGTAGGTGGACAGGTTAATTTTTCTGCATGTGGATGTCCAATGTGTCCAGCACCATTTGTTGAAGAGACTGTCTGTGTTTCATTGTATTACTTTTGTTCCTTTGCCAAAGATTAGTTGACTATACTTATGTGAGTATAGTTTTGGCTCTCTGTTCTGTTCATTGATCTATTTGTCTGTTCTATCTCCAATACCATATTGTCTTGATTACTGTCACTTTTATAGTAAGCAGTAAGTACAATAAGTAGCTTATTAGGTAGCATCAGTTCTCCAACTTTGCTCTTCTTCAATATTGTGTTGGTTATTTTTTTTTTTTAAAGATTTTATTTATTTATTTGACAGAGACAGACACAGCGAGAGAGGGAACACAAGCAGTGGGAGTGAGAGAGGGAGAAGCAGGCTTCCTGTGGAGCATGGAGCCCGATGTGGGGCTCGATCCCAGGACTCCGGGATCATGACCTGAGCCAAAGGCAGTATTGTGTTGGTTATTATGGGTCTTTGCTTCTCCATATAAAATTTAGAATCAGTTTGTAGATATCCACAAAATAACTTTCTGGGATATTGATTGGCATCGCATTAAATCTAAAGATCAAATTGGGAAAAACTGACATATCGATAATTTTGAGTTTTTCTACCCATTAGCATAGAGCATCTTTCTACTTATTCATTATTTCATTTATTTGGTTCTTTTTTGATTTTATTCATTAGAGTTTTGTAGATTTTCTCATATATATCTTGTACATATTCTGCTAGATTTACATCTGAGTATTTCATTTTTTGTGTGATAATGTAAACAATATTTTGTTCTTATTTTCAAATTCTACTTGTTCATTGCTGATACATAGGAGAAACATTAGGTCCTGTATATTAACCTCATATCCTGAAAAGTTATTATAATCACTTAATAGTTCTGGGAGTTTAAAGTGGTTTTCTTATAGACAAGATATAGTTGTCTCCTGTTTTTTGATCCATTCTGATAATATCTGTCTTTTAATTGGTGCATTTAGAACACTGACATTAAAAGTGATTACTGATATAGTTGGATTAATATCTACTGTCAAAAATACATGGGGACAAATGAAAATGAAAACACAATGGTTCAAGAATCTATGAAATGCAGCAAAAGCTGTTCGAAGAAGGAAGTTTATAGCAATACAGGTTTACCTTAAGAAACAAGAAAAATCTCAACAACCTAACCTTACACCTAAAGGAGCTAGAAAAAGAAGAACAAACAAAACTCAAAGCCAGGAGAAAGAAGGAAATAATGAAGATTAAGGCAGAAATAGACCAAATAGAAACTAAAAAAGTAATAAAACAGATCAATGAAACCAGGAGCTGGTTCTTTGAAAAAATTAACAAAATTGATAAAACTTTAGCCAGATTCATCAAAAAGAGAGAGAGAGAGAGAGAGAGAGAGCGAGAACTCAAACAAAATCAGAAATAAAAGAGGAGAAATAATAACCAACACTACAGAAATACAAAGGATTATAAGAGAATATTATGAACAACTATATGCTAACAAATTGGACAACCTAGAAGAAATGGATAAATTCCTAGAAACATATAACCTCCCCAGACTGAATCAGGAAGAAATAGAAAATTTGAACAGACAAATTACCAGCAATGAAATTGAATCAGTAACCAAAAAACTCCCAACAATCAAAAGTCCAGGACCAGATGGCTTCACAGGTGAATTATACCAAACACATAAAGAAGAGTTAAAACCTATTCTTCTCAAACTATCCCAAAAAATAGAAGAGGAAGGAAAGCATCCAAATTTATTCTATGAGGCCTGCATTACCCTGATACCAAAACCAGATAAAGACGCTATAAAAAAAATGAGAACTACAAGCCAATATCTCTAATGAACATAGATACATAATATTTTAATAAAATATTAGCAAACTAAGTCAACAATACATTAAAAAACTCATTCACCACAATCAAGTGGGATTTCTTCCTAGGATGTAAGCATAGTTCAATATTTGCAAATCAATGTGGTACATCAACAAGAAAAAAATAAAAAAAAAATCATCAATTCAGTAGATGAAGAGAAAGCATTTGACAAAGTACAACAACCATTCATGATAAAAAACCCTCAACAAAGTAGGTTTAGAGGGGGCATACCTCAACGTAATAAAAGCCATATATGGAAAACCCACAGCTAACATCATACTCAATGGTGAAAAAATGAGAGCTTTTCCCTAAGATCAGAATTAAGACAAGGATGTCCACTCTCACTACTTTTATTCAGTATAGTACTAGAAGTCCCAGCCACAGAAATCAGACAAGAAAGAGAAATAAAAGGCATCCAAATTGGTAAGGAAGAAGTAAAATTTCACTATTTGCAGGTGACATGATACTATATATAGAAAACCCTGAAGACTTCACCAAAAAACTACTAGAATTGATAAATGAATTCAGTAAGTTCACAGAATGCAAAATCAATATACAGAAATCTGTTATATTTCTATACACTAATAGTGAAACAGCAAAAAGAAATATTTTATTTACTTTTTTTGTTATGTTATGTTAGTCACCATATGGTACATCATTAGTTTTTGATGTAGTGTTCCATGATTCATTGTTTACATATAACACCCAGTGCTCCATGCAATACATGCCTCCTTAATACCCATCACTGGGCTAACCCATCCCCCCACTCCCTCCCCTTTAAAACCCTCAGTTTGTTTCCTGGAGTCCATAGTCTCTCATGGTTCATCTCCCCCCTCTGATATCCCCACCTTCATTTTTCCCTTCCTTCTCCTAATATCCTCCATGCTATTCCTTATGTTCCACAAATAAGTGAAACCGTATGATAATTGACTTTCTCCACTTGACTTATTTCACTTAGCATAATCTCTTCCAGTTCTGTCCATGTTGATGCAAAAGTTGGGTATGCATCCTTCCTGACGGCTGAGTAATATTCCATTGTATATATGGACCACATCTTCTTTATCCATTCACCTGTTGAAGGGCATCTCGGCTCTTTCCACGGTTTGGTTATTGTGGACATTGCTGCTATGAACATTGGGGTGCATGTGGCCCTTCTTTTCACTACATCTGTATCTTTGGAGTAAATACCCAGTAGAGCAATTGCTGGGTCATAGGGTAGCTGTATTTGTAACTTTTTGAGGAACCTCCACACTGTTTTCCAAAGTGGCTATACCAACTTGCATTCCACCAAGAGTGTAAGAGGGTTCCCCTTTCTCCACAACCTCTCTAACATTTGTTGTTTCTTGCCTTGTCAATTTTTGCCATCTAACCGTGTAAGGTGGTATCTCAATGTGGTTTTGATTTGAATTTCCCTGATGGCTAGTGATGATGAACATTTTTTTCATGTATCTGTTAGCCATTTGTATGTCTTTTTTTGAAAAGTGTCTGTTCATGTCTTCTGCCCATTTTTCCAATGGAACAGAATAGAGAGCCGAGATATGGACCCTCAACTTTATGGTCAACTAATCTTCAACAAAGCAGGAAAAAAAGACAGACTCTTCAACAAATGGTGCTGGGAAATTGGACAACTATATACAGAAGAATGAAACTCAACCATTCACTACACCATACACAAAGATAACTCTAAATGGATGAAAGACCTCAATGTGAAACAGGGGACCATCAAAGTCCTAGAGGAGAACATAGGCAGTAACTTCTTCGACATCGGCCATAGCAACTTCTTTCAAGAAACGTCTCCAAAGGCAAGGGAAACAAAAGTGAAAGTGAACTTTTGGGACTTCATCAAGATAAAAAGCTTCTGCACAGCAAAGGAAACAGTCAACAAAACAAAGAGGCAACCCACGGAATGGGAGAAAATATTTGCAAATGACACTGCAGATAAAAGGCTGATATCCAAGATCTATAAAAAACTTCTCAAACTCAAAACCCAAAAAAGCAAAAAAGATATTAAGAAAATGATCCCATTTACAATTGCATCAAAAATAACAAAATACCTAGAAATAAACTTAACCAAAGAGGTGAAAGACCAGTATCTGAAAAACCATAAAACACTGATGAAAGAAATTGAGGATGACATGAACAAATGGAAAGATATTCCATTCTCATGAATTGGAAGAACAAATATTGTTAAAATATCCATTCTAATCAAAGCAATCAAAAGCATTTTTCACAGAACTAGAACAAATAATCCTAAAATTCCATTGGAACCACAAAAGACCCCAAATAGCCAAAGCACTCTTGAAAAAGAACAAAACTGGAGGTACCATAATCCCAGATTTCAAGATATACTACAAAGCTATAGTAATCAAAACAGTATGGTACTGGCACAGAAATAGACAGATCAATAGAATAGAATAGAGAGCCCAGAAATAAACCCATGATTATATGGTCAATTAATCTTAAACAAAGGAAGCAAGAATATGCAATGGGAAAAAGACAGTCTCTTCAACAAATGGTGTGGAAAAAACTGGACAGCTACATGTGAAAGAATGAAACTGGACTACCGTCTTACACCATACACAAAAATAAACTTCAAAATGGATTAAAGACTTAAATGAGACCTAAGGCCATAAAAATTCCAGAAGAGAGCACAGGCAATAATTTCTCTGACATCTGCTGTGGCAACATTTTTCTAGATATCTCCTTAGGCAAGGGAACCAAAAACAAAAATGAACTATTGGGCTGCATCAAAAGAAAAAGCTTCTGCAGAACAAAGGAAAAAATTAACAACTAAAAGACAATCTATTGAATGGGAGAAGATATTTGTAAAAGACATGTTCAATAAAGGGTTAGTATCCAAAATATATAAAGAATGTATACAACTTAACACCAAAAAAACAAATAATCCAATTAAAAATAGGCAGAAGACAGGAAGAGCTATTTCTCCAAAGAAGACATACAGATGACCAACAGGCACATGAAAAGATGCTCAACATCACTCATCATTAGGGAAATGCAAATCAAAACCAAAATGAGATATTTCATATCTGTCAGAATGAATAAAATGAAAAAAAAAACAAGAAACAAAACGTGCTGGTGAGGATATGGAGAAAAGGAACACTTGTGCACTGTTGGTAGGAATGCAAACTGGAGCAGCATAGATAGATAGATGATAGATAGAGTACAATATTACTCAGCCATAAAAGAATGAAATCTTGCCATTTGCAGCAACATAGATGGGTCTAGAGGGTATAATGCTAAATGAAATAAGTAAATCAGAGAAAGACAAATATCACATGGTTTCACTCACATGTAGAATCTAGGAAACAAAGCAAATGAACAAAGAAAAAAAAGACAAACCAAAAAACAGACTCTTAAGTATAGAGAACAAACAGATGGTTACCAGAAGGGAGATGGGTGGGGGAATTCATGAAACAAGTGAAGGGGATTATGAGTATATTTATTATGATGAGCACTGAGAAATGTACAGAACTGTTGAATCACTATATTGTACACCAGAAAGTAATATAACACTGTATGTTAACTATGCTGGAATGAAAATTAAAAAAAATCTACCGTGTCATTAACTGTTTTCTATTTGTTGCCATTGTTCTTCCCACTTTTGTCACCCATTCTTTTTCTGGCTTTTGTGGTTTCAATTGAGCATTTTATATGATTCCAACCATTCTTCTTAGCTTATTGGTTATACTTCCTTTTTAAAAAAAACTTTTCAGTGGTTGCCCTAGAGTTTGCAATATACATTTACAACTAATCCAAGTCCGCTTTCAAGTAACATTATACCACTTCATGGGTGGTGTGAGTATCTTATAATCACAAAATAATCCTTATTCCTGCCTCTCATCCCTGTATAATTGTTGTCATCCACTTCATATACATATGAAATACATATATGATATATACATAAGCATACATAATCAAATACATTTTTGGTTATTTTATTTTGAATACACTATTGTCTGTTAGATCAATTATGTATAAGAAAAATAGAAGTTTTTATCTTCCTTCACCTATTCCTTCTTTGATCCTTTTCTTTATTTTATGTAGATATGAGTTTCTGACCTATATCATTTCCCTCTCTCTAAAGAACTTCTTTAACATTTCTTATAAGGCAGGTCAACTGGGAATAAATTCCTTCAATTTTTGTTTGTCTAAGAATATCTTTATTTCTCTTTTACATTTGAAGGATATTTTGCAGGGTACAGATTGGTGGTTTTTTCTCTCAACCCTTAAAATGTTTCACTCCATACTCATTCCTTACATGGTTTTTTGAGAAGTTGGATTGTTGTAATTTTGTTAAATGAACATTTGTTAAGTAGAGCCTTATGTGGGGTGTTGGATGGTGAGCCACTGGTCAAAAAGACCACAAGGGAAAGTGAGATAGAAAAGTTTATTACTCACAGTTCCTGGAGGAAGTACACAACATGCTTTGAGGGCCCACACAAGGATATTAAGGAAAGGTACAGGCAGAGTGCAAGCAAAGGGACCTGTTGCATATGTCTTTATTGAGGTCTTTGGTTAAAGTGTTTCTGGGGTCCCCAACATAAGGCTGGATTGGTCAATTCAAATAAAAAATATTGGGGTTTTGGTAAGCTCTGCGGGGGTCTTATCTAAGGAGTGCACAAGAAGTAGCTGGGAAGCAGGAGAGACTGTTTATCACCAGGAGTATTGGGGAAGTCAAACAGGAACTTACATTCGTGACTATGTGGGCTATTATCTAGGGCATGTACTTGCAGAAAGGGCTATAATCAGTTCAAAGCCAAATAAATGCCAAAACATTGATATTATGGAATAGTTTAAACTACACAGATGTAATTCTTCTCTTTGTTCCTCTGTAGGTGAGGTGTTCTTTCCTCTGGCTTCTTCTGGAACTTTATCTTTGATTTTGTGGAGTTTGAAAATGGTATGCTTAGGTATAGTTTTATAGAATTTATTCTGCTTGGTATTTTCTGTGCTTCCTGGATCTGTGGGTTGGTGTCTGACATTAATTTGGGGAAAATTCTCAGTCATTATCATTTCAATTCCTGAACTTCTTTATGACCATGTAGCAAGCCTATTACTATTTTTAGTAACCACCTGTGATTGTGAGTTGGATATGCATGAAGCCACAGAGCATAGGCTCTGATATATGGTAAGTGCTGAAATAAATAAATGCCTGATAAAGGAAAGATATGACCTTAGTTGTTTTAAATACAATGACGTAAGATTTATACATAGCATTACCATTTCACCCCATGTGAATATTCTTTTATTGTTTTTGGAGTTTCAACACAACTGTCTCTATGGTAGTGAATTGGACCTGGAGTTTGCTGTCTAAAAACAATTGCATTCATGAAAAAGTTACAGATGACACTAATTTCTTTCAATATGTCATCAGATAATCAGTTTGGGGTGAAAGGCTATGCATATACAGGCAGTTCACAAAAACTTAACTGGAATTCTTTTCTAAGAAATATTTCTCTTGCCTTCTAAGAGTCTCATATTTCAGCAGATATTTTATTTATGAGGGACAGTTCTCATTTTTTGTCTTCATTATAACGTAGTATAACAAATAAATTCATTGAATATCAGTTGAGCTATTAAAAGCGTACACTAGTTACCTAATTTATACAGTTGGAGTGAATAGCCTCTATTTAACATTTATAACTGGCCAGTGAAGCAAAAGAGAAGCCAATGGTACAAAGATTTTCATTTGAGGTTTTCATTCTTAAACTTCCGTGTACATGAGTCCATAGGTATTAGATTCAGTAGATCATTGGTGGGCTTGAGGTTCTGCATTATTCAGAAGCATCCCAGGTGATTCTGATGCAGATGGGGTTTTGGTCACATTTTGAGAGACAAAGCACTAAAATTGCTCAACCATCCGTGACCATCATTTTAGATTTTGAATTCTTCTTTTTTCTTAATAGGAAAATTTACCTTATAAACCAAACAAGAAAAAGAAATAAAAAGCACCCAAATTGGGAAAGAAGCAAAACTGTTACTATTTGCAAATGAAAGGATATTATATATAGAAAATCCTTAAGATTCCACCAAAAATATTTAGAACAAATAAATGAATTAATTAAAATTGCAGGATACAAAATTAATATACAGAAATCTATTACATTTCTTTACACTCGTAATGAACATCAGAAAAAAAAATTAAGAAAACAATTCCATTTATAATTGAGTCAAAATGAATAAATACCTAGGAATAAATTTAACCAAGGAGTTGAAAAACCTGTATTCTGAAAACTAGAAGACATTGTTAAAAGAAATTAATGATGATACAAATAAATGGAAAGATAAACCATGCTCATAGATTGAAAGAATTAATATTTGTTAAAATGTCCATACTACTGAAAACAATCTATAGATTCAATGCAATCTCTATCAAAATAGTAATGGCATTTTCCACAAGAATAAATAATCCTAACATTTGTATAGAATCAAAAAAGACTCCAAATAGAGCAATCTTGAGAAAGAACAAAGTTGGAGATATTACATTCCCAGATTTCAAGATATATTATATTCTTATTTTGTTGTATTTTATTTTATTTTTGAGAGAGAGGGAGAGAGAGTGAGCAAGTGTGCACACACACGCAGGGGGATGGGCAGAGGGAGAGAGAGAGAATCGTAAGCAGGCTGCACGCCCTGCCCAGCATGGAGCCTGACTTGGGGCTCTATCCCAGGACTGTGAGATCATGACCTGAGCCAAAATCAAGAGTCAGAGCCACCCAGGCACCCCTCAAAATATATTATAAAACTATAGTAATCCAAACAGTATGGCACTGGCACAAAAATAGACATATAGACCAAAGGAACACAACGGAGAACCCGGAAATAAACCCATACTTACGTAGTCAATTAATCTACGAAAAGGAACCAAGAATCTACAGTGGGGAAAAGACAATCTTTTCAGTTAAGGAGCTGGTAAAACTGGACAGTTACATGCAAAAGAATGGAATTGGACCACTTTCTTACACTATATACAAAACCAAACTCAAAATAGATTAAAAACTTAAATGTAAGATTTGAAACCATAAATCTCCTAAGAGAAACATGGGCAGTAATGTTTTGGACATTGGTCTTAACAATTTTTTGGTTCTGCCTCTTTACTCAAGAGCAACAAAAGCAAAAATAAGCATTTGTATCTATGTCAACCTAAAAATCTTTTGCACAGCAAAAGAAATCATCAGCAAAACAAAAAGGCAATCTACTTAATGGGAGAAGATATTTTCAAATGATATATCTGATAGGAAATTAATATCCAATATATATAAAGAACTCATACAACTCAACATCAAAAAAACCCCCAAACAAACTGATTAAAAAATGGGCAGAGTACCTGAATAGACATTTTTCCCAAAGAAGATATAGAAATGGCCAATAGATACATGAAAATATACTCAACAATCCTAAGCCTTAGGGAAATGCAAATCAAAATCACAATGAGATATTACCTCACATCTGTCATAATGGCTAGTATTGAAAAGACAAGAAATAACAAGTGTTGGTAATGATGTGCAGAAATAGGAGCCTGTGTGCACTGTTGGTGGGAATGCAAACTGGGGCAGCCACTATGGAAAACAGTATGGAGTTTCCTCAAAAAGTTAAAAGTAGAAGTACCATACAATTCAGTAGTTCCACTTCTGAATATTTACTCAAAGAAAATGAAAACAGTAATTCAAAAAGATACATACACCCTTATGTTCAGCATTATTTACAATAGCCAAGATATGAAAGCAATTTAAGTGTCCATCAATAGCTGAATGGATAAAGATGTGATATATATATATATATATATGTATGTGTGTATATCTATATATATAGATATACACATGCAAATACACACATACTACAATGGAATATTATTCAGCCACAAAAAGAATGAAATCTTGCTATTTGTACATATGAGTGAACCCAGAGAGTATTACGCTAAGTGAAATAAGTCTAACAGAGAAAGACAAATGTTGTATGATTTTACTTATATGTGAAATCTAAAAAACAAAACAAACAAACAAAACAAGAACAGACTCATAAATACAGAGAACAAACTGGTATTTGTCAGAGGAAAAGGATTGGGGGGATGGGCAAAATCGGTAGTGATTAAGAGCTACAAATTTCCAGTTATAAAATAAATGAGTCATGGAGATGTAAAGTACAGCATAGGGAATATAGTCAATAATATTGTAATAACTATATATGATTACAGATGTTAACTATACTTACATGGTGATCATTTCATAACTTATATAAATGTCAAACCACTATGTTGTACACTTGAAACCAATATAATATTGTATGTCAGCTATACTTAAATGAAAAATAGTTTATGAAAAATTATGTACAGCAGTGCCATAATTTTATTTTTATATGTATGTATAAAATGTTTATATATTATGTAAATATAAATATATATTAATTACATATAATAAAGTATACATAAATATAGCCACATGTATGGGTAAATGATAGGAGAAATATATACTAAAAAGTTAACTATACTTATTGGTGATTAGTGAAATTATAGCAATTTGTTTTCTTTTTTCTTTTCTCTTCTCAATTTGTTTGCTTTTTTACATTTTTTACATTTTCAATTTTTTCCTACTATTAACCTGTAGTGCTTTTGTTTGCAGAAGAGAGAAATAAGCTACAAAAATAATAGTTATTAAAGAATGTTATAAGTAATTTGTTGATTAGTCTATAATGCCCAGTAGATTGACTTCATTCTACAGGGAATCTTTTGGTGGTATTGAGGGAGTTTCAACATTCTCTTCATAAACGGTTTGAGGATGGGAAGAAATAAATATCTTTCCTTCCAAACTGCATTCTTCAAGGAAAAATAACATGAGACAAATAGTTGTCTTTGACATTTTTGTTCTTGTATCTTAAGAGTTCTTCATGAAAATTTGTATTTTATGGCATCTCTGCATCTTCTTACAAGAATTGGGTGAGAATGCAGTGCTTTATTTTATTACAATTATTCTTTCCATGAAAAATGATAGGAAATGTCATTTTAGTAACGAGTTTTTCATGAGCTATCAAAATTTGTAAAAAATATTTTTCAGATGATTTACCTTTCAAATGGAGCATCCTGAATTAAATGGATAAATAAACATTATGTTTATTTCCTCTGAAAACTTTTGGATATAAAGCTATATATTTGTAGAATGAAGAATTGAACTCATGCAAATCAGTTATAGCACTGTGTGCTTCACCACCATGTCATGATACCTACTAAGTAGCAGAGAGGAGAAATAGTCACACAGGCTGTCGTGGAAATGTACCTGAGGAAATCCAGTGCTTTAGAGGAGAACCTCAAAACAAGGGTTATAAAGCTAATAATCATGTGGTAATTTAGAGGTAGAATTGAGATTCAAAGCCTCTGAAATTTTCTTACAATTTTATTAACTTTTTATTTTTTTTGCCAGGATAATGAATTATGGAAACAATCTATTTAGTATTTCTTGTGTCTTTGAAAATTAAAATTCATTCTGGCATTTAATTTACATTGGAACACAAACAGAATGAGGAAGATTTCTGACTGTTAAGAATTAGAGAGTTATGGGGCTTTTTAAGGGAGTCTATGACTTCCCCTTCAATTTGGATCTTCTTTAAGATAATACTTTGCTGGAAATATGCAAAAAAAAGAAGAAGTTCACCACAACTATTGAGAGGCACAACTCACTGTTGTAAGGGATAATCTGGGACTTGCAGTGACTTGACAGCAGCGTGCTTACTCGATGATTAATGCCAAGGTGACCAGCCTCTCAGCAGGGGTTTCTTCATGTTTAATATAAGTCTCAAACAAATTTCCTCTTTTCCTATTTCAAGAGAAGATGGAGAATAGTTTTGCTCAAAATAGCTTCTCTTTTACAGGGGAAAAAAAACTCCAGGTGCCTTTTTATAGAACATACTCCAATTCTTCCATATGTATTTTATTGTTCAAACATTATTCTCATTAGAACTAAATTTTTCACAAACCCTGTATTCCCTCAATTTTGTTTGTTTCTTGCCTTTGAATTACCAAGCAGGCACTTTAGGGAAGTGTTTCAGGTCAGCACAGATTTGGGGAATGAAATCTTCACTTCTGTACAGAATTGGTGACTAGGCTATAGAAAACGTATTGTTGGAATGACACCCACTTGGGTGGTCTTGTCATAAAAGCCTGGGAGCTGTGAATCCAAGACTGGTAAATATTCCCTTGAATGGTTATATACTTAATCAGCTGTTTGTAAATGGGTAGACCCTGCTTTAGATACTAAGAGAGGGATTTGAATACACAAAACATATTTTATGTTCAGACTTGTGCATAATTTGTCATTGATGAAATGCATTGTGCTGATGAGGACTGAGATTTTTTCTCTTGGGTTTCCACAGGACCCAGCCTTCTCATTTGCTTCCCAGGCTTGTAAAACTCATGGATGCATTTGTTGTTTGGGGCTCTTATCTGCCTTGACTGTCTTTATGTTAGCCATTGCCTATTACTACGTTTCATCTTTTCTCATTTGATTTGCCTTTTAAACAGAATTTATAATTTTTACTATTTAAATTGAATCCACCTTTTCAAAACACTGGTTATTTTTCCAACTGTGGTGCCATTTGTAAAGTTTCATTCACCCTGGCTTTGATGGTCCCACTTGCAATCTCAAAAAGGGCAGGAAAAGAAAAAGCCTTACAATCATTTTAGAATTTGTGCCTCTGAAATATTAAAACACATTCTCAGTTAACAGGATGGTAATTGTCTTATTTGGCCTGAAAATGACAGTCCTTAGATCCTTCCCAAACCTGCAAATAAGACAGTAGTGTCTTTGTTTCTTCACTCCTTTTAAAAGAGGGGTATTTTATCATCCTGAGTGTAATACCAGATAGAGGTTCTACGAGCTAAGAATGACAGTGCTTTAACTTAGGAGGTACTACTATAAAAATTTGTTGACTGAATGAATTATTATGTTCATGGATGAGAGTTTATTGGGGATATTTAAAAATAATTAATTAAAAATTTGGAGTGGCATTGCATATATATATATATACATATATATATATGCAATATATAATCAAAAGACTTGATTAGGAATTTGGGGTGATTTTGATGAATATATAATCAAATAATAATGATAATGGACAGTAAAATAGTAATAGAATATTTATTTTGCTCTCTTATTACTCAACGTATTAATGTCTTAAAAGGATTGAATGATGTATATTGCTTATATCAGAGAGAGAGCCCATTTTTCATTCAATAGAAAAGATGCACAAGATTTTCTGAGAAAGAATGATAACACTTTTGAAACTGAAGCACTGCTGCTTTTACAGATTTTCATATAAAATGTATTTTTTATTCTTAATTCTGGAAAACATTTCGCTGTTAATATATTTAATTTTAAATATATAATCTTAAAGGCCTTCTTTAAAAAGTCTTTCTCAAAATTATTTATTATATACTTAATACTCAAGTATATTTCTAAAAAAGAGAAACGCTGTACCTTCCTATTTGCTGAGAAACTGACATCTGAGATAGGGAACAGGCATTACCATCCCAAACCAGTTTTCATGACATTTGATTGTTTTTTTCCTTTACCCATTCTCTCAGGGCAGTGATCAGCCCGAGTGCATATGATGGAGGCAAACAAGACGCAGGTGACTGAGTTTGTTCTCACAGGACTTACAGATCGTCCAGAGCTGCAGGTCCCCCTGTTCCTGGTGTTCTTGGTCATCTACCTCACCACCATGGTGGGCAACCTCAGACTGATTTTTCTCATCTGGAAGGACCACCATCTTCACACCCCCATGTACTTATTCCTCGGCAGTTTGGCCTTTGCAGATGCTTGTTCCTCATCCTCTGTGACTCCCAAGATGCTAATGAATTTTTTATCTGAGAATCATATGATATCCCACTTTGAGTGCATCACCCAATTTTATATTTTTGGTTCCAGTGCCACCACAGAGTGTTTCCTCCTGGTAGTGATGGCCTCTGACCGTTATGTAGCCATATGCAACCCCTTGCTTTATCCCGGGGTGATGGCCAACAGGCTCTGTACTTGGTTGATAAGTTTGTCTTATGTAATTGGTTTTCTGCATCCCACAGTTCATGTAGGATTATTATTTAGATTAACGTTCTGCAGGTCCAATATAATACACCATTTCTACTGTGAAATTTTGCCACTATATACAATTTCTTGCACTGACCCATCTATTAATGCATTGGTACTTTTTATTTTTGCTGCTTTTATTCAAGCTTTTACTTTTATGACCATCATAGCATCTTATACCCGTGTCCTCTTTGCCATCCTGACAAAGAAATCTGAAAAGGGCAGGAGCAAAACCTTCTCCACGTGCAGCGCCCACCTGCTCTCTGTTTCCTTGTTCTATGGCGCTCTCTTCTTCATGTATGTGCATCCTGGGTCTGGCCCAGATCAATATCAGGATAAAATGTATTCACTGTTCTACACGATTATCATCCCCCTGCTCAACCCCTTTATTTATAGCCTAAGAAACAAGGAAGTTTTAGGTGCACTGAGAAAAATTATAAAGAAATAAATATTTCTCAGGAAAGCTTTCATCAGTCCTTCGATTTTACTCTGTTTAAATAAAGCATGTGTCCCTGGGTTTTGCACATAGTAGGGCCTTAATATGTACTTGTTAAGTGAATGGATAACAAATTTAGAGTAGATAGACTTGTCTTCATCCTAAGTTCTTGTGATCATCAAAATAATTAATGAGCATGGTAAGGACAGACTCCACTTACCTTGTGTTGTTTTAAATCCAACCTCAGGATGAAACTGGAATGAAATCTTCAAATTACTATGTCTTTGTAACTTGAATGAGCTTTGTATTTCCAAATACACACAACTTTTTTAAAGATTTATTTTATTTTTTTTTATTTCAGAGAGAGAGAGAGAGAGAGAGATAAAGCACAAGCAGGAGAAGGGGCAGAGGAAGAGGGAAAAGGACTCTTGGCTGAGCAGGGAGCCCAACGTGGGGCTTGATCCCAGGACCCTGGGATCATGACCTGAGCCGAAGGCAGACGCTCAACTGACTGAGCCACCCAGGTGACCCTCCAGATACACACACTTTACAACTTTTTTGCACTTATATTTTTGTAAGGGAAGACTCAATCTGTGTAAGCCCTCTTTTTAAAAAGTCCTCTTGCCCTTTTAGATAATTCTTGAGCAAGTAATTTTTCAAAACCTTCTCTTGAGTATTTATAATTATCCAAACAATATGTACACCAAAGTAATATTGTTAGACTAAATATGACAGAATATAACCTCATGAGGCATTCAAAATGAACATTTCTATAAGGTTTAAAAGTAATTTTGAAAATTATATTTGCATTTCAATCATTGAAGGGTATAAAAATTTAACAATTATGTATTTAAGAGAAAGTAATTTTCCTGCCATGTAATGAAAAGTTCTGAGTTCTTTAAAAACTTCTACTTTTTAATTTATAAGCAATCTTACTAAGCAGCTCGTGTCTGACACATATATGCCAATTGAATTTTTTTCTCTTGGAATGGACAGCTACCTGAAAGAACATATGTGCTTGGTCAATTTGTGATTATGCAACTTAACTGATTTTTTCTTTATAAAAACTATATATGTTTTCTGTCTGGCCCTTTTGCATTTTTTGAGCTCCTGGCTTTATTACATATGGCCCTGTGAATATTTTATTCAAAAATAAAGGAAAGATAGGTAGTTTTACACACATTATGTTATTGATAAAGCCAATTCTCATAACCCTTAGATGTCTCTTATAGGCCATACAAGGAAAAAGGAGCATATAAACCATGAGTAGTGACCTTGGTGCACTCTAGAAAAAGAATAAAGTATTTCTGTATACATGGCACATTCCTCTAACACCTAGCCTATTATTTTAATTTGAGGATAGAAACAATTTGCTGAGTCATCGAATGACAAAGCTCGAGATGGGGCCAACTGGCTTCAGCACTGTGTTTGGGGCTCTTTCTTCAGACCCTGCTCCTCTCACTGCATCTGAGCCCTGCTTCTGCTGTGTGGGCTCATTGGAAGCAGGTTGTTCCCTGTGGGTGCAGAATGTCTGTGGGAGTTCTTACTTCCACCTCTCCACAGTCAAAGCAAGTGGCAAAACTCTTTTTTTTTCTTTCTGTGCCATGCAGCCTGTTTTAGTATTGTCTGTATACAGTTGCTGTCTGTCAAAATATAGATGTTCTCTGTCTTCTTTATACCTTTATTATTTCAGGCAGCATGGTGCCAGAGTCCACGCTTTTAACCACTACCCTATGCTGCTTCTATTAGACTATAAAGTCTTATGTGAGAGCCAACACTGATGGCTGAAGAGGCACTCGGAAGGAGATGGTGCTGGCCAAATCTGGACGGCTCCCTCTGCTCCACCGCTGTGCCCTGTGGCTAAGAGAATGGAAGTAAGCCTCTAGAGGTGCTTCCTGGCTTCTTCTTTTCCTGTAAAGCTCAGGTCACCATGCTAGGTTTTTTTTATAGGATACTGTGAGTTCTTTGTAGAAACTTTTAGTTTTCATGGTTTTATATTTTATGCAAAAGATGGTTTGGAATCCAACTAATAGCTGCTTAATCCATGAGAATGACAGCATTTCAGGTACTTCTTAGTAGGCTTTATAGCGAGCGTACTGTAAAACTGAATAATTCTTTGATACATCACACCCTGTTGATAACAAGTAGCAGAATTAGTGACTAAATGTCACCAATCAAGTCTTGCATATCTTTTTCTTCCTCACCCAGATGGTATGGACCAGGGATCAGTGGTTCTCACTCTTGGTTCTCACCTCAAACCAAACAAACTAGAATCTCTAAGATGGGGTACCAGGCTTCTGGTAGTTTTCTAAACCTCTCTGAGTGATTCTAATATGCAGCCAGTGTTGAGAGTCACTAGGGACAATCATGTGAAACTTGGCAAGCTTCCGATGAAGAATAGGTGATATTCGAGTATAGAAACTTTCTTGTATGACTGTTACAATGACTGTTTTGCCAAATGGCTACTTTATCATAGTTTATGCAATTTTTGATCAAGTTTTTATCTTTATTTCCCCCCATTTTTGATGGCACAAAGAAAATAATGATATATAAATGATATGTCTATTGCAGAGTGTGCTTTTTTTTATTTAAGGCAGTGATTCTCAACCCTTGCTGGAATCACCTAAGGTCCTTAGAAATTAAAATTCTCTGACCCAATCTCAGACCAGTGAAATCAGCTGCTCTGGAGATGTGACCCAGCTATTTGTCGACCTTTATCCCTCCAGGTGATAAAAGCATAGCCCAGGTTGAAAACTACTGGTTTAAGGGGAAAGTAAAATCTTCATATGGTTTTTGATTCTTTAGTTGGTTTTGGAAGTCTGACACAATTATCTATATGCTAGTGAATAGGGACCTGCAGTTTGCTGTCTGAAAACAAATTCATTCATAAAAAAAATTGTAAATAACACAAATTTCTTTCAAATTCCTACCAGATAATCAGTTTGGGGAAACAGGCTATGCATATCCAGACAGTTCACAAAAAGTTAATTGCAAATCTTTCCTAACAAATGTTTCTCCTGCATTATTAGAGTCCCATATTTCAGCAGGGATTTTATTTGTATTGGACAGTTCTCCATTCTTGTCCGTATTGTCATGTAGTGTAATCAATCCACTGAACGTCATTTGAGCTATTACAAAATGTCTACTAAGTACATTATTTGGTTGGAGAGTATAACCTCTATATAACATTTATAACTGGTTTAGTTAAGCAGAAGAGCCAACGATGTGGAGATTTTTCACTTGAGGTTTTCATTCTTAAACTTTAGTGTGAATGAGCCCGTAGGTATTGGATTCAGTAGATTGTTGGTTGGTGTGAGATTCTGTACTATTCATAAGTAGCCCAGACAACTCTGAGGCAGGTGGGGCTGGACTACATTTTGAAAGACAAAGCACTAAAATTGCTCAAACATACATGATGATCACTTTAGATTTTGAATTTTAATTTATTTTTTTTTAATTTTATTTTATTATGTCATGTTAGTCACCATACAGTACATCATTAGTTTTTGATGTGGTGATCCATGATTTATTGTTTTCGTATAATACACAGTGCTCCATGCAGTACGTGCCCTCCTTAATACCCATCACTGGGCTAACCCATCCCCCCAGCTCCTCCCCTCTAAAACCCTCAGTTTGTTTCTCAGAGTCCATAGTCTCTCATGGTTCATCTCTCCCTCCGATTTACCCCCTTCATTTTTCCCTTCCTTCTCCTAATGTCCTCCATGCTGTTCCTTATGTTCCATAAATAAGTGAAACCATATGATAATTGACTTTCTCTGCTTGACATATTTCACTTAGCATAATCTCCTCCAGTCCCGTCCATGTTGATGTAAAAGTTGGGTATACATCCTTCCTGATGGCTGAGTAATATTCCATTGTATATATGGACCCCATCTTCTTTATCCATTCATCTGTTGAAGGGCATCTCGGCTCTTTCCACAGTTTGGCTATTGTGGACATTGCTGCTATGAGCATTGGGGTGCATATGGCCCTTCTTTTCACTACATCTGTGTCTTTGGGGTAGATACCCAGGAGTGCAATTGCTGGGTTATAGGGTAGCTCTATATTTAATTTTTTGAGGAACCTCCACACTGTTTTCCAAAGTGGCTATACCAACTTGCATTCCCACCAAGAGTGTAAGAGGGTTCCCCTTTCTCCACAACCTCTCCAATGTTTGTTGTTTCTTGTCCTGTCAATTTTTACCATTCTAACTGGTGTAAGGTGGTATCTCAATGTGGTTTTGATTTGAATTTCCCTGATGGCTAATGATGATGAACATTTTTTCATGTGTCTGTTAGCCATTTGTATGTCATCTTCAGAGAAGGAACTTTCCCCAGAATAGACCACATACTGGGTCAAAAATCAGGTCTCAAGTGATACCAAAAGATTGAGATTATTCCCTGCATATTCTCAGACCATAATGCTTTAAAACTGGAACTCAATCAGAAGAAAAAATTTGGAAGAAATTCAAACACTTGGAAACACTCTGCTCAGTAATGTTTGGGTCAACCAGGAAATCAAAGAAGAACTTAATTCATGGAAACCAATGAGAATGAAAACACATTGGTGCAAAACCTATGGGATACTGCAAAGGCAGTCCTAAGGGGGAAATACATAGCCATCCAAGCCTCACTCAAAAAAATAGAAAAATCCCGAATTCACCAACTAACTCTACCCCTTGAAGAACTAGAGAAAAAGCAACAAATGATGCCTAAGCCATGCATTAGAAGAGAAATAATTAAGATTAGAGCAGAGATCAATGAATTAGAAACCAGAAACACAGTAGATCAGATCAACGAAACTAGAAGCTGGTTCTTTGAAAGAATTAATAAGATCGATAAACCTCTGGCCAGACTTACCCAAAAGAAAAGAGAAAGGACCCAAATTAAAAAAATTATGAATGGAAGGGGAGAGATCATGACTAACACCAAGGAAATAGAAACAATTATTAGAAATTATTATCAACAACTCTATGCCAATAAACTGAGCAACCTGTATGCAATGGATGCCTTCCTGGAAACCTATAAATTGCCAAGACTGAAACAGGAAGAAATTGACAACCTGAATAGGCCAATAACCAGTAACGAGATTGAAGCAGTGATCAAAAACTTCCCAAAATGTCTGTTCATGAGGGGAAGATGAACCATGAGAGACTATGGACTCTGAGAAACAAACTGAGGGTTCTAGAGGGGAGGGGGGTGAGGGGATGGGTTAGCCTGGTGATGGGTATTAAAGAGGGCATGTTCTGCATGGAGCACTGGGTGTTATACACAAACAATGAATCATGGAACACTACATCAAAAACTAATGATGTAATGTATGGTGATTAACATAACATAATAAAATAAAATTAAAAAGCAAAAAACAAAACAAAAAAACCCTCCCCAAAACAAGAGTCCAGGGCCTGATGGATTCCCTGGCCTGAGCCACCCAGGCACCCTGACACTGTTTTGGATTAAAAGAATCTTGATATGTAGAACAAACAAATGCAATGCTGTAAAAAATTAGTAACAATTGGAGAAATTTGAATATAGACTGGTTATTTGATGGTATTGGAAGAATAGTATTCATTTTGTCTGATAGCCAAGTGGTATCGTGGTTAGGAAAAAAGTCCTTTGTTCATGATGCAGTGTGAAATGTTTAATTATTAATTAAAATTTGGAATTCTACCAAACATTCAAAGAAGAAATAATACCTATTCTCCTGAAGCTGTTTCAAAATATAGAAACAGAAGGAAAGCTTCCAGACTCATTCTATGAGGCCAGGATTACCTTAATCTTCAAACCAGGCAAAGACCTCATCAAAAAGGAGAATTTCAGACCATGTCCCTGATGAATATGGATTCCAAAATCCTCAACAAAATCCTAGCTAATAGGATCCAACAATACATTAAAAGGATCATCCACCACGACCAAGTGGGATTTATCCCGGGGATGCAAAGGTGGTTCAACATTCACAAATCAATCAGTATGATAGAACACATTAATAAGAAGAGAGAGAAGAACCATATGGTCCTCTCAATTGATGCAGAAAAAGCATTTGACAAAATACAGCATCCTTTCCTGATTAAAACTCTCCAGAGTATAGGGATAGAGGGAACATTCCTCAAGTTCATAAAATCCATCTATGAAAAACCTACAGCGAATATCATCCTCAATGGGGAAAAGCTGAGAGCCTTTCCCTTAAGATCAGGACCACGTCAAGGGTGCCCACTCTCGCCACTATTATTCAACATAGTACTAGAAGTCCTAGCAACAGCAATCAGACAACAAAAAGAAATAAAAGGTATTCAAATTGGCAAAGAAGAAGTCAAACTCTCTCTTTTCGCAGATGACATGATACTTTATGTGGAAAACCCAAAAGACTCCACCCCCAAATTACTAGAACTCATCCAGCAATTCAGTAATGTGGCAGGATACAAAATCAATGCACAGAAATCAGATGCTTTCTTATACACTAACAATGCAACTGTAGAAAGAGAAATTAGAGAAAGGATTCCATTTACAATAGCACCAAAAACCATAAGATACCTCAGAATAAACCTAACCAAAGAGGTAAAAAAGGATCTATACTCTAGGAACTATAGAACACTCATGAAAGAAATTGAAGAAGACACAAAAAGATGGAAAAACATTCCGTGCTCATGGATCAGAAGAATAAACATTGTTAAAATGTCTATGCTACCCAGAGCAATCTATATCTTCAATGCTATCCTGATCAAACTTCCAATGACATTTTTCAAAGCGCTGGAACAAACATTCCTAAAATTTGTATGGAATCAGAAAAGACCCTGAATCGCCAAGGAAATGTTGAAAAAGAAAAAGTTGAGGGCATCACGTTGCCCGATTTCAAGCTATATTACAAAGCAGGGATCACCAGGACAGCATGGTACTGGCATAAAAAAACATACAGACCAATGGAACAGAATAGAGAGCCCAGATATGGACCCTCAACTCTATGGTCAAATAATCTTCGACAAAGCTGAATTTTGATTTCTTAATAGGAAAGCCTACCTGCTCTCATCTGAATATTTGTGTCCTCCCCAAATTCATATTTTAAAATCCCAATCCCCAAAGATGATGATATGAAAAGGTAGGGCCTGTGGAAGTTGCTGAAGTCATGTGGGAGAGCCTCATGTTGGGATCAGTGCCTTATAAAAGAGGCTCCAGACAGATCCCCGACCTCTTCCTCCATGTGAGGACACAGTGAAAAGGCACTGACTGAATATGAATCAGGATGAGGACCTTCATCAAAATGTGACAATGCTGACACCTTGACCTTGGACTTCCAGCCTCCAGAACTGTGAGAAATCAATTTCTGTTGTTTATAAGCCAGCATGTCGGTGGTATGCTTTATGGCAGCCTGAATGGACTAAGACACACCTCATATTTAAATATTACTTTAAGACTCTTAGAGTGTGTTCATCTGAATCATCTTAATTGATCCTTTCCATCATTTTGGAAAAATGGAAAGAGGTGACATTTCTTCCATTTACAAGTGAGGGAGCCTGGAGTAACGGAAAACACAGTTGTGTCAAATCAGATGATCTGTTCTTTTATTCCTGAGTCTTAGATGAAGTTAAAGTGACCACAAGAGCCTTCGTTAAATCTTCTGGGTCATACAGAAAAGAAAACAATGAGTGTTTGATGATGTTTAAATGGGCAGTGCCTCAATTTCTTCATAGATAATGGAGATAATACTATGCACTAGTGTCCCTATGTAGCTGATTGGGTGAGACGGTATATGTTAAGGAACATTACAGGGCATAAATCACTATACAAATATAGGTTTTGTTTTTATGAGGAAGTTAAGGTCCAACTTTTTTAAAGTTATATAAATAAAAAGAGGCTAAGTTAAGACAAGAAACACTGTTACAAACTGCATTATCACAGGTGGCCAATGTGTCCACACCAGAATTCTTCTCATTATGTAAGGTAATGTGAGAAATGTCAGGTGCTCCAATACTGTTGAGAAATTAAGAAAGTTTATATGAATATGTTTTTGTTGAAAGTAAAGTACAAAAATATGTTCTTATGATAATGATTATTATATTTTTATTAAATATGTACATTAAAAAATTAGTCTTAGGAGACCTTAAAAAGCAAGTGTCTGTAAAATCCCTCTTTGGGAGGAAGGTTTCCAAAAACAACATTGCCCCAAATGGATGATTTCTGGCAAAAAATAATTTGATCACTAATGAGAGAGAAAAGTCAATTTCTTACAAAGTGTGAGAAACAGGAAACATTGACTAGACAGAATTTGGCACAACTTGCATTTTTATTGACTCATTTTTGTCCTTTCAAAGAAAACTCCTGACCAGGGTCTACTATACCAGACACTTACATGTATTTTTGGACTGAATTACTAAGCTATTCAAAGTAAACCTTTTAAAATCACCAACAATTTGCCTCCAAGAAAGAAGATGGGCTTATGAAACTTTGAACTTCTCACAAGGTCAAATAAAACTAAACAAATGTTTAGACATTTGTTTAATTTTTTTCATGATAAATGTCAAAACATTTTGTCCTATTTCCTCTTCTTTTATAGTTGTGCTAAAGTATTCCAGCTAAGAAAATGTAGAACAAATGACAGAATTAAAAAATTACCATTTAAAAATCCCTAATAATATAATTGGTTCTGGCAAGAATCATCAAAGGATGCTAAAAGCCTTCGCTAAAAAAAGGATAGGGACCTGGGTGCAAAGTGAGAAAGTATCATATCATGAGTTACTTGCCAGATGTAAGGGAAAACAGATAAACTTTATAGTTTATAGTGGAGAGATGTGACTATTAATACCTTAACCCAGGGATCACACTGAACCCCGCCAATAGTGAGACCAACAGGATCCCTGCACTTCCTAATGTTATGCAATATGAAATTCATAACATCATTTATAAAGAATTCTTGCCAAAATGTTTAATCAAGCCTTTAGATATAAATTCCACTGGGAATGGAAAAATACAAAGGGTAGGAGAACAAGTCAAACAAGGCAGCTACACAAATCCAGAATGTGGGAAATTTCACAAGACAATTGAACAACTGGTCCACTTTCTCCATGTCATTTCATTAGGGGGAGAAACAAGAAAACCATTGTGATTAATAACAATAACAAGGAAATAAAGAAAGGGGAAAGAAATGACACTGTTTTGGATTTTTTTTTTAAAGATTTTATTTATTTGACAGAGAGAGGGAACACAAGCGGGGAGTGGGAGAGGGAGAAGCAGGCTTCCTGCTGAGCAGGGAGCCTGATGTGGGGCTCCATCCCAGGACCCTGGGATCATGACCTGAGCCAAAGGCAGACACTTAACGACTGAGCCACCCAGGCACCCTGACACTGTTTTGGATTAAAAGAATCTTGATAGGTAGAACAAACAAATGCAATGCTGTAAAAAATTAGTAACAATTGGAGAAATTTGAATATAGACTGGTTATTTGATGGTATTGGAAGAATAGTATTCATTTTATCTGATAGCCAAGTGGTATTGTGGTTAGGAAAAAAGTCCTTTGTTCATGATGCAGTGTGAAATGTTTAATTATGAAATGTATCTGTAGTTTTCATTAAAATAAAATTTTCTCTTTAAAATGTGTTATGCCTATAGGTTTTTTTTTCTAGAAGTTGTGACTCCACATAAATCACACTACTTACTGATTTGTGTGCCAACCTGCAGATGGCTTGAGCTAATTGTAAAAGTATTTTATGTACAAAATTAAATTGCCATTGTTATAAATTGGCACTATGACAACACATCTCAATTCACTCACCCCAAAACCATTCTCTAACAAAAGAGCTTAACTGCCTTACTTCTGCATAATTAAAATAACTATCACAAATAGTTAAAATTACCATTCAACAAGCCTTTCCTATCTGTCAAGTACAGTGCTAAGGGCTTGACATTCACCCTCTCATCTGATTCTTGCAACAACCTTGTAAGTGCACATTATTAACATCATCTTGCAAATGAGGACGTCAAAGCTTAGAGAGTTTAAGTTATTGATCAGTCATAGAGGCAAAGCCCAATGAACCAAAGTCTGTTTCTTTCCAAAGTCTATGCTTTCAATCAACGTTGCTACTCTTCTTCCCCATGTCTAGAAGTAGATATTCAAATTTTAGTGAATTTGTATTTTATAATGAACATTGGTAACATCAACCATAGTTTCAGTTATTACAGCAAACTTTATGATATATTGCAAAGCTGGCATGGGCCATCTCCCTTCTTTATTCTTTTAGAAGAATTCTTCAGGCATTAAATAAAATCTATTTGCCCTTATAGATGAATTAATTTTCTAGTTCAACTATCTCCCTATGATTTTGTTTAATATTTAATTAAATTTATAAATTAATTTAGAAAAATTAATGCCTCTGCTAGATCAAGTCTTTCTGCTTAGATAAAATGATGAATTTTCACACATTAAACACATTTTTATACCCCTCAGTAGTTTTTTCATTTCTACCAAATACCTATAGGTCAGGCTTATGCATATTTTTTCCAAGAAATATGTTGGAAAATTTGTTGTGGATTTGTGACAATTTGAAAAAACTCTCAGATGAACTTCATAGTCTGGAAATATCAAAAAAAAAAAAAGAAAAAGGTATGTCACGAATGCATAAAATATATGTGGTACTATTTTATCACTTACTACCATAAAATATACAAAAATCTATTGTAAAAAGTTAAATCTTATCCAAACCAACACTTAGAGACTGTACATGGAACCAATGGCAATTGAGAGAAAGCAGCATTAAGTCATAACTGCATAAAATTAACTGTAGTACATACCGCACTACTGTAATTTCATAATCACCTTCTTCTGCTGTCTTGGTGAGCTCAAGGCAACCTACCATGCTAATCTCTACATGAGCAATTGGTTTCTCTAGTAAATTGTATATCGCAGAACAAACTGATCTCGTGGTTTTCGTGTATTTTTCGTGTTTAGTGCAATTAACATAAACCTTGAGTTAACACTCTGGAACTCTTATGAAGTACCACTAGCGGTGCTGTTAGTGCCCCCAAGAGGCAGAGAAGAATCATGACATTACAACAAAAAGTTGAATTGCTTAATATGTATGGTAGATTGAGGTCTGCAGCTGTGGTTGCCTGTCATTTAAAGCAGTATAAGGACCATTGTCAGGAAAAAAAAAAAAGAAAGAAAGAAAATTCTTTCTTTTTTTTTTTTTGAGAGAGAAAGAGTGCAAGTGGGGAGGGGCAGAGGGAAAGAAAGAATCCTAAGCAGGCTTCACACCCAGCATGGAGCCCGACATGGGGCTTGATCTCATGAGCCTGAGATCATGATCTGAGCCGAAATTAGTTGCTCAACTGACTGAGCCACCCAGAAGCCCCCGAAAAAGAAAATTCTTGAAGCCATCACTACAGCTATGCCAGCAGGCACAAAAACCTTGCATTCTTTGCAAAATACCTTTTTGCCTCATATTAAAAATGCATTAAAAATGTGGGTGTAGAATGACTATAAGAGAGGCATGCCTATAGACTCTGATTTGAGAAAAAGTGAAGTCATATGACAACTTAAAGCAAAAGGAAGGTGAAGGATCTTAAGTTGGAGAATTTAATGCCAGCAAAAGATGGTTTGATAATTTTAGAAAGAAGTTTGGCTTAAAAGATGTCAAGATAACAGGAGAAGCAGCTCTGCCAACTAAAAGGCAGCAGACGATTTCCCAGATGCCATTAAAAAAATCACTGAGGAAAAAAGATATCTGCCTGAACAGGTTTTTAATGCAGATCAAAGTGTCCTATTCTGGAAAGAAAATGCCACAAAGGATATCTATTAGTAAGGAAGAGAAGTGAGCACTATGATTTAAGGCAACAAGGGATGGGCCAAATCTACTGTTTTGTGCAAATGCAGTTGGGTTTATGATCAGGATTGCCCTTATCTATAAAGCTGCTAAACTCCTGACCCTTGAAGGGAAAAGAGAAACACCAGCTTCCAGTCTTTTGGTTGTATAAGAAAGCCTGGACAAAGGGAAGAATTTTTCTGAATTGGCTCCATCTTTGCTTTTTTCCTGAAGGCAGGAAGTACCTTGCCAGTAAGGGATTGCATTTAAAGTTCTTTTGATATGGACAATGTCCTTGGCCACCTAGAACCCCATGAGTTCAAGACCAAGGGCACTGAAGTGTCTACTTGCCCCCAAACACAATGCTTCTGATTCAGCCTCTAGATCAGGGGTTCATAAAAACCTTTAAGGCTCATTACACACAATAATCTATGGAAAGGATTGTCAACAGTTTGGAAGAGAACCCCTAAAGAGAAAATATCTTGAAAGTCTGGAACAATTATACCATGGAAGATGTCACTATTGTGATAGAAAAAGCCATGAAAGCAGTCAAGCCCAAAACAATAAATTTCTGCTGGAGAAAACTGTGTTCAGATGCTGTGCACTACAGGATTTATGACAGAGCTAGTCAAATAAAATCATTAAAGAAATTGTGTATATGGCAAAAAAAAAAAAAAAAAAATGGTGGGGGAAGGGTCTCAAGATATGGATCTTGGAGAAATTCAAGAGCTAACAGACCCCACACCAGAGGAATTGATCGAAGACGACTTGATGGAGATGAGTGCTTCTGAACCAGCACCAGATGATGAGGAAGAAGACATAGAAGAAGCAATGTCAGAAAACAAATTGGCACTAGACCATCTGGCAGAAGGTTTCGGATTATTCAAGACTGCTTTTGACTTTAATGATCTGCACCCTTCCATGATATGGGCACTGAAAATAAAGCAACTGGTGGAAGAAGGATTGGTACTGGGTAGAAACATTTTTAGAGGAGTGAAAAAGCAAAAAAGTGAGAAAGAAATTACAAGGTGTTGTTGTGAAGTTGCACTGAGTGTGTCTGCCTCTCCTGCCAACTCCTCCACTTCCATCACCTCTTCTGCCTCTGGGACCAACCTCCCCTTCCTCCTCCTCCTCAACCTACGCAATGTGAAGACAAGGATGAATACCTGTATGATGATCTACCTCTCCTTCACAGATACTAAACAATCATCATGCCATACAGTTAAAAACCTGTTTTTATGTGTTTTTGTGTGAAAAGTTTAATAACTGTACAGGGAGAACTGGGGAAACATTTTTCTGTCCTCATCATCGCCTATGTATTCATCCTGTAGAACATCGTGTGCAAGTCCTGTATGGAAGTGGACAGCCTATCCTTACGCAGGCATAAGGTGAGTGATATTTAATATAAAATTAATAATGGGTTAGTTTTTATAACTTTGCTTTCAAAGAATTACATTATCCTATAATATGTCTCTCTTTCATAATTGGAGAAACTGCTTCTCAGCCTATCATCACATGTAAGTGGTTTTTTAAAAAAATGTAACAATGTTTCCAATACCATGTTATGAATATGGCTATAATATGGTATGCCATAAAAAAATTAGTAACAGTTCATTCATTAGTGTATAGGCTAGACCACCATGAGGCAGTCATATTAATTATAGTAGGCTACCATAAAGCAATCATATTGCTGTTTCTTTGTATCAGTGCATGAATTGTATTCTTGCAAATAAATATGAGTTTCTTTTTCACATCTTTCCATTTTCAGTGTCTAGTGTTAGTCACACATATAACATCTGCAGTGTTTTGTATCATAAGATAATGTTGATATAGGTACTGACAGATGATTCATTTTTATTTATTTTTTTTAAAGATTTTATTTATTTATTTCAGAGAGAGAGAGTGAGGGAGAGAGAGATGGGGGAGGAAGCATGAGCATTGTGAGGCAGAGGGAGAAGCTGACTCCCTGCTGAGCAGGGAGCCCGATGCGGGGCTGGGGGGTTCAATCCCGGGACTCTGGGATCATGACCTGAGCTGAAGGCAGACTTTCTTTTTCTTTTACTATGTTAGTCACCATACAGTACATCGTTAGTTTTCACTGTAGTGTTCCATCATTCATTGTTTGTGTTTAACACCCAGTGCTCCACGCAATACGTGCCCTCCTTACTGGCTGAGCCACCCAGGCGCCCCAGAGAATTCATTTTGTAAATACAGGATGCCAACTTACAACATCAACAAATACAGTACAGTACTGTAAGTGTATTTTCTCTTATAATTTTATTAATAGTTTCTTCTCTCTAACTTACTTTATTATAAGAATATAGTATATAATACATGTAATATACAAAATATGCATTAATTAACTGTGTATGTTATTGGTAAGGCTTACAGTCAACAGCAAGCTATTACAGTAGTTACACTTTTGAGGGGTCAAAATTTATACACAGATTTTCAACTGCGTGGGTGGTCAGTGCCCCTAACCCTCGTGTTGTCCAAGAGTCAATTGTAATGATATAGAAGACTATAAATGTTATATTATTAAGTTAAAAATAGTTTGTGAAAAATTATGTATAGCAGAGCCATTATTTTATTTAAAAATGTTCATATAAAATTACCTATCTATAAATTATGGATATACAAATATACATAAATATTAACTACATGCATGGGTAAATGATAGGAGAGATATACACCAAAAAGTTAACTGTATTTATCAATGTTTAGTGAGATTACAACAATTTGGTTTCTTTGTGTTTTACTACATTTTCATTGTTTTCTCCAATTAACCCGCTTTTGTTTGCAGAAGAAACAAGCTATAAAAATAATAGTTAGAAATGAGTACATTAAAAATGATTTGTAGACTAGTCTATAATGCCCAGTAGGTTGATTTCATTCTACAGGGAATCTTTTGGTGGCATTGAGGGAATTTCAATATTCTCTTTGCAAACAGGTTTGAAGATGGGAAGAAATAAATATCTTTGCTTCCAAACTGCATTTTTCAAAGAAAACTAACATGAGACAAGTAGTTGTCTTTGACATCTTTGTTCTCATATCTTAAGAGTTCTTCATGAAAATTTATATCTTATGACATCTCTGCATCTTCTTATAAGAATTGGGTGAGAATGCAGTGCTTTATTTTATTGTCATTATTCTTTCCACCAAAAATGATAGAACATATCATTTTAGTACCAAGAGTTTCTCATGAGCTGTCAAAATATTTGAAAAATTTTTGAGATGATTAATCTATCAAATGGAACAGAAAGCAATCTTAACTTAACAGCTAAATAAAAACTATGTTCAGCTCCTTTAACCCTTGTGGCTACAGGCTACATAATTGTAGAATGAGGATTTGAACTACGACACTGTCTGTGTGCTTCAACACCATGCTATGCTACCCACTGAATAGCAAAGATTAGTTGAGGCTCACAGACTGTGGGCAGAAATGCACCTCAGAAAATCCAGTGCTTCACAGGAGACAACCTTAAAACGAAGGTCATAAAGTGGTTTAGACACATCACTTAGTAATTTAGAGATAGATTTGCGACTCAAGCTTTTGAAATTTTGTTACATTTCTGTTGACACTTTCTTTGCCAGGACAATGAATTATACAATCAATCTATTTAATAATTGGTGTTTTTGAAAGTCAAATTCATTCTGGCTTTCACTTTATAATGGAAACCTCATAGAAGCAGGAAATTTTCCAATAGTTAAGAATTAGAGAGTTATGGGACTTTTAAAGAGAGTCTATGCTTTCCCCTTCAATGTGGCTCTTGTTTAGATAGTACTTTTCTGGAAATCTGCAGAAAAGAATTCACCACATCTGCTAAGAGCCACACCTTAATGTCATAATCTCGGAATAGTGTGAAATAAGGATAATCTAGTACTTGCAGTGACTTGACAGCAGCGTGCTTACTCGATGATTACTGCCACTATGACCAGCCTCTCTGTTGGTGTTTCTTCATGTCTAAAATCAATCCCAAATTTTCTCTTTTTCCACTGGAGACAAAGAAGAACTGTGTTCCTCAAAACAGCCTCTCTTTTAAAGGGGAAAAACTCCAGGTGCCTTTTTATAGAAAATATCCCAATTCTTCTATATATTTTTACTGTTCAAAGATTATTTTCATCAGAACTGAAATTTTCACAAATACTGTTATTCTTCCTTTTGAATTACCAAGTGGGAGCTTTGAGATATTTCAGGCTAGCACCAACTTAGGAAGGGAATCTTCAGCTACGTCTATGTGGAATTGGTGTAGAAGTAAACATAGGCGTTGGAATGACACCCACTTGGATGGTCTTGTTATAAAATCCTGGCAGCTGTGAATCCAAGACTGGTAAATATTCCCTTGAATGGTTATATATTTAGATCAGCTGTTTATAAATGGGTAGACCCTGCTTTAGATACTAAGAGAGGGCATAAAACATATTTTATGTTCAGACTTGTGCATAATTTGTCATTGATGAAATGCATTGTGCTGATGAGGACTGAGGTTTTTTCTCTTGTGTCTCCACAGAACCCAGCCTTCTCACTTGCTTCCCAGGCTTATAAAACTCATGGATGCATTTGTTGTTTGGGGCTCTTATCTGCCTTGACTATCTTTATGTTAGTCATTGCCTATTACAGTGGTTCGTCTTTTTTCCTCATTTGATTTACCTTTTAAACAGAATTTATAGTTTTTTTTTACTATTTAAACTGAATCCCCATTTTCAAAACATTGGTTATTTTTCCAACTGTGGTGCCATTTGTAAAGTTTCATTCACCCTGGCTTTGATGGTCCCACTTGCAATCTCAAAAAGGGCAGGAAAATAAAAATCTTTTTAATCATTTTAGAATTATGAGCCTCTAAAAAAGAATTATGAGCCTCTAAGATGTTAAAAACATTCTTGGTTAACCGCTTGATAATTGTCTATATGGGCATGTTTAATGGGAGCTCTCGGATCTATTCCAAATGTGCAAATAAGCTGGCTAGTATTTTTGGTTCTTCTCTAGTCTTGAAAGAGTGGTTATTTTAGCATCTCAAGCATAACACCAGAATTAGAAGTCTTTTTAACCAAGTTTTACTTCTTGAAATTACCTATAAGACATTTAACATTATTAGTGTGTTTTAAAAAAGAGAAACTCTAAACTCTAAACTTTAGTATTTGTTGAGTAAGGGCCATCAGAAATAGAGGAATATGATGTTGCCATATAATACCAGTTTTCCTGATTATTGATTAATTTTTTCCTTTACCCATTCTCTCATGGCAGTGATCAGCCCAAGTGCATATGATGGAGGCAAACAAGACGCAGGTGACTGAGTTTGTTCTCACAGGACTTACAGATCATCCAGGGCTGCAGGTCCCCCTGTTCCTGGTGTTCTTGGTCATCTACCTCACCACCATGGTGGGCAACCTCAGACTGATTTTTCTCATCTGGAAAGACCACCATCTTCACACCCCCATGTACTTATTCCTTGGCAGTTTGGCCTTTGCAGATGCTTGTTCCTCATCCTCTGTGACTCCTAGGATGCTTGTCAACATCTTAGACAAAAGTCAAATGATATCCCTCTTTGAATGCATGACCCAATATTATATTTTTGGTTCCAGTGCCACCACAGAGTGTTTCCTCCTGGTAGTGATGGCCTCTGACCGTTATGTAGCCATATGCAACCCCTTGCTTTATCCGGGGGTGATGGCCAACAGGCTCTGTACTTGGTTGATAAGTTTGTCTTATGTAATTGGTTTTCTGCATCCCACAGTTCATGTAGGATTATTATTTAGATTAACCTTCTGCAGGTCCAATATAATACACCATTTCTACTGTGAAATTTTGCCACTATATACAATTTCTTGCACTGACCCATCTATTAATGCATTGGTACTTTTTATTTTTGCTGCTTTTATTCAAGCTTTTACTTTTATGACCATCATAGCGTCTTATACCCGTGTCCTCTTTGCCATCCTCACAAAGAAATCTGAAAAGGGCAGGAGCAAAGCCTTCTCCACGTGCAGCGCCCACCTGCTCTCTGTTTCCTTGTTCTATGGCACTCTCTTCTTCATGTATGTGTGTCCTGGGTCTGGCCCAGATCAATATCAGGATAAAATGTATTCACTGTTCTACACGATTATCATCCCCCTGCTCAACCCCTTTATTTATAGCCTAAGAAACAAGGAAGTTTTAGGTGCACTGAGAAAAATTATAAAGAAATAAATATTTCTCAGGAAAGCTTTCATCATTCCTTCGATTTTACTCTGTTTAAATAAAGCATGTGTCCCTGGGTTTTGCACATAGTAGGGCCTTAATATACTTGTTAAATGAATGGATAACAAATTTAGAGTAGATAGACTTGTCTTCATCCTAAGTTCTTGTGATCATCAAATTATTAATGAGCATGGTAAGGACAGGCTTCTTTTATTTTGTGCTCTTGTTGTTTTTAATCCATCCTCAAGGATAAAAGTGAAAAAGAAATCTCCAAATTACTATATCTTCGTAACCTGAATGAGGTTTTGTATTTCCAGTTACACATATTTTAAAACTTTTTGAATTTATAATCTTTTTTTTTTATTTGAGAAAGAAAGAGAGAGAACATGAGTGGGGGGACAGGCAGAGGGAGAGGGAAAGACTCTCAAGCAGACTCCCCGCTGAGCGTGGAGCCCAATGCAGGGCTCGATCTCATGACCCTGAGATCATGACCTGAGCCAAGATCAAGAGTCAGACATTCAACCGACTGAGCCACCCAGGCGCCCCTGAACTTATATTCTTATAAGTTATAGGAAGAATTAGCCTGTGTAAATCCACCGTTTAAAAATTACTCATGCCCTCCTAGATAATTCTGAGCAAGTAATTTTCAAGATTTTGTAGATATAAGTATCTTTGATAGATACTTATAATGAGGCAAACACTATATATGCCATAGTAACACTGTTAGACTAAATATGACAACATATATTCCTCGTGAGGCATTTAACATGAATATATCTAGGAGGCTTACAAGTAATTTTGGAAAATTAACTTATATTTGCATTGTATTCATTCAAAGATACAACACTTTAGCAATTAAATACTTAAAATAATTACTTTTCCTGCAATATAAGGAATAGTTCTGAGCTCTTTAAAAATTTCTACTTTTTAATTTATTGAATAATCTCACTGGGCACCTTGTTTCCAGCACAAATGTACCATTGAATACATTCCCCACCACTCCCCCCTCCGGAATTGACAGCTACCTGAAATAGCAGGTGTGCTTGATCATCTCATAATTACGTAACTTAAATCAATTTTCTTTCCCTTACAAAAGTTATCTATGTTTTCTGTCTGGCTTCCTGACTTTATTACATATGGACTTGTGAATATTGTAGTGAAAAATAAGAAAAGATATCCCCATATACATGACACATCCCTCTAACCCCAGGCCTATTATTTTGATTTGAGGATAGAAACAATTTGTTGAGTCATTGAACAATAAAGCCCGCGGTGGGGTTGACTGGCTTCAGCACTGTGTGTTTGGGGCTCAGTTTCCTCAGACCCTGCTCCTCTCACTGCGTCTGAGCCCTGCTTCTGCTGTGTGGGCTCATTCGAACCAACATGGATGCCAAGTCTCTGTTAACTTTCTGTCACTACCTCTCTACACTCCAGGCCAGTGACAAAACTTTCTCTTTTTTTTCCCTTTATGTGCCATGCAGACTGTTTTAGGTATTGGCTGTGTATAACTGCTATCTGTCAATATATAGATGGTCTTTGTCTTTATTTTTTATAACAGCACTGTTACTAAGGTGGGATGTGATCCAGTAGCAGATTGTTACATTCTCTATGTTTTTGTCATCACAGGTTGATATATAGCGGGACTGTCATCTTCACAGTTGCCCTGGAGAAACAGCCACAGGAAGTTCTGTGGTCCGTGGGGATAAATGTTTTGCAAATATTAAACCATGCAATTTAAATATCCCATTTTAGGGACACCTGGGTGGCTCAGTCGGTTAAGCATCTGCCTTCGGCTCAGGTCATGCTCACAGGATCCTGGGATTGAGGCTCACATCTGGTTCCTTGCTCAATGGTGAGTCTGCTTCTCTCTCTCCCTTTGCCTGCTGTTCCCTCTGCCTGCCTCTCCCCCTGCTCGTGCTCTCTCTGGCGCTTTCTCTGTCTCTCTGACAAATAAATAAAATCTTTAAAATAAATAAATATCCCATTTTATGTTTGTTTTCATGATATTTAAAGTTGGAAAAAGCTAGTACTTGACTTTTTAGAGAGCTGGGAGAGACAGAAAGACTTTCAGGACAGGCAAGCCCTGTTCCATTTAAGAGACCAGATCACAAGTTCCAACAGCCCTCGGCTTTTGCTGCAAAAGCTGAAAAAATGAAGAGTCCATAAGAATGTGAAGATATTAGTAGAATAGAAGTCTTAGGGACCTTCTTTCCACTTCCAACATCTCACATGCTACCTCCCCACCCCCATATTTTCATATACCATTTCAGAGACAAAGACGAAAAAGATTTAATTTCTTTTCTGCCAGGTAGGATGTCGTGGATATTGCTATACCTATTCCATGGATTGCTCAACAATTCATTGACTAGAATTGTAGACCTAGGTCATCTCTAGGCTGAGGACATGACCTCATGACAGAAAGAATGGGAGGTAGCAAGACAAGGGACAAGCAATTAAATCCCCTTCTTGGACTCTGAATTTTTGAGACTCACTTTTTCATGAGAACAGCCCAATTCCAACAGTGATAACTCAGTTCAGAGAGGTAGCCTGGGACATATTTGTGAAGACCAGATGTGGGAGGACATGACCAGAGTCTCTAGTCAAGTCTGAAAGAGAACCTGAAGCTTGTCAGGCAGAAAGCAAAGTCAGTGTGGGAAATCCTGTGAAATTAGCAAGTGAATTTATACTAATCTTCCAACAATCGGCTCATCCAGTACCTGTTTTCACTCAAGCCAGACGGGTAAGGTAGAGATGGCGCTACAACTTGGGGGTAGGAATGAGCATGTGGGAGAGGAGAACTCACAGAGAAATTGAGGTTGGATGACATTCTACACTTTCTGACACCTTATCAGAGACAACTGCCAAATCTCCAGATATTTCAGACCCACCCTATATTTATGCCTACACAAGGGTAGCCTTGCTGGTCATGTAGTGAGATCCCTGGCATAGAGACAGGCTAAATACTGGGGGTGGGGGCAGCTTCTGAACATCCAATATCCAGTTTTACTTAGCCAAACATTGATAGTCTGTAACACAGTCAGAAAATCAGATTAAGGACAGACATCTTTTTGCAATGGGTAGATCCCTCAAAAAGAGTAAGTCTTTTGAGTGGACTAAAGTTTATTAAGAAGAGAATGTAATGGGTTAAGAGAACAGAAGGAATATTTATTTTCAGGACGTTTTGTAGAGCACAGGCTGGTTCGTTTATATTGACAATATTATGTTGATAAAGACTGGATAACTTTGTAAAGTTCGTGTTTCCACAAGATGACAGATAATTCTTACAAAAATTGCATATTTCTGTGTGTAATTATAACATGTGGCAAAATACTAAAAAAATTCTTGGTTCCCAAAGAACAGCTGCAGCTGGATTTAATGGAGAGACCAGAGTATCAACTGGAGATCCTAGCTTTTTCTTGGAATACAGGCTAGATGGGAATTGGGTTTGACTCCCTTGGGAAGATGCTGAAAGTATTGTCTACATGGGAAGGAGGGTAAAACTGGTAAATGAGAATCAGAAACTGTAGTAGAATAAGGAGAAGAAACTGTTAGGTGACCACCAAATCTATTTTCTTTTCATCCTAGACACACACCTTCCCTTTTCCATTGACTATAGCGATATGATTGAGTTTAGGCTTGAAAGTGATGTATATCACTTACATTTCTGGCTCATAAGCACCTCACATTTGGAATCCCCTATGAACTTTACCCTTCCAGCTTGATCCAAATGAGAACACAAACCCTGAAGGAAATCATGTGTGGAAAATGCTTGAGTGGCAAGTTGGAAAGAGTTTGGGACTCTGAATCATCAAATGGAATGAACAGTTGTTCAATTAAGAACATGTGCTTCATACTTATCATAAAGGAGAACTAACCTTCTGTTCTGTTGATCTACTAAAATATTGGCTATTATTTGTAAAGTCAATTAGTGTTACTGTAAATAATATATAATGTAATGCAAAAAAACCCTCTTCAACTGTATACAGTTAATTATTGGGTCTATTTCTCAGTGTAGGGAAATGGATATTTAGGCTTACCAATTTTAGTTGTTACTCTGTGTGGAATGAGAAGTTATTTATACATGCCGAGTGGGGAGAGTGTGTATGGGATGATGGTGAAATGGTGTACGTTTTATAAGAATCAGTCTGGCATCAGTGTAGAAAATGGAGTGGATGACTGTGTTAGCAGATGCAGATAGTGTCATTAGGAAGTTATTTAATAAGCCCAGGCAAGAGATGAATGTATTATGGATTTTAGGATTAACTGTACAAATAGAAATAGTTGGATTTAAGACATTTTTAGTACATAAAATCTAGAGGCAATAGTCAAAAAAATGGAATTGAGGGAGAAATTAGTTTCATGAATATGTTCCTGATTTATGGTGTGCACAAATACTTGTTTGCAGACCCTATTCCCTGAGACAGGGAACATTGGAAGAATACCAGGTTTGGGGGTGGAATAGAGGAAGATCTTAATTTCAGATTTGGACATGTTAATTCTAATGTACCTTTGGGATTTCCAAGTGGGCAAGTAAGTATTTGGGTAGTGGGACCATTAAAAGAGACAAGAGGAAGGAAAACAAACTTATTCTAAACTCCGTTCAGTGACATTTTATAAACATGCCCCTCTGGTGAACCCTGAGGACACAATGTACAGTTTTAATTGTTATAACTAGCTGTGTGTAGATGATTTGATGATTAGCTCACAAGGCCCAGTAGAACAACTTTGACTTCATCCTACTGGGAATCTTTTTGAAGCATTAAGGGAATTTCAGAATTTTTTAAAGAATAGATTTGCGGATAGAAGGAAGAAATGTTATCTCCCTCCAGTTTGGAGTTTCCAAGGAAAATCAATACACAAATAATACTGCTTCAATTCTGTACCTTTTATGTTACTTCAAGAAAACATTTCCAATTTCCCATGATTTACAGGAAGTAGGTGAGAGTGCAGAGATTTTCATAATTTTCCATAAATTTCATTAATATAGTGTTGTAATTTGTCTGTATGATAAACATCTAAGTAAGAAATTAACATCCTGGACAGGTGTTTTTTCTATTTAAATCAGCAACCAAAATCTAGACAGACAGAAGTAAATGTCTGTCTGATCATGTATATTTCAGTTAGAATTTTTACACATTTTGGGGGGAGTTCTTAAATAATAAACTCTGGTTAACAGAAGAATGAAAATTAGAAAAATTCAATAATAATGGTAAGAAAAATTCAGAGTTAATTTCATAATGTGAAGTTTGCTTAATTGAGACAAGCTATGCGGCTCAAATCTAACTTATTTGTAATTTGTTCAGACTGGGAAATTCTGGCTTACAGTTTGTGGCTGAGTACAATACAAATTCTTTAATTTCATGAAATCACGAGACTATGGGCTAAAGTCACTGGTGGTAACTGCAAAATGCTCCTTGTCTCATTTATCACATAACGCTTGAGACAAAATTCACAGAGATTACTAATCCTTGGCCAAGTTACACACTGTAGGAGCTAAAACTAGCAAAAACAAACATTTGGTTATTCAAGATTGTAAAGAAAGTTGGGCCAGGTTATGCAGGGCAAAAATCTCTTAAGTTCTTAATTTTCAATTAATATTTTGCCTGTGTTGTACATATTGGGGTTCCCGGTGGATATACATTCAAAAGTAAAAATTCCAAAGCTCATGAATTCTTCCTTTATTTTTAGTGGAGATAGAATAATATCTCACAATCTTCTCTTATGCTGATCACTGATTCATTGAAAAAGAGCTTTTGTGGGCGCCTGGGTGGCTCAGTTGGTTGAGCGACTGCCTTCGGCTCAGGTCATGATCCTGGAGTCCCTGGATCGAGTCCCACATCGGGCTCCCTGCTCGGCAGGGAGTCTGCTTCTCCCTCTGACCCTCCCCCCTCTCATGTGCTGTCTCTCTCATTCTCTCTCTCTCAAATAAATAAAAAAAAAAAAAGAAAAAGAGCTTTTGTTCCTATTTCTACATTAGACAAACTCAGTTTTTCTAATACATTCTCATGATAAAAAAAAATTTTGTGTTCCATCAGTATTGAGAGATGTGACTATAAAATTATGAAAATGTTTTTTCATCCCAGGAAATACCATAACAATCTGTATACCTGAATGTTTTTATTTTTCTTTTTATGGTAATATAAAAGAAACTACATTCACTGGAAAACTCCTTTTTAGACTTCTTTCAGATACTGTCTATAAATCATGAAAAAAAATCAATGTCATTACTTCATGCAAACATCACATGTTAAATTTTTTTTTTTTATTCATCACATGTTAAATTTACAACAGGGGGGACGCCTGGGTGGCTCAGTTGGTTAAGCGTCTGCCTTCAGCTCGGATCAAGATCCTCAGGGTCCTGGGATCGAGTCCTGCATCGGGCTCCTTGCTCGGCAGGAAGCCTGCTTCTCCCTCTGCCTGCCACTCCCCCTGCTTGTGCTTTCTCTCTCTCTCTCTCTGACAAATAAATAAAATCTTAATAAATAAATAAATAAATAAATAAAAAATAAATTTACAACAGGGACTAAAGAATAAGTATGGAGAAATAAGATTAATAAAAAAATTACTAAAATTGCAAAAAAAGAAAACCTTCTAAAAAACTCTTGTTCTATTTGAATCCCTATCTTACACAATTACAGATAACTTTGGGGTATTAAAACAAATTGTATCTACTTTCTTTTCTTTTTTTTTTAAGATTTTATTTATTTTTTGACAGAGAGAGACAGCAAGAGAGGGAACACAAGCAGGGGGAGTGGGAGAGGGAGAAGCAGGCTTCCTGCAGAGCAGGGCTCGATCCCAGGACCCTGGGAACATGACCTGAGCCGAAGGCAGAGGCTTAACGACTGAGCCACCCTGGCGCCCCGTATCTACTTTCACTGGTTAAAACTTGGCTCCCATTGACAATTTCCAAAAGTAAATGCTAATTTCCCTGGAGGCTATTTCTGTCTTTAACTGATATATACGTGCAAAAATTAACAGATGATTGCATCCTAATTTTACAATGGACTTTTCAGTGACAAAGCATCTCCTTGAAAAAGAAAACAACAGGATTTCATCATTCTTGTTTCTTTTCTCCATTACTAACATGTTGGAGACTATTCTTTTGCACATCTCTTTATGTACGTATAAAGGCCTACATAGATATACACACAAATAAATCAATTACATAATTTTATGTGAAAGAGATCCTAATATATATGCTGCTGTTCTCATAGAACTTTTATTTTGACTTCTCTCTTCCTCTTCTCCATTTCCCTCATTTCTACCTCTACTTCTATTCTAGAAAACCCAATGCTATAAACTTAATTTCTATTATCCACATTTTTCTCCAGGTAAAAGATTTAAAAATGCATTGTTTATTTTTCAATAATGAAATCTTATTTACACTTCTCTGTTACATATTCTTCTCGGGTAACAATACATTGTGAAAATTGCCAATTCAAGTGAAATAAGACTTTGTTTTCGTGGCTGAATTCTATTACAAAATATGAATGTACATAACCATGATTTATTTAACCATCTCACTGTAGATGTGTCTGGTCTTTGCCACCTTGAAAAATAATGCATTAGATATCTTTTGTGTATTTATCTTTGTATAGTTGTGCTTTTATTTCTAGGGTATATATAAGGCAAAAAGATAAAGGGTATATGTATTTATTAAAAATTTAAATGGTATCATATAAAATCGCTTTTTCAAAAAGGCTGTTGCAATTCATATATCCACAAGTAACACGAAAGGAGCACTTCTCTCACCTCAGTTAGCAGTATCCATTCATTTTAATTTCTGCTAATCTGATATGTGAGAAAGGAAGTATCTGTGTATGTGTGTGTGCACACCTGCACTTTCACATGTGTGTGTATTTACGACACACAGAAAACTAGGCATCTTTTCATTTTATTTATTGGTCATTTTGATTCACTTATCTGTAAACTCGCTTGTTCATATCCTTTATTCATTCTTCTTTTGGATCGTTTGCCTTTTTCTTATCTATTTTTAAGTTATTCTTATATTACATATTACATTATTCATAAATCTAGATCTTTCATATACATAGTAAAATGTATTTCCCAACCTATTATATGCCCTCTGACTCTGTTCAATACTCTTTTGCTAATCATTAAAATTATATAGTAGCTACGCTTAGTATTGGCTTTCTTCTCTTGGATAAGAATTTCTCTAATCACTATGTTATATTGTTGTCTCCAAAATTTCTTACAAAATATCTATGCTGTTAGGTAGGAGTCTAACCTTATTTATATCCAGACAGCCAACACTGGCAGCACAATCCATTAAACCCATCATCTTTTTCCTACCGAATTGAAACATCATATTTGTCTTATGCCACACTTCTATATATAATGGAATCTATTTCTGAGAAGGCTGCCTATTATTGCATTGACCCCCTTGTCTATTCTTATTCCACTATCTTAATGTTTTGATTATTATATCTTTATGTTATAGTGCAGTAGAAATTAAGGTACTCTTGACTGTTCTTACTATACATTTTCTTGGATAAAATTGGAAATTTTTTTCTTTCATATAAATTTTAAGATAAGCATATATAATTCTTAAAACCTCTGTTGGATTGAGAAGGATTTGTATTAAATTTACTTGTTACTTTAGGTGAATTATCATTTTAAAACATTTTATTATGGAAAATTTTGAATGTATATTAAAGTACACATATAAAGGTAAAAATTAAGAAATTGCTAATTACATGAAAAGCACCTTTTAGAAACACATGTTACACAAAAAATACACTGTTTTTATGATTTCTTTTGTGACTGTTTCAACACTTTTTTCTTTTATTTTACTGTCCGGCCAGGTCAGATATGGCAGAAGAAAATAAGACACTCGCGGCTGAGTTTGTTCTCACAGGACTTACAGCTCGTCCGGGGCTGCAGGTCCCCCTGTTCCTGGTGTTCTCGGTCATACCTCACCACCATGGTGGGCAAACTTGGTCTGGTTGCTCTCATCTGGAAGGACCCCCATCTTCACACCCCCATGTACTTATTTCTCGGCAGTTTGGCCTTTGCAGATGCTCGTTCCTCATCCTCTGTGACTCCCAGGATGCTTATACATTTTTTATCCAAGAATCATATGATATCACTTTTTGACCGTATGGCTCAATTTTACATTTTTGGCTCCAGTGCCACCACAGAGTGTTTCCTCCTGGTAGTGATGGCTTATTACCACTACGTAGCCATATGCAACCCCTTGCTTTATCCGGGGGTGATGTCCAATAACCTTTGTACTCAGTTCATTGGTGTTTCATATTTTATTGGCTTTCTACATTCAGCAATTCATGTGGGTTCGTTATTTAGATTAACTTTCTGCAGGTCCAATGAAATGCATTATTTCTACTGTGAAATTTTACAACTTCTCAAAATTTCTTGCACTGATCCTACAGTTAATACACTTCTGGTTTTAATCTTTTCGGCCTTTACACAAGTCTTTACTTTTATGACCATCATGGTTTCTTATATTTGGATCCTCTTTGCCATCCTGAAAAATAAGTCTGAAAAGGGCAGGAGCAAAGCCTTCTCCATGTGCAGCGCCCACCTGCTCTCTATTTCCTTGTCCTATGGCGCTCTCTTCTTCATGTATGTGCATCCTGAGTCTGGCCACACTGAAGATCATGACAAAATGTATTCTTTATTTTACGCAATAATAATTCCTCTGCTAAATCCTTTTATTTACAGCCTGAGGAACAAAGAAGTTATAGGTACCTTGAGAAGAATAATGAAGAAATAAATAGTTGCCAGACAATATTCAAAATGTTTCTTTTTTATCATCTGCTGAAAAAAGCCCCAAGTCCTGTAGATAAGCCATGACTGCTATTCCACCAGAAGGCTAATGGTCAGAGGAGTTCATAAGCTCTGTGGAAGCATCCCAGCTTCCCATTATGGTTTCTTGGATATGGGTCCAGTGAAAGTTTGGGAACCTTATCTATAGAACTAGCTTATTTAGAAACATTGTGCTTTATTTTTATCTGAGGATTTGGCTTTTGCAAATTAGTTATTTTCTAGGGCTTTCCAAAATTCCAGATAGAAACAGATAATTATGGTGAAAAACAGCTGTAATAGAGGCTGGTATATAGGGTTAGTCATTTAGTTCATGAATGAGCCCAGCCCATTGCTCTGGACCTGCAAGTTAATAAGGCTTTGTTGTTTTCTGCCCCACATAGTAACTCCAGTTGACTAATAAAATAAAATTCTGCTCCTTGGAAGAATATTTCCTGAGAAGAAATGTACTGTTTGGTGATAAAGTTAGGAAAAAATGAAAATTTCTAAAGAAATTTGTGGATGTTAGGAAGAAAATGAAAGTTGGCATGAACTAAAGAATGAAACATCAAAATTAACCACAGCTCAGAGTTGTAATTCCATGCACTGTTTTTGTTTTTGTTTTTTTTTAAATCAGGGATACTGCATGCAGCATGATATGCAGTAATTTATAAATTTAGGGATATTTGAGTGCAGTATAAAGCAATTTCGATCAACCTTGTGGTTGAGTTACTATTCCTATCTGTTTTAGTTGGAGCTGACTAAGGAAAAGGTGAGGAGGCTGGATCAGAGATAAAAACCTGATTTTGCATGTAGGGATATAAAACTGTCAGTGAATTCTCTCCCACTAATTTACTTCCAATTCAGGGATGTGATCACTTAAAAGATATTATATATGTCATATATATATATATATATATATTCTAATTTACTTAAAATTATATAGGCACAGGTGCTTCAATTCTTTTGGCAAAACAATTATATTCCTTGAACAATCTGGTTTGTTTCTTTTTTGAGCACATTCACTTAGGAAAAACAATTATACAAAATGAGAATTAAGTTTAAGTTGTAGAAGAATGAAAATATGCCTATTGTTCTAGTATTTTTAAAACACTTTAGATCTTGCCAATAGTTCCAACAAATATACTAAACATTATTATCTAAAACTGTAGGCATATGATAAATATCTCTTATCGCTTACATTTATTTATCTCTTATATAAACATTATTGGAAAAAGTCAACTTGTTGGTATGGTCTTAAAATTAATTCCAATTGGTCCCCAAAAACAAAATTTCTTTTAAAAATATTCCACATGATTAAGTTTATTCTCCTTAAAAACCATCTGTACTTGTAGGGTGATTTTCAGCAATTTCACAGTATTTGTGACTCATTTTACAAGCGCTATAAACTACATGTTTCTTTAACATTTTAATTTTCTTTTTTTTTTTTTAAAGATTTTTTTATTTATTTATTTGACAGAGAGAGACACAGAGAGAGAGGGAACACAAGCAGGGGGAGTGGGAGAGGGAGCAGGCCTCCCGCGGAGCAGGGAGCCCGATGCGGGGCTCGATCTCAGGACCCTGGGATCATGACCTGAGCTGAAGGCAGACGCCTAACGACTGAGCCACCCAGGCGCCCCTTAATTTTCTTTTTGATTAAACCCTCTTTTCTGTGATTACTATTGGTCTTTTAAAAGTAATCCTTAAATACTTTTTATTATTTATGTAAATGTAAGTATATTTATTTCTTAATGTACATGGAACATGTTTTATTTGAAGTATCTTCAAAAACAATTATATGCTATGATATTTACACTCTTTTACTAGCTTCATAATTGCACAAGTAATATATGATTTTATCAGGATTATTTTTAATAATATCCTGGGTATTTATATTACTTTGGACGTAAAGGGTTAAAAGTTGAACAGTAATATTTTACTCCAGTTTGAGGACCCTCTAAGAAATTGACATTTATACAGTCTTCCAAAGGCAACTCAATAGATGCATTAACTTGGGATAAATTAGATTCCTCCTGAGGTTGGTATGAACTGATTGCTGATCCAAAATGTTCCTAAACATGTTGTACATCAAGTGTGTCAAGTATATCAAGATTGTTTATTGTATAGCCTGTTTTTATGGAATGCAGCTGTACTAAAATTAGATGTGAGGCAAACATACCTCTAGGTGCTAGGTTATAAGCAAGTTAATTAAGCTGAGAGAGCCCCCCAACCCTGCACCTTCCCTGTGCTGAGTGATCTGTACATAGAACAGTTTGCATTCAGTGAATGAAGCTTTGGAAACTATCAGAGTATCCAAAGCTGCTGTCGTGTTGCGGCTATGCATGCTGCTGCTTTACTTGTTCTGTATTCTTGCTTAAAGCTAAGTGAACTTGGGTAATAAACTTGGGTAAATAAACACTGGGTAAGCCTATTTCATCTTGTGAATTTGACATCATTCCACCCTTGAAATTTACTTAAATGGTCCTTGTGAAGAAGGATGGGTAGGGAAGGTCTTTTGAGACTTTGGTGCTGGGATAGCTGAAACTAACGCCTGGTTCACTATAGTGGAAGTTTTTTTGAAGCAAATTACAGTATATATCTTATCAATGGAATTTAGGTTATATAGTTTCAAACATCTAGGATTTAGCAAAATGGGTTGGTTAATAAACAAAGGCAAATAGGGAAAATTGCTAGAAACATTGCTTGTTGGTTATCAATAGCATTAACAAAATGGAAATTCTATCAGAAGAACACAAAGGAGTAGACTGACTTAGGAGAGATGAGACAAACATATAAAATAGAAGATGAGTCATGAGGTTTTTTGCTTGGCAGATATTATATTCACCTAGAAGCCAACGTTATTCACTGTCCTTGAGAATGAAGGACAAGACCATGGAAATGGAGGGGGGGCATTGTTAAATAATTGAGACATCTTTCCAACAAATAAACACTAGAAACCTGATGAGTTTTTGTTAGTCCAGACCACATGTCCTAGGGCTTAGTATTTCAATGGTAGAGAATCCATTGAGTCTGAATGGAGAGAATTAAATGGCCTGATGAGTATGGACTTTAGTATACATTTTTCTTTCCAAATAATGATACTACCATGGTTAAGGTAGAAATCTAACAAGCTTACATTGAAAAGGGTACCTGCCCAATTTTTTCACCTAATGGAACATAAAAGATCCTTGCAGAAATAGTAGTAGAAATGTTTTAACTGCAGGTACCTTAGATTGAATATAGATAACAATAATATCACTCCTAATGAAAAATGCTTCCATGCAAACTTTGAGAATGCTTGGTACCCTTATACAATCTCGTAGGAGAACAAAACATACAGACAGCTATAGCAAACTTATTAGCAATCTCCTTTTCCTGGATCTCAGTGATAGAAGAAAGTTCTGTGCTTTTTAAAAGAAAAGTTAGATGAAAAAGAAATATATTGGTGAAGGTGCTATATAAAATCTGATGGTGACTACTGGCTGGGAGGTGGAAAACCCCTGATAGTTTGGGCAACTGCACTTGCCTTGCTAAAAAGAACCAGACAGATTTGTTGTATGGGATATGTTGTTTGGAATATGTCAAAGAATACTTGGTAAAATAAAGTGAGTGAGCAAGATGTGGGAATACTCCGTTTGTTAAGGCAATAGAGTGAGAGGATTGTGCTCTACTTGCAAAATATCAGCAGGGAAATCTAAAGATGCATGATTGGTCTAAGCTGAATGGCTTTGAGGTGGTGAACAGAGTTTTCTGGGATTACCGGAAACTGGAACATGATGCATGATGATATCAGCAAGAGACAGAGAGGACAACATTGGAAAGCCAAAGATAAAACTCTGAGGATAATGTGATGCTGTGGTAGTAGGTGCCAGAGTTATAGTAAATTACAAATTGGAATATATGAGTATAAGAAAAGCCTGTAGAAATGTCACCTCTATCTGAATGTTTTATTGGATTTGATATGTTGTGATACTGGAGGTTTTTGCCTTTGCCTGCAAATATCTAATCAGGTCAAGTCTGCCTCCACCCATTGCTAATTGGACACCCAAAGAGAACCTGTAGAATAGTGCAAGCTGTCCTCTGTAGTGAATATTAAACAATTCCAAATCCTTGGAGGACAATAATCCATTCCTGCTTTAAGAGACGCTAGAAATAGGGATATTAATCCCTTATTGACTAATTATATAAAGGCCCTGTCTGGTATCTAGGAAAAAAGAGTTAATGAAGTTTTACTATGACTACTGAGGACTAAATAAAACAGTTCCATTGATAAGCTTCTCTTCACTAGGGATGGTAAAAGCCATTTAAAAAGAAGTCCAGTGAACTAAAGGAGACTGGTACACTACTGTGGAGTTGGCCAAGGATTTATGTTTTTATTCCAGTTTCAGAAGAATTTTGAAAATCAAATAATTTTCTTCCATTTGACAACGCCGCCGATACATGTTTGAGATAGGCTGATCACTCCGGCGTAGCCATACACCTTGGTTAGATAAGATATAGATTCAATCCTTGTAAAGAGGATACTAGCTCATTACATTGAAAATATATTCTATCATAATTTATCTCTGAGAAGAGGAAGACACCTAGGAACTAAGAACAAAGGAACCTAGGAACTAAGAATTAGTCATATCCAAAATGGTTAATCTATCCAGCTAAAATATAGGGCCCTGACCGATCCATAAAATTTGGGAGAATAATTTGAACTGGGACAACAATAGCCATTTTACAGATAGTACAGAATAAATTACTGTCTTTTCAGAACCTCTAGATAAGAAGAGGGCTATTTACATGTTGGTGAATATATATAATGCACTTGAGCATTTTATTAAGCCTTGTATTGATTTACTCAAAGAAATCTGAATTTTAATGGAGTTGGGAAAAAAAAAACAAAAACCTTTAGAGACAACCTGAGCCCAAACAGTCTCTCTGGAATCACATCATCCTAAGTTACGAGTGATTTCAGGGGTGTCTGTTATCCAGTTACATGAAGACTGGAGTCTCTGGCAAACATCAACACTACCACACAAATGGCATCCATTGGGGATATTATAAATTACTTGATGCACAGCAAGGAACAGCCCTTCTGAAAGCTAAAGGCAGTCTGTTATTAGGCACTGGTGGAAATAGAAAGACAGCACATAATTTTATACCTTGAGATAACTACTATGTATGAGCAATGCCAGAGAAATGTCCTGCAGAATTAGACAATTCAACAGAGCTCACTAATTAAAAGAGTGTTTTATAGGAATCCTCACTGATGGTGGCTTAGTGAAGTGGGAGACACCTTTGTCAAGTTGCTGAGATATAAAGATAGGAATGAGGGAGTGAAGATTTTCTATACTTTAAAAAAATTCATTTGAAACTTATTTTTTTATTGAAGTATAATTGACATACAACATTGTGTTAGTTTTAGATGCACAACGTAATGATTTGATATGTGTATGTATTGAGAAATGATTATTACAATAAGCGTAGTTAACACCCATCACCACATACAGTTACAATTTTTTTCTTGTGATGACAATTTTTAAGTTATACTCTCTTAGCAACTTTCAAATATGCAATACAGTATTGTAACTATAGTCATCATGCTGTACACCACAGCCCCAGAATGTCTTTATTTTATAACCAGAAGTTTATACATTTGACCCACTTCACTCATTCTGTCCATCCCTCAGCTCCTGCCTCTGGTGATTGCCGATCTGTTCTCTGTATCTATGAAGATTTGTTTTGTTTTTTAGATTCCATATATAAGTGAGATCATATGATATTCCTTTTTCTCTCACTTATTTCATCTTAGCATAATGCCTTCAAGGTCCATCCATGTTGTCACAAATGGCAAGCTTTCCTGCTTTTTCTCATGGCTGAACAATGTTTTATTGTGTGTGTGTGTGTGTATCACAATTTCTTTATCCATTTATCTGTTGATGGGCATTTAGGTTGTTTCTATGTCTTGGCTATTGAAATAGTGCTGCAGTGGACATGAGGGTAAAACTCTCTCTTTAAAATAACAGTTTCATTTCCTTCAGACACATACCCAGAAATGAAATTGCTGGATCATATGGTAGTTCTATTTGTGATTTTTTTTTTTAAAGAACCTCCATACTGTTTTCTTTTGTGGCTGTACCAATTTACATTCACACTAACAGTGCACAAAGGGTTCTTTTTTCTTCACATCCTCACCAACACTTATTTATTGGATAATAGTCATTCCAACAGGTCTGAGGTGATATTACACTGTGGATTTGATTTGTATGTCTCTGATGATTAGTGATATTGAGCATCTTTTCATGTTGGTATTGGCCATTTGTATGTCTTCTTTGGAAAATTTATTTTTTAATTTTTTTTAGGCTCTCTGCCAATTTTTAAATCAGATTGTTTGGGTTTTTTTTTTTTTTTTGCTAAATTGTATGAGCTTTTAATATATTTTGAATATTAATCCCTTATCAGATATATGATTTGCAAATACCTATGCTTTTGTTTGTTGTCTTTGCTATTGTAGTCAACTCCAAAAAGTCATTGCTAAGACTGATGTCAAGGAGCTTACCTTCTATTTAATTGATTTATTTTGCTTCTTCAGGGACTCATTATATATATATATACATATATATATATATATATATATATATATGATTTTATTTGCATATCAGCTATATCAGTAATTTTTTCTCTGATCATTTTTACCTCTTTTTACTTTTGTTTTTCTCCCTTGGCTTTTTTCATAAGTTTTCTGAATGTTTCTCTTATTTATTTATGTGTAAAAAATGACCAAAATTTAGTGACCTACCAACAATCTAATTATCATCTCTCACAATTCTGTGGATTGGCCAGGCTCAAATGGGCTGTTATTTGCTCCAAGTAATGTCAGCTGATCTGCAGTAATCTGTAGACATAACTGTTTTAGATTTTTCAACATAGCTCATTCATAAATCTGGTCCATTGGTGAAGATGGCTAGAACACTGGGCTCAGCTGACATATTGGAGTCTTTGGGCCTCTCTCCATGTGATCTCTCAGGATCCAAAAGTAAAAGCAACTTCTTAGGCTTGAATCGGCACAGCATCAATTTTGCTACATTCTATTGTTTAAAGAGAGTCATTGGGCCAGCCCAGATTCTGTGTAGGTGGGACTACACAAGAGCATGAATACTAGGACATGTAGATCATCTTTGGAAACTGGCTACCACATTCAATTTTTTACAATATGTTTTCAAAAAAAATCTATTTTTCTTTGCACCTTATAGGTAAGTCTGTATCTAAGACTATTTTTTCTTCTTTAACTCTTTCTTGAATCTGGTCAACTTATTTCAGATCTTAATATTGGTCCATATCTGTTGTTAGTTTTAGAATTTTTCATTTGAATTAGTTTTCTTATATACCTGCATACTTAAGGATGTTTAATTTGAATTGGTATCATGTGATTCTATGTTACAATCGTGTTGTCCTGTATGGGTGTCCTGTAACGTAGGAATGCATTAATTTTTATCTCATCATAGCTTACTATGGATATCCTCAATTGCTTTCTGGTCTTCTGAAATGTTATTTTCCAGGACCATCACTTATAGGTATTGATAGACATGTAGAATGGGTTTGGTTAGTTTACTAGATTTTTGCAGTTCACCATGCCCTTCTTCTGGTGGTCTATAGTAAAATGAAAGTTTCAGATTTCTAGGACCTTCCTTGGAGGAGAGTTTGAAGTATCTTCAGATTTTGTGGTTCTCTTTCGTCTCTTTAGGACCTTTAATTGCCTTCTGTCTCTTTACTACCAAGCTTGACAGGGCTCTCTCCATCTTCCATATCCTACCTCCCACAGAGGCGATGCTCCCACTGAGACTGCTTATCTTACCCTTGGACACTTCCAGGTGCTGTCCTTTTGATACCTCAGAGCCTTTGCTCTTAGCTACCAAGTCTCAGGCTGGTTCTTGATATTTTCTTCACTCAGGATGGAACTTTATATTTCTGGGATTGATTTTATCTGTGTTCTGCTACCCTGGGGCCTCAGTTCTGCTCTTTTTTTTTTTTTTCCCCTGTAGAGTCTCCGTCTTTTCCGTAGTCAGGTCCAGGCTCCAGAGTGAGTTTTTGGATATAATTTACTGCTTACCTATAAATTAAAGTTCATAGTATTCTCTGTTTCCTAGGTATATGGAAGATCTGTTTTATGGATATTTTTTAAGAGATTTATTTTAGAGAGAGCGCATGCATGTATGTGCACGTGAGTCGGGGAAGGGGCAGAGGGAGAGAATCTTCAAGCAGACTCCCTGCTGAGCATGGAGCCCCACACCGTGCATGGCAGGGGGCTCCAACTCACAATGCCTGAGATCACGACTGGATCAGAAACCAAGAGAACCAAGAGTCGTTCACTTAACCAACTGAGCCACCCAGGTTCCTTTTTATGGGTATTTTTGTTTTCTTTGTTCATCAGTATTTTATTTTTTTATTTTTTTTTATTTTTTAAAAGACTTTATTTATTTATTTGACAGAGAGACACAGCCAGAGAGGGAACACAAGCAGGGGAAGTGGGAGAGGGAGAAGCAGGCTTCCCGAGGAGCAGGGAGCCCGATGCGGGGCTCGATCCCAGGACCCTGGGATCATGACCTGAGCCGAAGGCAGATGCTTAACGACTGAGCCACCCAGGCGCCCCATTCATCAGTATTTTTTTAAATTTGAGGATGTGTGGGAGAGATTTGGATTCTTCTGGTTTCCATTATCTCATGGAAATCATATGGATAAAAAGGATTAAATTAATTTTAAAGAGCCAACATTAATTATGTTTAGGTGACACAGGGTACAAATAAATCAACCAAATCTATTGTATACCTTTTTAAAGAAAATTCTCTGGTATCCAATAAGGGGAATGAAGACAGATTGGGGATAGAAGATAAAAAAACCTTATGTCTCCTGCTTTGGTGAGCTATAAAGCTGAATTTTTAGGCCTGTTTTTAAATGGCTTGGGAAATGTTGGAGCCAGTCTTTTGGGATAGTTAACTACTCTCTGAAGAGGTAACCTTCGGTCAATATCCAAGGTGGGTAATTAAGTGAGAAGAGACTAGCTCAGGGAAAAGTCACTTGGTCTTGACCTGAGGAGAAACTGGCACAAGGGAGCTCTCCTTTCAATGTAAATTTATTTAGGGCTTTTAGAGAGTAAGGATGAAGCCAACTATAATGATTGAAATACAGCTTATGTTATGACTTCTGTTATACCAGCCTTGGGAGTGATCATCTTTGCTTCTATGGGGAAAAAAACAAACAAACAAAACTTAACAGGGTGCCAAGAGAATGATAATTACTCAAAATAATGAGAAACAACCCAAGGGAAATTTGCAAAAGTTTGGTGACAGGAAATTAGATAACAGTTTCACTAAATAACTTTCCAATTCTTATGTGAGGAGCAATGGGCATTATTAGCAGACATTTCTATCACCGGTCCCCAAACATCTCTTCTAAATGAGTGCTGGGCTGATAATGAGAGACTTTAAGAGATTCAAATTACATAGGGTACTGATTAATTCAATCCTTAATAATATCAACCCTTATTAATCCTGATTCAAATCAGGTCCTTGTCAGCTACAGATTCTCACTTGCTTCTTCCTTCCTGAGCTCCATCAATGTCAGCACCCCTGGCACTTTACAACTCAATTATGGAATAAATTGATAGCTATAGTCAACTGGCTTCTACAATATATTTGGAAATGACCAGTTCTCAATCTTTAATATGCACATATTATCAAATTCCTATTATTGACTTCAGAAACTTTCTCAATCCTTTTGACTGACCAGTCAAAAATGAACCTCTTCAGAAGATACTTCTGGGAAGCAAGAAAGCAAAACAATGTTTAAAATGGATATAGCTGTAATCTGGTTTGTCAAGTTCAGGGAGGAACTATTGTAATGTGTTTTTCTTTATTTCTGCAACTTTCAACAGAGAACAGAGAGAAGAAAAATTAATGAAATATATTACATCACACTTATTCTAGACTGCTGAACATTAAAAAATTCCCTGTGATGTTGCTTTATTTGATCTTGCTTACTCTCTCTATATTGCTTGCTCTGTAACATTTTTAGTTCACATATCTCCTCCCAGATATACCTAAGAAACAAGCAAAATCTTGTTCCAAAACTTTCTCAACTCCTGCTTAGGTAAGTAGTTATTTAGCTTCCTTTACAAAGTATCCTGCATCCACCCTCCTACCTCCAAAGATTTTGACTAATTTATTCTGCCATGAATTTCCCCTTTTTATCTTCGTAGTAGCTTTCTACCATTCCACATAAATTTTGCTGTCTTCATCCTTTAATTCTCCAATCTATATTGTGTTGTGGAAAATTTTAATCTTGAGCATTTTACAATTTTTCCATTCAAATGAGCATCATTCTATTCAAGTTACTTTTCTTTTTACTTCACATTAATGTTAAATTTCTTCAAATAACATTACATGATGGCCATGGCTTCCTGTACCATTTATCAGTGCAGAAATCCTCACTAAACATTTTTTTTAGGTTCTACTGATACCCAGCATTTTAAGCTCTCTCCGTCTCCCAGAGGGTGTATATCCCAGCACACTGAAAAGAAGTAGACTTAAAGATTCATTCTAAATTACTTATGGCATAAGGCGCATTTTCCCAAACACCTATGCACTTTGTTACTCTAATCATAGTTATTAGGATTGTACTGGCAAGATTATTAGCAGAGTGAATAAAAGGACTTAAAACTATTCAGTGAAGTCTGGAAAACTATGAGTCCTTTTTTTATTTCTTTCTCTCCTTCCATAGATTGAATAAAGTGTTTTATTGGAAGGAACATAGTGCTAAAGTGAGTTTCTAGGGAATTACTTTATAAGAATTTACTGAGCTCTTTCTTCTTCCAGTAGTCACTAATGAGGTTGAGCTGAATATTCTCAAGTGGCACAGCTTAATGTAAGTCTCAGAATATAGAAAACTCATACATAGATATTTGGTGAAGAATACATATGTCCTTTTTTAAAAAGAATATACGTATGTTCTTATGTAATTTTAAAGTATAAATATAAAATTTACACATTTTAAAACATTTTTATCATATGGGATATACCATATAAAGATCTATTTATTTAGCAAACATTTATATTACACCCATTTAAGGCAGTGTTCCAAGTATAAGTATTACCTCATTTAATCTTCATAGAACCTTGTAAAGTAGAACTATTTTGGCCTCATTTTACATAGGGGAAGCTGGAGTACAAAGACATTAAGTAAGTAATTTCAAGAAGTGCCTGAAAATGATTAAACCCAGGCAATTTGGATCCAGGATCTTGCCCTTAACCACTATACTATCTGCTAATAGGTGTCTGAGAATTTCATGGTATGGGAAAGAAGAAAATGGGCAAGGAAAAAGAAGCAGAGTGTGAATAAAGGTCTAAGAGTGTTCAGGAGGGGAAAGTAGGAGGGAACAATAAAGTACAAATAAGCTTATAGATGGACACAGGGTCAGCCACTTCCTGCCACCCCTCCCCACTTCTCTCCTTCAACAGGGTTGGGGTGAGGCGGTGAAGGTCAGCCCCTGGCTATGCTGTCTGTATTCCTCTTCTTTTCTTTTCTTTCCAAAATGTTGGGGAGCATTAGCTGGATTTTCCATAAAATTCTGTAAGCTTTTTGCAGACATTTTTATTCTTTTCAATTTTATATTTTATGGTGGAGGATGTTTGGATGCTACCTTGTTTCTCTATTACCCATGTGAGTAGGAGCATTTCAAGTGCTACCAGTTTACAGGATATTTTAGAGCTAGATAATCCTCTCACTCATCAGACCCTGGAGATAAACGTAATGAAATTAATGAAAAGTCATTGGCTTTTGTCTTGTTTGCTTTCTTTTACCACATCTTCCTCTAAAAGATATAGTTAGTGGTTCTCATTCTTTTTTTTTTTTTATTATGTTATGTTAATCACCATACATTACATCAATAGTTTTTGATGTAGTGTTCCATGATTCATTGCTTGCATATAACACCCAGTGCTCCATTCAGTACGTGCCCTCTTTAATACCCATCACCAGGCTAACCATGCCCCCACCCCCTCCCCTCTAGAACCCTCAGTTTGTTTCTCAGAGTCCATAGTCTCTCATGGTTCGTCTCCCCCAACGATTCCCCCCCCCCTTCATTTTTCCCTTCCTGCTATCTTCTTCTTCTTCTTTTTTTTTTTTTTAACATATAATGTATTATTTGTTTCAGAGGTACAGGTCTGTGATTCAACAGTCTTACACAATTCACAGCACTCACCATAGCCCATACCCTCCCCAATGTCTATCACCTGGCCACCTCATCCCTCCCACCCCCCACCTGATCAATGTGACCATCTTGTGTGTACCATAACTATAGCTTTGTAGAATATCTTGACATCTAGGATTGTGACACTTCCAGTTTTGTTCTTCTTTTTCAAGCCTGCTTTGGCTATTTGCAGTATTTTGTGGTCTGTAGAAATTTTAGGATTATTTGTTCTAGTTCTGTGAGAAAAGAAGTGTTCTAGTTCTGTTGGTATTTTGAAGGGATTGCATTAAATCTGTAGATTGCTTTGGGTACTATGGACATTTTAACAATATTTGTTCTTCCAATTCATGAGCATGGAATATCTTCCTATTTGTGTCATTTTCAATTTCTTTCATCAATGCTTTTCATTAAAGTTTTCAGGGTACAGGTTTTTCACCTCCTTGGTTAAGTTTATTCCTAGTGTTTTATTATTTTTGGTGCAAATGTAAGTGGAATTGTTTTCTTAATTTCTCTTTCTGCTACTTAATTATTAGTATATAGAATGCAACAGATTTCTGTATATTGATTTTGTATTCTGTGAACTTACTGAATTCATCTATTACTCTAGCAGTTTTCTGGTGGCATATTTAGGGTTTTCTATATATAGTATCATGTCATCTGCACATAGTGAAAGTTTTACTTCTGTTTATTCCTGAAATTTCTATTTTTAGGTATGGCAGCATGTTGTAGTAGATAGAACAACAGATTTAAATTACAAAATCTGTTATTTTTCCTGAGCCTTAGATGATAATAGGAATAAAATTCCACTAGTAGATCACACTAGTCTTAGCCATACCTTTACACACATAGATATAAGTAATAAAAGCAGTATTTGATGTCAATCTAATTGGCCAAATGCTTAATTTCTTTATTGATGTGATATGATATGGATGACAAATATGATAAATGTAAATGATAAAGAGAAAAACATCATTCTTGGAGTGAGACTGCCAGAATGATGTGAAGAACTTGGTCCAATTAGCAGGGTGATCATTCAAAGTCTCTGGAGATGAAAGGGCTTATAGTTAATTGAGAAGCACTTATTTAACAAAATATATGAAAACTTGATAAGAACTATGGAAGGCCATGACACTTGAACTGGGTACCGTACCCATTTTCCTACCCGAGTCTATGTTGTCAAAGAGCTATTCCAGCAAGTGGTATTTCCTCCAGATCCTAAGAGTGGAAGAGGTATTTTGAGTGGATCTGGTAGCCAGAGAATATTAAAAGATTTCATCTCCCCCAGCTCCATGCTTCAGAAGATTATATGGGGCAGTGGTGTTGGCCAAATGGCAGCACAATTTTTGCCACTACACCCCTAACCTTTATAGTTTCTTCTCTGTAGGGAGGATATGGGTGGAAGCTGGTGAAGAGTGACTTTTCTATCCTACCCTACCCTCATTCCATAAGACAGAGATTCTGCCTACAGAAGATAGGAGAAAGTCTCAAAGACTGGCACAATTTTCCAAATATGATGAAAAACGTGATCAAAATGTATATGATCAACATGCACAACGAGAAAGCTTAACAAACTCCAAAGTAGGATAAATGCAGATATTTACCTCTAGACACATAGTTAAAATGTTGAAACCCATATATTAAGAAAAAATATTGAAAGTAGAAAGAGAAAAATACCTCATAATGTGTAAGAGAACCACAAAGATTAATAGCTGACTCTTATCAGAAACAATAAAGACTAGAATGTAGTAAAATGATATATTTAAAGTGCTTAGAGGAGAGAAAACCTCTCAACCAAGTATCTACTACCCAGCAGAACTATCTTGTAAAAATAAAGGTAAGATAGAAATATTCCAGAATAAACAAAAAATGAGAGAATTCATGCCTAGTAGACCTGCCTTAATTAGGGAAATTCTTTAGGCTAAAAATAAGTAACACCAGACAGTAACTTAAATCCACACAAAATAACAAAGAGTGGCAGTAAAGGTAACTATGTTGTCAATTAAAAAAGACAGTATAGTACATTTTTCTTTTCCTTTCTTCTGTGAACGGATCTAAAAAGCAATGCATTAAATGATATGTATAAAATTGAATTATTGGGACATAACATAGAAATGTAATATATTTGACAATCAGAACACAAATATAACATGTGGGAACAAAGGTATACTAGAATAAGGAAATTACACCCTATGGTAACTGAAGATAACCAGAAATGGTAGTTAAGAAGGTTAATATAACAAATTTTTTCTTTCTTTCTTTCTTTTTTTAGTTTTTACTCTTATTCCACTTAGTTAACATACAATGTTACATTAATTTCAGGTGTATAATATAGTAATTCAACAATTCCATACAACACCCTGTGCTCATCACAAAAAGTTCCCTCCTTAATCCCCATCAGCTATTTAACCCACCTCCCCACCCACCTCCGCTCTGGTAACCATCAGTTTGTTCTCCGTAACTAAGAGTCTGTTTCTTGATTGCTTCTTTATCTCTTTTTCCCCTTTGCTTGTTTGTTTTGTTTCCTAAATTCCACATAAGAGTGAAGTCAGATGATATTTGTCTTTCTCTGACTGACTTATTTTACTTACCATTATACTCTCTAGCTCCATCCATGTCATTGCAAATGGCAAGATTTCACTCTTTTCTTTTTCTTTTTTTTTTTTGGCTGAATATATTCCATTGTATATACTACATTCTCTTTATCCATCCATCCACCAATGGACATGTGTTGCTTCTTGGCTATTGTAAATAATGCTGCTATAAACATAGGGGTGCATCTTTGAATTAGTGTTTTTGTATTCTTTTGGTAAAGACCCAGTAGTGCAATTGCTGGATCATAAGGTAATTCTATTTTTAACTAACCGAAGAACCTCCATACTGTTTTACACAGTGGCTGCACCAGTTTGCTTTCCACAAACAGTGCAAGAGGGTTCCTGTTGCTCCATATCCTATCCAACACCTGTTGTTTCTTGTGTTGTTGGTTTTAGCTATTCTTTTTTTTTTTTGTAGTGTTTAATTTTATTATGTTATGTTAGTCACCATACAATACATCATTAGTTTTTGATGTAGTGATCCACAATCCATTGTTTTCGTATAACACCCAGTGCTCCATGCAGTATGTGCCCTCCTTAATACCCATCACCGGGCTAACCCATCCCCCCTCCCCCCTCCCCTCTAAAACCCTGTTTGTTTCTCAGGTCCATAGTCTCTCATGGTTCATCTCTCCCTCCAATTCCCTCCGCCCATTTTTCCCTTCCTTCTCCTAATGTCCTCCATGTTATTCCTTATGTTCCACAAATAAGTGAAACCATATGATAATTGACTTTCTCTGCTTGACATATTTCACTTAGCATAATCTCCTCCAGTCCCATCCATGTTGATGTAAAAGTTGGGTATTCATCTTTTCTGATGGCTGAGTAATATTCCATTGTATATATGGACCACATCTTCTTTATCCATTCATCTGTTGAAGGGCATCTTGGCTCTTTCCACAGTTTGGCTATTGCGGACATTGCTGCTATGAACATTGGGGTGCATATGGCCCTTCTTTTCACTACATCTGTGTCTTTGGGGTAAATACCCAGTAGTGCAATTGCTGGGTCATAGGGTAGCTCTATTTTTAAATTTTTGAGGAACCTCCACACTGTTTTCCAAAGTGGTTGTACCAACTTGCATTCCCACCAAGAGTGTAAGAGGGTTCCCCTTTCTCCACAACCTCTCCAACATTTGTTGTTTCTTTCCCTGTCCATTTTTGCCATTCTAACTGGTGTAAGGTGGTATCTCAGTGTGGTTTTGATTTGGATTTCCCTGATGGCTAATGATGATGAACATTTTTTCATGTGTCTGTTAGCCATTTGTATGTCTTCTTCAGAGAAGTGTCTGTTCATCTCTTCTGCCCACTTTTTGACTTGATTATTTGTTTTTTGGGTGTTGAGTTTGAGAAGTTCTTTATAGATCTTGGATACCAGCCCTTTATCTGTAGTGTCATTTGCAAATATCTTCTCCCATTCTGTGGGTTGCCTCTTTGTTTTGTTGACTGTTTCCTTTGCTGTGCAGAAGCTTTTTATCTTGATGAAGTCCCAAAAGTTCATTTTTGCTTTTGTTTCACTAGCTTTTGGAGATGTATCTTGAAAGAAGTTGCTGTGGCCGATGTCAAAGAGGTTACTGCCTATGTTCTCCTCTAGGATTTTGATGGATTCCTATCTCACATTGAGGTCTTTCATCCACTTTGAGTTTATCTTTGTGAATGGTGTTAGAGAATGGTCGAGTTTCATTCTTCTGCATGTGGCTGTCCAATTTCCCAGCACCATTTATTGAAGAGACTGTCTTTTTTCCATGGCATGTTTTTTCCTGCTTTGTCAAAGATTATTTGACCATAGAGTTGAGGGTCCATATCTGGGCTCTCTATTCTGTTCCATTGGTCTGTATGTCTGTTTTTGTGCCAGTACCATGCTGTCTTGGTGATCACTGATTTGTAATATAGCTTGAAATCGGGCAACGTGATGCCCCCAGCTTTGTTTTTCATTTTCAAAATTTCCTTGGTGATTCGGGGTCTTTTCCGATTCCATACAAATTTTAGGATTGTTTGTTCCAGCACTTTGAAAAATGTCATTGGAATTTTGATCGGGATGGCATTGAAGGTATAGATTGCTCTGGGTAGCATAGACATTTTAACAATGTTTATTCTTCTGATCCATGAGCATGGACTGTTTTTCTATCTTTTTGTGTCTTCTTCAATTTCTTTCATGAGTGTTTTGTAGTTCCTAGAGTATAGATCCTTTACCTCTTTGGTTAGGTTTATTCCGAGGTATCTTATGGTTTTTGGTGCTATTGTAAATGGAATCGTTTCTTTAATTTCTCTTTCTACAGTTGCGTTGTTAGTGTATAAGAAAACAACTGATTTCTGTGCATTGATTTTGTATCCTGCCACATTACTGAATTGCTGTGTGAGTTCTAGTAATTTGGGGGTGGAGTCTTTTGGGTTTTCCACATAAAGTATCATGTTGTCTGCGAAAAGAGAGAGTTTGACTTCTTCTTTGCTAATTTGAATATCTTTTATTTCTTTTTGTTGTCTGATTGCTGTTGCTAGGACTTCTAGTACTATGTTGAACAACAGTGGTGAGAGTGGGCACCCTTGACGTGTTCCTGATCTTAAGGGAAAGGCTCTCAGCTTTTCCCCATTGAGGATGATATTTGCTGTGGGTTTTTCATAGATGGATTTTATGAGCTTGAGGAATGTTCCCTCTATCCCTACACTCTGGAGAGTTTTAATCAGGAAAGGATGTTGTATTTTGTCAAATGCTTTTTCTGCATCAATTGAGAGGACCATATGGTTCTTCTCTCTCTTCTTATTAATGTGCTCTATCACACTGATTGATTTGCAAATGTTGAACCACCCTTGCATCCCGGAGATAAATCCCACTTGGTCGTGGTGGATGATCCTTTTAATGTATTGTTGGATCCTATTAGCTAGGATTTTGTTGAGGATTTTGGAATCCATATTCATCAGGGATATCGGTCTGAAATTCTCCTTTTGGATGGGGTCTTTGCCTGGTTTGGGGATTAAGGTAATGCTGGCCTCATAGAATGAGTTTGGAAGTTTTCCTTCTGTTTCTATTTTTTGAAACAGCTTCAGTAGAATAGGTATTATTTCTTCTTTGAATCTTTGGTAGAATTCCCCAGGGAATCCATCAGGCCCTGGACTCTTGTTTTTTGGGAGGTTTTTGATCACTGCTTCAATCTCGTTACTGGTTATTGGCCTATTCAGGTTGTCAATTTCTTCCTGTTTCAGTCTTGGCAGCTTATAGGTTTCCAGGAAGGCCTCCATTTCATCCAGATTGCTCAGTTTATTGGCATATAGTTGTTGATAATAATTTCTAATAATTGTTTCTATTTCCTTGGTGTTAGTCGTGATCTCTCCCCTTTCATTCATAATTTTATTAATTTGGGTCCTTTCTCTCTTCCTTTGGATAAGTCTGGCCAGTGGTTTATCAATCTTATTAATTCTTTCAAAGAACCAACTTCTAGTTTCGTTGATCTGATCTACTGTGTTTCTGGTTTCTAATTCATTGATCTCTGCTCTAATTTTAATTATTTAATTATTTCTCTTCTAATGTGTGGCTTAGGCATCATTTGTTGCCTTTTCTTTAGTTCTTTAAGGTGTAGAGTTAGTTGGTGAATTCGGGATTTTTCTATTTTTTTGAGTGAGGCTTTGATGGCTATGTATTTCCCCCTTAGGACCGCCTTTGCAGTATCCCATAGGTTTTGGACCGATGTGTTTTCGTTCTCATTGATTTCCATGAATTGTTTAAGTTCTTCTTTGATTTCTTGGTTGACCCAAACATTCTTGAGCAGAGTGGTCTTTAGCTTCCAAGTGTTTGAATTTCTTCCAAACTTTTTTTTTTTTGTGATTGAGTTCCAGTTTTAGAGCATTGTGGTCTGAGAATATGCAGGGAATAATCTCAATCTTTTGGTATCAGTTGAGACCTGATTTGTGACCCAGTATATGGTCTATTCTGGAGAAAGTTCCATGTGCGTTCGAGAAGAATGAGTATTCTCTTGTTTTAGGGTGGAATGTTCTGTAAATATCTATGAGGTCCATCTGGTCCAATGTATCATTCAAAGCTCTTGTTTCCTTGTTGATTTTCTGCTTAGATGATCTGTCCATTGCTGAGAGTGGAGTATTGAGGTCTCCTACAATTAACGTATTGTTATCAATATGACTCTTTATTTTGGTTAACAGTTGGCTTACATATATGGCTCCTCCCATGTTGGGGGCATAGATATTTACAATTGTTAGATCTTCTTGTTGGATAGACCCTTTAAGAATGATATAGTGTCCTTCTGTGTCTCTTATTACAGACTTTAGTTTAAAATCTAATTTGTCTTGTATAAGAATTGCTACCCCAGCTTTCTTTTGAGGTCCGCTGGCATGGAAGATAGATCTCCATCCCTTCACTTTCAGTCTGGATGTATCTTTAGGTTCAAAATGAGTCTCTTGTAGACAGCACATGGATGGGTCCTGTCTTTTTATCCAATCTGCAACCCTGTGCCGTTTTATGGGAGCGTTTAGGCCATTCACGTTGAGAGTGACGTTATTCTGATGTTCCTCCTTCTGTACGTAAGGAATCGTTTCCCCCTAACTGCCCTTAAGATGGTTTCCTTGGTTCTAAGATTTGCAAGTTTTACTATTACATGCCGGGGTGTTGGCCTGTTTTCCTTGATCTTAGGAGGGGTCCTCTCTGCGTCTAGGACTCGAATGTTTGTTTCATTCCCCAGATTAGGAAAGTTCTCAGCTACGATTTGCTCAAATACATCTTCTAGCCCTCTCTCTCTCTCCATTCCCTCCGGGATTCCAATTATTCTGACATTGGAACGCTTCATGGTGTCACTTATTTCTCTGATTCTATTTTCATGGATTCTGAGTTGTTTTTCCCGGGCCTCCTCTTTTCCCTTTTTATCTATTATACTGTCTTCCAGATCGCTTATTCTCTCTTCTGTCTCAGTTACCCTAGCTGTTAGATTATCTAGATTGGATTGGATCTCATTGATAGCATTTTTAAGTTCTGCCAATTCACCTTTTATTTCTGCCCTTAGAGACTCTATGTTGCCATTAATTGATTTCTCCATTCTAGCCATTGTCTTCACAATTGCTAGCCTGAATTCCATCTCTGACATCTTGGTTATATCTGCATCCATTTGTAAATCTGCAGCATAAGTCATAATCTCTGAGTCTTTTCTGTTTTGGGGGCTCCTCCTCCTAGTCATTCTGTTGATGGGTGTTTGAGGGAATGTATACAGTCCAAATTATTGACCAGAACCCAAGCCAGATGCACCTGTTTTCTTGGGATCTTAGGGTTGCTGGCCTCTTGTTTTCCCAGCCTGTCTTCTGCGGGAGGGGCCTGCCGCGCTGTTACTCAGGCAACCCTATTTGGGCAGAGTTGCCCTGCACCCCTGTGGCGGGGGATGGGCTCAGCGGGAATCAGTCTTTAGGGTTTTTGTTCTCTGGCGCCTTTCCCTGGTGGCTTTCCGCATCTCTTCCGCGAGTCAGAGCAGAAGAGACCATTTCCAACCCTCTGCCTCAGAGCAGAGAGACCTCAGTCTGTTCTTCAGTGAGCTCTCCAGGCCACACTGTCTCCGTTTCTGTCCGTGCTGCTATAAACTGCAGCGGCCTGGGTTGTACGCCCCTCCGCAGCGCTCCCAGTCCTGCCTCCAGGTTGGGGCACATCTCTGCCCTTTGTGCTTCTAAAACTGCCAGCCGCTCCCAGTTCGCGGGCGCGGGACTCCGCCGCTTGGGGTTTCCACCCCCGGGGGTTGCAGTTCACCTGCGCGACCGCGGCACACCAGGTTTCCGTCTCGGAGGCTGCAGTTTGCGTGCGCGCGACCGTCGCTCCGGTTTCTGTCCGGGGGGCCTGTGGTTCGCGTGTGCGCGACCCCGACCCCACCGGTCTGGTTTTCCACCCTGGGGGCTGCCCTAAAGTTCTTTCCCGGTGCTACCGGTCTGCAAGTCTGTGCCCGTCCGCAGCGCGCGAGGCTGTCACTCACCGGCGGTGCAGGATCCCCACATCCAGGCACCCTCCCGCCTCCGTTTATCCTCCGATATCTGCCCGCAGAATCACGGCTCTCCGCTTCCTACCTCAAAACCAACTGCCTGCGATATTCTGTTTGTAGAGATCCAGATCTTCTTACATCTCAGGCTGGTTTCGTGGGTGCTCAGAGTGGTCTGGTAGATATCCAGCTCAATTCTGGGGACCAGTTGAAATAGGGTCCCCTACTCCTCCGCCATCTTTCCCCCCTCCCTAATATAACAAATTTTATAAATATATATTTTCTTTCCTTTTTATGTCACAGCTAATTTAAGAGTCAAAACATTTTATTAAGCAATCATTGTAACAATGGGTCTGTAACATATAGATATAACAGTATAAATTTTACTTATCTTTCTGGTCCTAACTTAGTATAGGTCTGAAGTAGATTATGATAAGAGAAGATGCATATTATAAGCTCTAGACCAACCACTAAGAAAATAACTCAAAATATATTTAAAAAATCATTAAAAGTATTAAAATGATACACTAGAAAATATCCACTTAATACCAAAAAAGATAACAAAGGAGGAATAGAGGGGGAAAAAATGAAATAAGACATATTGAAAACAAAAAGCAAATGGCAGAAGTAAATCCAGCTATATCAATATAACATTCAGTGTGAATAGAGTAAACAATCCCCCAAAAGGCAAGGATTGTTGGACATCATCATCATTATCATCATCATAAAAACAAGATACAACCACATGCTGTCTACAGGAGATGTACCTTAGATGCAAAAACACAAATGGCTTCCATTCTTCTAAATACAAAATGATATATGATGCAAATAGCAACAATAAGAAAGCTGGAGTGGTTATACTAATATTAGACAAAAGAGACTTCAAGACAAAATGTAAATTAGAAAATATTTTGAAATGAATGGAAACAAAAACACAACAAAGGTATGGGATATAGCTAAAGGTAGTACTTAAAGGGAGAATTAGAGCTGTAAATGTGGAAAAAAAGTCAAATGAACAGCCTAAACTTCTACCTTAAGAAACTAGAAAAAGAAAAACAAGATAAATCGAAAACAAGCATAAGAAGAGAAATAATAGAGAGAAGACCAGGTATTAATGAAACAGAGAACAGAAAAACAGTAGAGAAAACTAGCAAAACCAAAAGTCAATTCTTTGAAAAGATTAAAAAAAAAAAAAAGGACATTTCTTTAGTTAGACTGACCAAGAATAAAAGAGAGAATATTTAAAAAACTAAGATCAGAATATAGTTAATGATATTATAATAGTGATGTAATGAGACAGATGGTAGCTACACTTGTGGTAAACATAGCATAATGTATAAACTTGTCAAATCACTAAGTTGTACACCTGAAACTAATTTAACATTTTGTGTCAACTATACTCAAATTTAAACAAAAGAAAAAGAATACACATTGCAAATACATAACTATATACCGAAGAGAAAACGTATTTGTGAGAAAAAATAAGAAAAGAAATCATGATAAATTACAAATATTGTTATTATCACTTTGTGGGAGACAGAATAATGGCCCCCAAAGATATCCACATCCCAATCTCAGTAACATAAATATGTTCCCTTATATGGCAAAAAGGTCTTTGCAGATGTGATTAAGGGTACAGACTCTGAAATAGGGAGATTATCCAGAATTATCCAGGGAGCCCAGTCTAATCACATAAATCCTTAAGATGAGAGGAAACTGGAGGGGGCGGAGCAAGATGGCGGAGGAGTAGGAGACCTGGATTTCGTCTCCTCTCAGGAATTCAGCTGGATAGGGATCAAACCATTCTGAACACCTACAAACTCAACAGGAGATCGAAGAAAAGAATAGCAACAACTCTCTGAACAGAAAAGCGACCACTTTCTGGAAGGTAGGACGTGTGGAGAAGTGAATCCGAGGCGTTATTCGGGAGGATAGACGGCGGGGGAGGGGCCTCTGTCGGCCGCTTCTGGTAAGTGATAGAGCCACGGAGCACAAAATCGGAACTTTTAGAAGTCTGCTCCACTGAGGGACGTCACTCTGGTGGCGAAGTGGGGGGTGGAACCCTCGCGGGACAGTGTGGTCTCAGGACCCTCGGGGTCACAGAAAGACCGGGGGTGCCTGAGTGTGGCAGAGCTCCCAGGTATCGGAGCAGGGAAGCCGGCTGCAGAGACGGAGCCCAGGCGCGGGCTCTCAGCTCGGGGTTGCCATAAACCGTGGTCCGCGGCACAGTCGGGCCACTGCTCCTCCAGCAGGGACCCAACAAGCGGCAGATCCGGGGAGACTCACCTTCTTCCCCCGGGAGGAGAGGTGCGGGAGCGCACCGCGGGGATCTGCTGGGTTTGGAGACTCCACCCGGGGTCGGGTGCCAGATAGAAAGGCGCGGTCACAGGCCGGGTGAGCGCGGAGTGTGGCCAGAGACCGGGGAGACGGGAGTGACTGACTGCTTTTCTCTGGGGGCTCGCTGAGGAGCGGGACCCCGAGTTCTCGGCTCCGCCGGGGCGGAGACTGGGAGGCCTGCCATTTTTCACTCTCTGCCTCCAAAGCTGTACGGAAAGCTTGCAGGGAACAAAAGCTCCGGAGAGCAAACCCGAGAAGATGACTTAGCCCGGACCGGCAAGGGCGGGGCAATTTTGCCTCCGGCAAAGACATTTGGGAACCACGGCAACAGGCCCCTCCCCTAGAAGATCAGCGAGAACAGCCAGCCAAGACCAAGTTTACCGATCAATGAGAACAGCAGAACTCCAGCGCTAGGGGAATACTGCACATAGAATTCATGGCTTTTTTACCATGATTCTGTAGTCTTTCAAAGTTAATTATTTTTTTTAACTGTCTTGTTTTCTTTTTTCCTTTTTTCTTTTTTTTTGAATTTTTCTTTTTCCCTTTTTCAACCAACATCTTATCAATCCCTTTTTTAAAAAAAAAATTTTTATTTTTCATTTTTAAAGTCATATTCTATCCCTTCATAGTAGTTACCCGTATTTTTGGCATATATATATAAGTTGTTCTCTCTTTAAAATCTTGAGATAGTTTCTTCTAACAGATCAAAATATACTCTAAATCTCTAGTGTATGGTTTTTTTCTACTCCCCTGCCTGATCACATTCTCTCCCTTTTTTCTTTCTTTCTTTCTTTTTTTTTTTTAATCCTCTTCTTTCTTTTTTCAAACAACTTATCAAATCCTTTTTTAAAATTTTTTATAATTTCCATCTTTACAGTCACATTCCATCCCTTCATCATATCAACCCTTATTTTTGTACATATATAAGTTTTTCTTTCTTTAAAATTTTGGGAGGGACTTTCTTTTAACAGACCAAAATACACCCAAAATCTAGTGTGTGGCACTGATCTATAATCCAGCCTGATCATATTTGATCACATCCTGTTTTTGTTTTGTTTTGTTTTGTTCTGCTTTTGTTTGTTTTTATCTTTATCTTTATCTTTTTTCTTTTTTTCTTTCCTTTTCTTTTTTCTCTCTTTCCCTTTCTTTTCCCACTGCTTCAGGTCTTTTCTGATTTGTTTAGAGTATATTTTCTGGGGACGTTGTTACCCTGCTAGCATTTTGTTCTCTCATTAATCTATTCTCCTCTGCACAAAATGACAAGATGGAAAAAATCACCTCAACAAAAAGAACAAGAGGTAGTACCGACTGCCAGGGACCTACTCAATACGGACATTAGTACGATGTCAGATCTAGAGTTCAGAATCATCACTTTAAAGATACTAGCTGGGCTTGAAAAAAACATGGAACTTATTAGAGAAACCCTTTCTGGAAAAGTAAAAGAACTAAAATCTAACCAAGTAGAAATCAAAAAGGCTATCAATGAGGTGCAATCAAATATGGGGGCGCTAACTGCTAGGATAAATGAGGCAGAAGAAAGAATCAGTGAGATATAAGACCAAATGATGGAAAATAAAGAAGCTGAGAAAAAGAGAGATAAACAACTACTGGATCACGAGGGCAGAATTCGAGAGATAAACGATACCATAAGACGAAACAACATTAGAATAATTGGGATCCCAGAAGAAGAAGAAAGAGAGAGAGGGGCAGAAGGTATAATGGAGCAAATTATAGCAGAGAACTTCCCTAATTTGGGGAAGGAAACAGGCATCAAAATCCAGGAAGCACAGAGAACCCCTCTCAAAATCAATAAAAATAGGTCAACACACCAACATCTAATAGTAAAACTTACGAGTCTCAGAGACAAAGAGAAAATCCTGAAAGCAGCTCGGGAGAAGAGATATGTAACCTACAATGGTAGAAACATTAGATTGGCAACAGACTTATCCACAGAGACCTGGCAGGCCAGAAAGGACTGGCAGGACATATTCAGAGCACTAAATGAGAAAAATATGCAGCCAAGAATACTATATCCAGCTAGGCTGTCATTGAAAATTGAAGGAGAGATAAAAAGCTTCCAGGACAAACAAAAACTAAAGGAATTTGCAAACACGAAACCAGCCCTACAGGAAATATTGAAAGGGGTCCTCTAAGCAAAGAGAGAGCCTAAAAGCAACATAGACCAGAAAGGAACACAAACAATATACAGTAATAGTCACTTTACAGGCAATACAATGGCACTGAATTCCTATCTTTCAATAGTTACCCTGAATGTAAATGGGCTAAATGCCCCAATCAAAAGACACAGGCTATCAGATTGGATTAAAAAACAAGACCCATCGATATGCTGTCTGCAAGAGACTCATTTTAGGCCCAAAGACACCCCCAGATTGAAAGTGAGGGGGTGGAAAACTATTTACCATGCTAATGGACACCAAAAGAAAGCTGGGGTGGCAATCCTTATATCAGACAAATTAGATTTTAAACCAAAGACTGTAATAAGAGATGAGGAAGGACACTATATCCTACTTAAAGGGTCTATCCAACAAGAAGATCTAACAATTGTAAATATCTATGCCCCTAGCATGGGACCAGCCAATTATATAAGCCAATTAATAACAAAAGCAAAGAAACACATCGACAACAATACAATAATAGTGGGGGACTTTAACACCCCCCTCACTGAAATGGACAGATCGTCTAAGCAAAAGATCAACAAGGAAATAAAGACTTTAAATGACACACTGGACCAAATGGACTTCACAGACATATTCAGAACATTCCATCCCAAAGCAACGGAATACACATTCTTCTCTAGTGCCCATGGAACATTCTCCAGAATAGATCACATCCTAGGTCATAAATCAGGTCTCAACCGGTACCAGAAGATTGGGATCATCCCCTGCCTATTTTCAGACCACAATGCTTTGAAACTAGAACTCAATCACAAGAGGAAAGTCAGAAAGAACTCAAATACATGGAGGCTAAAGAGCATCCTACTGAAGAATGAATGGGTCAACCAGGAAATTAAAGAAGAATTAAAAAAATTCATGGAAACCAATGAAAATGAAAACACAACTATTCAAAATCTTTGGGATACAGCAAAGGCAGTCCTAAGAGGAAAGTATATAGCAATACAAGCCTTTCTCAAGAAACAAGAAAGGTCTCAAGTACACAACCTAACCCTACACCTAAAGGAGCTGGAGAAAGAACAGCAAATAAAGCCTAAACCCAGCAGGAGAAGAGAAATAATAAAGATCAGAGCAGAAATCAATGAAATAGAAACCAAAAGAACAGTAGAACAGATCAACAAAACTAGGAGCTGGTTCTTTGAAAGAATTAACAAGATTGATAAGCCCCTGGCCAGACTTATCAAAAAGAAAAGAGAAATGACCCAAATCAACAAAATCATGAATGAAAGAGGAGAAATCACGACCAACATCAAAGAAATACAAACAATTATAAGAACATATTATGAGCAACTCTATGCCAGCAAATTAGATAACCTGGAAGAAATGGATGCATTCCTAGAGATGTATCAACTACCAAAACTGAACCAGGAAGAAACAGAAAACCTGAACAGACCTATAACCACTAAGGAAATAGAAGCAGTCATCAAAAATCTCCCAAAACACAAAAGCCCAGGGCCAGATGGCTTCCCAGGGGAATTCTACCAAACATTTCAAGAAGAATTAATACCTATCCTTCTGAAACTGTTCCAAAAAATAGAAATGGAAGGAAAACTTCCAAACTCATTTTATGAGGCCAGCATTACCTTGATCCCAAAACCAGACAAAGACCCCATCAAAAAGGAGAATTACAGACCAATATCCCTGATGAACATGGATGCAAAAATTCTCACCAAAATACTAGCCAATAGGATCCAACAGTACATTAAAAGGATTATTCACCACGACCAAGTGGGATTTATCCCTGGGCTGCAAGGTTGGTTCAACATCCGCAAATCAATCAACGTGATACAATACATTAACAAAAGAAAGAACAAGAATCATATGATCCTCTCAATAGATGCAGAAAAAGCATTTGACAAAGTACAGCATCCTTTCTTGATCAAAACTCTTCAGAGTATAGGGATAGAGGGTACATACCTCAATATCATAAAAGCCATCTATGAAAAACCTACAGTGAATATCATTCTCAATGGGGAAAAACTGAGAGCTTTCCCCCTAAGGTCAGGAACGCGGCAGGGATGTCCACTATCACCACTGCTATTCAACATAGTATTGGAAGTCCTAGCCACAGCAATCAGACAACAAAAAGAAATCAAAGGCATCCAAATTGGCAAAGAAGAAGTCAAACTCTCACTCTTTGCAGATGATATGATACTTTATGTGGAAAATCCCAAAGACTCCACCCCAAAACTGCTAGAACTCATACAGGAATTCAGTCAAGTGGCAGGATATAAAATCAATGCACAGAAGTCAGTGGCATTCCTATACACCAACAACAAGTCAGAAGAAAGAGAAATTAAGGAGTCGATCCCATTTACAATTGCACCCAAAACCATAAGATACCTAGGAATAAATCTAACCAAAGAGGCAAAGGATCTGTACTCAGAAAACTATAAAATACTCATGAAAGAAATTGAGGAAGACACAAAGAAATGGAAAAACGTTCCATGCTCATGGATTGGAAGAACAAATATTGTGAAGATGTCAATCCTACCTAGAGCAATCTACACATTCAATGCAATCCCCATCAAAATACCATCCACTTTCTTCAAAGAAATGGAACAAATAATCCTAAAATTTGTATGGAACCAGAAAAGACCCCGCATAGCCAGAGGAATGTTGAAAAAGAAAAGCAAAGCTGGCGGCATCACAATTCCAGACTTCCAGCTCTACTACAAAGCTGTCATCATCAAGACAGCATGGTACTGGCACAAAAACAGACACATAGATCAATGGAACAGAATAGAGAGCCCAGAAATGGACCCTCAACTCTATGGTCAACTAATCTTTGACAAAGCAGGAAAGAATGTCCAATGGAAAAAAGACAGTCTCTTCAACAAATGGTGTTGGGAAAATTGGACAGCCACATGCAGAAGAATGAAACTGGACCATTTCCTTACACCACACACAAAAATAGACTCCAAATGGTTGAAAGACCTCAATGTGAGACAGGAGTCCATCAAAATCCTAAAGGAGAACACAGGCAGCAACCTCTTCGACCTCAGCCGCAGCAACTTCTTCCTAGAAACATCGCCAAAGGCAAGGGAAGCAAGGGCAAAAATGAACTATTGGGACTTCATCAAGATAAAAAGCTTTTGCAAAGCAAAGGACAGTCAACAAAACCAAAAGACAACTGACAGAATGGGAGAAGATATTTGCAAATGACATATCAGATAAAGGGCTAGTATCCAAAATCTATAAAGAACTCATCAAACTCAACACCAAAAGAACAAAGAATCCAATCAAGAAATGGGCAGAAGACATGAACAGACATTTTTCCAAAGAAGACATCCAAATGGCCAACAGACACATGAAAAAGTGTTCAATATCGCTCGGCATCAGGGAAATCCAAATCAAAACCTCAATGAGATACCACTTCACACCAGTCAGAATGGCTAAAATTAACAAGTCAGGAAATGACAGATGTTGGTGGGGATGTGGAGAAAGGGGAACCCTCCTACACTGTTGGTGGGAATGCAAGCTGGTGCAGCCACTCTGGAAAACAGTATGGAGGTTCCTCAAAAAGTTGAAAATAGAGCTACCATATGATCCAGCAATTGCACTACTGGGTATTTACCCCAAAGATACAAAAGTAGGGACCCGAAAGGCTACGTGCACCCCGATGTTTATAGCAGCAATGTCCGCAATAGCCAAACTGTGGAAAGAGCCAAGATGTCCATCAACAGATGAATGGATAAAGAAGATGTGGTATATATATACAATGGAATATTATGCAGCCATCAAAAGGAATAAGATCTTGCCATTTGCAACGACGTGGATGGAACTGGAGGGTATTATGCTGAGCGAAATAAGTCAAACAGAGAAAGACATGTATCATATGACCTCACTGATATGAGGAATTCTTAATCTCAGGAAACAAAGTGAGGGTTGCTGGAATGGGGGGTGGGGTGGGAGGGATGGGGTGACTGGGTGATGGACACTGGGGAGGGTATGTGTTCTGGTAAGCGCTGTGAATTGTGCAAGACTGTTGAATCTCAGATCTGTACCTCTGAAACAAATAATGCAATATATGTTAAGAAAGAAAAAAAGAAGAAGAAGAATGTAGCAGGAGGGGAAGAATGAAGGGGGGGAAATCGGAGGGGGAGAAGAACCATGAGAGACAATGGACTCTGAAAAACAAACTGAGGGTTCTAGAGGGGAGGGGGTTGGGAGGATGGGTTAGCCTGGTGATGGGTATTGAGGAGGGCACGTTCTGCATGGAGCGCTGGGTGTTATGCACAAGTAATGAATCATGGAACACTATATCTAAAACTAATGATGTAATGTATGGGGATTAACATAACAATAAAAAAATTAAAAAAAAAAAAAAAAAAAGATGAGAGGAAACTTCCTGGATCTGGTCAGCAAAAGAGATGTGAAAATTGAAAAGTGGTCTTAGGCTATGTTGTTGGCTTTAAAGATGGAGGAAGGGGCCATGAGCCAAAGAATGCAGGCAGACTCCAGAAGCTGGAAAAGACAAGGAAACGGATTCTCCCCTAGCGCTTCCAGAAGGCATTAGCAGTAACACCTTGATTTTACCCCAGTGATACTGACTTTGGACTTCTGACATCCAGAACTCTAAGATAATAAATTTTGTATTGTATAAGCCACCAAGTTTGTGGTAATGTTGCAGCAGCAATGGAAAACAAGTTATTCTCCTCATATAACAATGATTTTGTAATGTCATTTTTTATATAAAAATAGAAAGATAATAAAGTCTTTCCTCTGACAAAACAACAACAACAGCAACCAAACAACTAAGGTCAGTTATCAAGAAGAGGATACCACTATTAACCATACAGAAATGAAAAGAATTATAGAAGAATACTATGAACAACTCCATACCAGTAATTAGATAATTTAGAGGAAATGGATAAATTCCTAGGAAGTAACAAACTACCAAAACTAACTCCAGAAAAAATAGAAAATCTGAATACTGTGAATTGTGTAAGACTGTTGAATCACAGACCTGTACCTCTGAAACAAATAATACATTATATGTTAAAAAAAAAAGAAGATAGTAGGAACGGTAAATTGAAGGGAGGGAAAATTGGAGGGGGAGACGAAACATGAGAGACTATGGACTCTGAGAAACAAACTGAGGGTTCTAGAGGGGAGGGGGGATCGGTTAGCCTGGTGATGGGTATTAAAGACTGAATGGAGCACTGGGTGTTATACACAAACAATGAATCATGGAACACTACATCAAAAACTAATGATGTAATGTATGATGATTAACATAACATAATAAAATAAAAAAAATAACAAAAAAAGGAAGTTGGTTTGAATTAAATAATGGAGCATCAAAATTTATTTATTTATTTATTCTTTTTTAAGATTTTATTTATTTATTGGACAGAGAGAGAGACAGTGAGAGAGGGAACACAAATAGGGGGAGTGGGAGAGGGAGAAGCAGGCTTCCCGCTGAGCAGGGAGCCCGATGCGGGGCTTGATCCCAGGACCCTGGGATCATGACCTGAGCCGAAGGCAGACGCTTAACGACTGAGCCACTCAGGCACCCCTAGCAGCATCAAAATTTAAAACTTCCCATATCTAGAAGTACACATACTAAGTTTCATACAGGGCATAATAATATAATGGTATTCAGGAATTTGCAGATTTGGAAATATCTCAAGATAAAGCTTTCTCAAATATTGCAGATCTCCTGTACTCTTTTTATATGATTATTTTGTTTGCAATAGTAAGCTTTGTAAACATTTGCATTGGGATTGCATTGCTATCTTTATAATAGGTAGAAGGCAAAGCAGAGAGCAAGGTTAAGAAACTGGTTAAGTATATATTGATGTAGGTGAAAAATTGAGGTAGTGTTCTCTTAAAGCTGAGTCTAGGTTCTTATGGTCTCAGCTACCAATTTACTTCCAATTCAGTGACAGGACTATATTAGTATATAGACTAATTTATTTAAGTATAATAGAAGATTCCTTTTTTTTTTTTTTTTTTTTTGCAAAGACTTAATTATGTTCCTTGAGCAGTCAGTTTGTTTAATCACTGTGTTTAGGAAAAGAGAATTCATAGGAAATAAAAATTAAATTCTAGCTGTTGAAGCAGGAGTGAAAATGGTCCTCTTTTTGAAGTATTTTAAAAGGTATATTTAGATTTTTTCCTATAATTCCAATGAACATTATAATACTAACTTAAAATCAGGACATAGTATGTAACATAAATTTATCAATTATTTGACTTATGAATATAAATGAAAATATTCAATTCATTGTTATAGGTCTACAGTTTTATTCCTATAGGTTCTCACTGGCCAATGGCTTTTTAAAAAGTTAGACAACTGAATGCATTATTTTGAAAAATACTATTGACTGCAGAAATTTATGATTAATTTTACTCTCTTGGTGGTTAACATTGATATAGGATATTTTTATTTTATACTTTTGGACTGATTTTTGCTATTACATTTTCTTTACCTTTGGTTAGGGCCCTATTCTGATAATTTATTGTTATATCCTCTTACAATCTCTTAAATTCTTATTATTTTGGCAAAAATAAATTTATTTCCATGCATACATTTCAACATTTTTTTTTTTAGTTTGAGTGTATGGCACTGCATAATGTTCCTAATTTCTGCAATGATATTTCATGACAGAATTGTTGAAGCCACAACCAATTATTAAAAATTTGTTAACCTTTTAGTATGGGTAATGCTAACAAATAAAACTGTGTTTTCACATAACCACAGTACAATTATCATACATAGCACAATTAATTGGTTAACATTATTTAATATCAATCTGTGTTCAGTATTCCCAATGTGTCTCAAAAATTGTTGTTTCTTTGTTTGAATCAGGATTTAACCAACGTACACCCACTGCATTTTGATGATGGTTTTTAAATCTCTTTTAATCTACAACAGTTTTCTCTTCCTCCATTTTTCATGTCATTTGTCTGTTGAAGAAACTGGTTTATTTGTCCTACAGAATTTTTCACATTTTGGATCTGGCTGATAGTATCTTTGTGATAAAGATAACTTTGTGAACTGATAGAATTAGATCTACAAGCTTGCTTAAATACAGAAGATTTTAATTTTAGTTTATTTTAGTTATTAGCTGTGGACTGCCTATTCTGTGCCATTAAGAACAAAATTCTGGATTTTATTTTTTAATAAAATTATTCACTTCATCTAGATTTTGAAATATATTTGCCTAGATTTGTCAAAAGACCCACATAGTGGTTTTTACATTTATTGGGTTTGGAAGGTTAGTTCCCTTTTATCATTTTATTTTCTTTCCTCAGAAAAATTTAGGTTAGCTAGTAATTTTTCTATTTCATAGGTGTTTTAAAAGAACTAGGTTATGATTTTAAAAATCACATCTAACTTTGCTCTTATCTAATTCATTAATTTCTCCTATTCTGAAATTTTTTCCATTGGCTCTCTTTTCTTATAATATTTTGTTTTTCTTCTGGCTTTTATATTTAGAGTTGAATTTGTTGATTTCATTTTAGCTTTATTTATTGATATTGTATGCGTTAATATTTTATATTATGGATTTTCTTCCACACTGAATTTAGTTGCTGAGTGTTTCGTTTTTTGGCTTTCTGCTTCTCATTGTGTGTATGGAATTTCCATTTATGTGAACTGTCTATGGGTCCAATATAAAACGTCATTTCTATTTTGAAATCTTGTTGTCATATAAAATTTCCAAAAAGATGAATCTATTAATGCACTAATTCTTTTTGTTTTCTGTCTTTATTCAAACTTCACTCCTATGAACAATTAAGTCTCTTGCACCCATGTCTTCTTTGCCATACTGAAAAAGAATCCTGAAAAAGGCTGAAGCTATGCCTTCTCCACAGAGCTGCTTATATGCTCACTGTTCTCTTGTTCTACTATAACGCTCTTTTTTCAGATTCATGAGTCCTGAATTTGGCCCAGATGAAGAATAGGGCAAAATGTATTCTTTGCTGTACATTATTGCAATTCTCTGCTAAATCTCTTTTTATACAGCAAAAGAAACAAATTTAAGGTGGACTAATAAAATGATAGAGGAATACATGTTTCTCAAATAAAATATCCTTACCATTTTTTTCAATTTTTATTTAAATAAGCACAACACCTAATACGACATCTTGCACATTGATAATATTCAATACATTTTCTATTGAAAAAATGGAAAATGTGTAAACTTTACATGACTATGTTATAAAAATATGGTTGATGACTTTAAGCAATTAAGTCTTTTAAATACCTATGTAGTTTGTCAGAATGTATGATTTTATTATAATCAAGAGTGGAGCAATGTTTCAGTTGCATTTACTATTATATCATCATCTCAGTAGATAATAACTGAATGAGTAAATGCATGAGAGCTCTACCTCCAATGATAGCCCTTTGGAAACTCTTTGAAGCACATGTAAAGTCTTTTAAAAGCCTTCCATAAAATTAAACCATTTCCAGTTGCATTATTCTTGCTTTGTAAGACTTTTATATACAAACTATTATTTGTGATTAAATAATATCAAGTTCATGAGTTTTAAAAACAGAAGTTTTTACAGCATTTTAAGGTAATTACAGTCCACAAAGCTACCCATAGACAGCATAATTTCCCTTTTCCCTGAGTGAATCTCACGGTTACTATCCCACAAGTATTTCTCAGAGGAAGCCTTTGCAGCTCAAGAGAGCTGAGCCATAAATCCTATTATCTGTCAGAAATTCAGGGTTTTACTATCTCATACCTAGATCAGATTTTTGTTGTATGCTCTACTATGTCCAAGACAGTGAAAGGACAAGTTCATAATTATTGTTTGTCATTTTCTTATGACCTCTTCACATTACTGCAGAAAATGTAGTGCCAACCAGTGGGCACTATCGGGGCTTCTATCTGGGTTCTTGAGCTCTGTCAGCCTCATCACAAAAGTGTGTGTATATTCCTTTCACAGAGGCAGCGTAAGAGGTAGAGTTCTAATGGGCTTGGAGAGGTGCATGCATCTTAGCCACTGTTTAAGGAGAACTCCTTACATTTTTTTTTTTTTTTTTGAGAGAGAAAGAGAAAGCTGGGGGAAGGGAGGGGGAGATGAGAGAGGGAATCTGAAGCAGGCTGCAAGCTCGGTGCCAGCTCAATGTAGGGCTCCATCTCAGGGCCCTGTGATTATGACCTGAGCCAAAATCAAGAGTCGGATTCTTAACCGACTGAGCCACCCAGGGGCCCCAATATTTTTTCTCTATTTTATAATTCTCTATTTTTCTATATTTTGCAAAAAATCTGTAAAATAAAATTACACTTACACTAAGATTAGAAAAACAAACTGACAAACTGAATTTTTTCCTCATCAACACTGCATACAGAAGTCGTGATTTTTAACTTTTTTTTTAAAGGTTTTATTTATTTATTTGAGAGAGGGAACACAAGCAGGGGGAGTGGGAGAAGGAGAAGCAGACTCCCCCTGAGCAGAGAGCCCAGTGTGAGGCTTGATCCCAGGACCATGGGATCATGACCTGAGCCGAAGGCAGCCACTTAACCGACTGAGCCACCCAGGCGCCTCAATTTTTAACTTTTTAATTTACTGTAATTTTGATTTTTAACTTCAGCTCTTAGATCAATTCTGAAATATCAGACTCATTCGCCTAAATGAATCTATTAACTACATTGGACGAAACTTTTGTATAGAGGATGATTGGATAAGATTTAGGATGAGGGAAGGGATACACAGGCTTAAAGATTTTGATCTTTCTTCTAAGAGTGATCATAAGTTATATTTAAAGGTTTAAATGGAGTTGCCTCCATGGGTGTGAGAATGGTGCTGATCTCAGTGGTTTGGTATTTTTATAAAGGTGACATTGGCCCAAATGCAGACAGTGGTAGGAGAAAATATTAGAAAACACACATCGATTATTAAAGGGTTATGTCAGTATTCTAGGTGTGCAATAGAGTTTTCTTGACTTTTGAGAGAAGTGGATGGTTTCGACAGATATGAAGGAGATAAAAGCCACCGGTTTGATAATGGTTTTGACAGGGTTTGAGGGGGAATTTAATGTCAAGGGATGACTCTTGGGTTTGTTTCTTTAAATATGGGGTAACGATGATTCCATTAACTGAGAATGGGAAGACAGGATGAGGGCCACATTTGGTGATAGTGTTGGAAAAGACTGAATTGGATCTGTACATTCTGAGTTTCATGAGTCTTTGAGATGTTTGAGGGAAATCTCAGGTGTTTGGAATGTGGCAACATCAAGAGCAATAAGAGAAAGGAAATTAATATGACCTAAAAACTGCTCAAGGGCAGTGTGTCATGTCTCCCTCGCAGTGCACTCTATTGACACAAAGTATGCTTCTAATTGTTATACCTGGTGTGTCTGGGTTATTCCCTGATTAGCTCACAATGCCCAGTAGAACAGCTTCACCTCTGTCCTACAGGGACTCCATTGGTAACTTTCACCGAGGGAATTCCAAAGACTTATTCTTCTTTTTCACGAATAGATTTGAAAAAGAGTACAAATAAACATGTCCCCACAGTTGGGGTTTCCAAGGGAAATCTTGGCACACGTCACTGCTTCATTCTGCATCTTCCACTTTTCTTCATTTAAAGGTTTCAAGAGGAAGTACAGCCATGGACATGAAAGCAGCCAGCAGCTTCGTCAGTTTGGTAATTCATAAAGATGATTGGCTCCCCAGCAATGTAAAGTATGGTAGAGGGAAATTTACATTTTTTTTCTTTTTTTTTTTCTTTGGAAACCCACCATCTTTCCTTCAAGAAACCCATCATTTATCAGTCTCCCAAAGACTGAAAAAAACTGAGTGAGGGCACTAGGATCTAATTTTCATTATTTGTAGTTTTTCAATTTGCTTATTTGATAATGAAATATCCGGGTCAGAAATGAAAATCCTGGTAACCCTATGAGATTTTCTGTTTCTCTTCAGGATAGACAATTCTGGATGCTTTTCATAAGTACTAAATGTTTGACTGTTGAAGAGACATATATAATAAGATTCCTTTTTAATAGTAAACGAGATAATAGAAAAATGAGACAAATGGAAAAATAATGATGGTGACTCAAAATTTTCAGAGGTTATTTTATACTATAGAAAATTTTCCTTGTCAGGCTAAAGACAAAACTAAATTATGGTGCTTAAACTTCCTTAGTTTGTTCATGGAATCATGAAAAGATGACTAAAGTCCCCACTGATAATATTCTTCAGCCTCTTAATTCCAAATAGGTATATGTGTATATATGTGTGTGTGTGTATAGGAATACACACACACACACACACACACACATAGTGTATATCTATAGCTATATATATCCATACACACACACACACACACACAAATATATATGATATAGAGATAGGTAGATAGATAGATAGACATGGAAAAGATCCAAGCACTTAATAGACCTTGACCTAATTAGGAAAATAAGGTATCAATTATGGGTTTATAGTTGTCAAGAAAGCAGGGTAGGCTCACTCAGGACAAAACCTCTACCCTGGAAATTAAATGACTTGCCATCAATGTCCATTAAGGTCAATTTTTAGAGGAAATATTTCAGTCTTCTTGATGCTTGTGTTGTGTTTCCAGGGCTCCTCATGGGTATATACTTTAAAAGATAAATTTTTAAAGATAATTTTTTCTTGTTCTATTCTCAAAGAATATGGAAAATAACTCACCATTCTCCCTAATCCTGAACCAGTAAGAAAAATATTGCCTATGGACCTGTTTTAAAGTTAAAGAATACAATTTTGGTAAATAGGTAAAATTTTTGTGTTTTAATCAGCAAGAAGTATATGTATAAAATTGTGTTATTCATTTTATTTTGAGAAACAATGAATTTACACATCAAATTATAGGCAGATTTTTTTCTTCTAGGTGATCTAAGAGTCTGTGCATTCACTTCTAAATATCTTGGGATCTCTTCTTTTGGATTTACTTTTAGGCAAAATTTTTAGGTCATAGAACAAAATCAAACAAATTATTTAAAGGCCACATCAAATATTCCATATGTAATGTTGGTAAAAATTATAAAATATTTACTAACATATCAAAAAGAAAGGCACCTGAACATGAAAAAATCTATTTAAAAAAGCTTATCGTGCTGGTATACCTAACTCTATTCATTTACAAAAAACCTTTTGAGTAAGAGAGAACGAGAGAGAGAAATCACTCTCAATGGATGAATTCAAATATGGCCAAAAATATCCAAAAGCATATGCTACATAATCCAATATTTTTTCTCTATTTTACAATACAGAAAATCTGTAAAATAAAATTTACTTATGATTTATTCTATTCTACTAAATGCAATAATAGTATTATTATTCCTGTTTCCTTTTCTCTTCTTCACTATCAAAACTCTTATGACTATCCTTAAATATATATCTTTGACCGTATATGAATATTTATAATTGTATAAATAGGATGACATTGTATATTGTGTCTTTATCACAAAAACTGTTTTGGAGGTACTGTTTAATTCTCCCTCCTCTTTATTACTCTCCTATCACCTACAGCAGACAATAAATATTAACAAGCTAGGGTCTATCATTTCACACAGTCTTTATGTTCATATGGTTATATGCAAATGTATATATGTGCATGTATTCATAGATATACAGAGTGAGAATTTTAAGATTTTAGTGCCTGTTTGTTTAATGGGATAATATTAAAAACATTTCTATGCATCTTAGTTTTCTCACATTCCTAACAATTGTGGAAATTTCTTTGAGAAAAATGGTAGAGCAATAACATTTTAAATGACTGCCATAATATTGATTAGTATGATTATACCAGGATTTGTTCAACCATTGCTTCATCCTGTTGGTTTACATATTATTTCCAGTGTTTTGCCACCATGAACAATGCTGCAGTAGACTTCTCTCCCTATGAAATGATATGCTATTGCTATAGAATGGATTGAAGGCATGGATCACTGAGTTGAAAAGTATGTGTATTTTTATTTTTAAAAAATATTGGCAAATTGTTTTTCAAAGTCTTAATAATTTACATTTTTACCAGTAAGTGTGAGAATGACCATTTCCAAATTCTGACAACCAGTAGATTTTGCTAATCTGAGGAATGAAAAATAATGTCTTATTTTATTTGCACATCTTGAGTACTGGGGAAGGTGAGCATCTTTTCCCACATTTATTGAATGTGTTGATATATTCTTCTGTGACTTGCTCTTTCAATTCCATTTTTATTTTTCCATTGAATTACTTGATTTTCTTACCAATTAGTAATATTTCTTTGCACCTGATAGATACTAATATTTTACCTATTATATTAATTATACATATTCTTCCAAAGTTTTAGTCATCTTTTACCTTGTGAAAGATTTGATACATACTCTATTTTCATGAATTTAAACATTAGATTAAATATATCTATATCTTTCTTTATTATGGCTTTCTTATATTAGTCAAAGTTTTTTTTTCATTTTATTTATTTATTTGACTGAGAGAGAGAGAGAGAGAAAGAGAGAGAGGGAAAATACGAGCCGGGGAAGCAGCAGGCAGAGGGTAAGGGAGAAGCAGCCTCCTGGCCAAGGAAGTAGTCTCATGTGGGGCTTGATCCCAATACCCTGGGATTATGACTTGAGTGGAAGGCAGATGCTTAACTGACTGAGCCACCCAGGCACCCCTAGTCAAAGATTTTTGTTATATATTTAAATTATATTTATTTCATGAATTTTCTTAGAATGTTTAAATTGTTTTTTTTATTTTTTACTTTTAAGTCCTTGATCCAGCAGCAATTTTAGATTTTATTTATTTTTATTTTTAAAAAGATTTTATTTATTTTTAGAGAGAGAGAGTGAGAGCAGGGGGACAGGCAGAGGTGGAGAGAGAATCTCAAGCTGACTCCATGCTAAGCATGGAGCCTGAAGTAGAGCTCTATCTCAGGACCCTGAGATCATGACCTGAACTGAAATCAAGAGTTGGACGCTTAACCAGCTGAGCCACCCAGACACCCTGATCCAGCTGCAATTTTAATACAAGCATAGAAAAGGAAGCCATTCTTACTTTTTTTCCCAGATAGGCAAGTATAGTCACAATATTTATTGACTAAATCAACATTGTCAATTGAAAAATCATCCATGTACTATGTTAAATTCCAATAAATATATTTGAATCAATCTTTGGAATCTTTATTTGGTTTTACTATTATATTTTCCTATTTCCATGTCACATTACATTCTATTAAATGGCTTTATGTTCTAACACCACGGCATACTTGACTTTCATACAGTTCATATTTTCCTTGTCTCTTCAAAATACTTTTATAAGAATTTTATGCTTATGCTATCACATTAAAACGCAATTAGGGTTCTAACTAAAAATTAATTGAATTCTACTGACATATTTACAATACTAAGTATTCTAATCTGAGAACATATTTTGGCTGTCTATTTCTTTAGAAATTGTATAATATTCTTTGTTAAGTTTTTACAATTTTATTCACATAGGTCTCACATATTTTAAAAATATTTCAATGTATTTTAAAGTGTATGGCTATTATAATTGATATAGTTCCCTCTTATTTCTCTTTCTTGTTTGCAAAGGATAAAAATCTAGTAATTCTTTTTGTATCCAGCCTTCATCTGGTACTTATTAAAGTCATAATGTTATTTAATTATAACAATATAACATTAGAAAAAATATGAATTTATTTCCTACAATTATTATGACATTTACTTATATCTTTATTATATTACTTTCATATCTCAGATGTATTGCAGTTTCTAAAAAAATACCATACAATAATGGTCAGAGTAAGCGTTTCAATCTGTTCTTAATTTGAGGGAGATGCTGTACCATTTAGAATGTATGCTATTGGTTTTGATAACTAATCTTTAGCATATTTAGTTTTTAAAATTTTTTTGTTTTTTTACAGAGAGAGCTCACATACACACATGAGTTGGGGGGAGGTGCAGAGGGAGAGAGAGAGAAAGAGAATCCTAAGCAGGCTCCATGTCCAGCACAGAGCCCCATGGGGGGCTTGATCTCCCAACCCTGAGATCATGACCTGAGCCGGAATCAAGAGTTGGACACTTAACCAACTGAGCCACCCAGGTGCCCCTAGCATATTTTTAAAAATTCTATTTCTATTTTTAAAGATTTTAAATTAGAGGATGATTATTAAATTACAATCAATTTTTTCCAAATAAAAAATAAGCCCACTTCTCTTATACAGTAATGAATTCCATATATATATGGAATATACATATATTCCCCCTAATTTTTAGGAACAGTTGCCTAAATACATACTGTTTGTAAAAATACTCAAGTGTAAAATTAAACATTCTGATTAAAGGGATATATAAAAAAAGAAGATACATTTATTTTCAAATAAAATGTGATTATTTTCATGGTATTTTATGACTGTGTTCTTCACTTATTCTTTCATTTCAGTGATCAGCTTCAGTGAATCTGATGGAAACAAAACGCAGGTGACTGAGTTTGTTCTCACAGGACTTACAGATCATCCAGGGCTGCAGGTCCCCCTGTTCCTGGTGTTCTTGGTCATCTACCTCACCACTATGGTGGGCAACCTCAGACTGATTTTTCTCATCTGGAAGGACCCCCATCTTCACACCCCCATGTACTTACTCCTTGGCAGTTTGGCCCTTGCAGATGCTTGTTCCTCATCCTCTGTGACTCCCAGGATGCTAATGAATTTTTTGTCTAACAATCATATGACATCCCTGGTTGAATGCATCACTCAATTTTATATTTTTGCTTCCAGTGCAAACACAGAATGTTTCCTCCTGGTAGTGATGGCCTATGACCGTTATGTAGCCATATGTAACCCCTTGCTTTATCCAGTGGTGATGTCCAATACATTCTGCATTCAGTTATTAAGTGTTTCATATATTATTGGGTTTCTTCATCCTATGCTGCATGTTAGTTTGTTATTTAGATTAACTTTCTGCAAGTCCAATGTAATACATTATTTCTACTGTGAAATTTTACAACTGTTTAAGATTTCCTGTACTGACCCTAGAGTTAATATGCTCCTGATTTTTATATTTTCAGTCTTTATACAATCTTTCACTTTTATGACAATTATCATCTCTTACTCCTATGTCCTCTTCACCATTCTGAAAAAGAAGTCTGAAAAGGGCAGGAGCAAAGCCTTCTCCACGTGCAGCGCCCACCTGCTCTCTGTCTCTTTGTTCTATGGCACTCTCTTCTTCATGTATGTGTGTCCTGGGTCTGGACGAGCTGAAAATCAAGATAAAATGTATTCTGTATTTTATACAATAATAATTCCCCTGCTAAATCCTTTTATTTACAGTCTGAGAAACCAAGAGGTGATAGGTGCCTTGAGGAGAATAATAAATACATAAATAGTTCTTTTTTTTTAAGATTTTATTTATTTATTCATGAGAGACAGAGAGAGAGAGAGAGGCAGAGGGAGAAGCAGGCTCCAAAGGAGCAGGGAGCCCGATGTGGGACTTGATCCCAGGACCCTGGGATCATGACCTGAGGCAAAGGCAGACGCTTAACCATCTGAGCCACCCAGGAGCCCAATACATAAAAATAGTTCTTAAAACAAAATTTAAACTTGCTTTTTCCAAACTCTGCAAAACACAAGGGATCTGAAGTTATGCAAATTAGCCCTGGCTTTATAGTTTTAGTAGAAGGCAATGACTAAGGCAGTTTCTGAGTGCTGTGTGATGAAAGTCAACTTCAGGGGATATTTGTTTCAGTGGAAGATGATCTTAATATCACAGAAAACTGAATTCTTTATGAAAAATAGAACATCTTTTTAAAATTAAGTATTTAGAATTTGTGCTTTTTTACTCTTTGTAAATTTCCTCTAAATTAGATATAATAGTTTAAAATTTTATTGTGGCAGACATTTGCATGTTTCTTTGTTGAAGCTGTTGTGACTGAGCCAAGACAATTGTCTAGGGTCTACATCTCAAAAGTCTTGCTGCTTTTCCAGTTTGCATTCCCACCAACAGTGTAAGAGGGTTCCCCTTTCTCCATATTCTCGCCAACATCTGTTGTTTCCTGTGTTGTTAATTTTAGCCATTCTGACAGGTGTGAGGTGATATCTTATTGTCATTCTAATTTGTATTACCCTGATGATCAGTGATGTTAAACCTCTTTTCATATATATTGGTTATCTGTATCTCTTTGGAAAATTGTCTATTAATATCTTCTGCCCATTTTTTAACTGGGGCTTGGACTCACAACCCTGAGATCAAGACCTGAGCTGAGAGTTGGATGCTCAACGAACTGAGCCACCCAGGTGCCCCTGGTTTATTTATTTTCTGCATGTTGAGTTGTATAAGTTTTTTATATATTTTGGAGACTAACCCTTTATAAGATATGTCATTTCCAAATATCTCTTCCCATTCCAAAGGTTGCCTTTTAGTTTTGTCGATTGTTTCCTTCACTGTGCAGAAGATTTTTATCTTGATGAAGTCCCAATAGTTGATTTTTGCTTTTGTTTCCTTTGCTTAAGGAGATACATCTAGTAAGAAGTTGCTACACTTGAGGTCAAAGAGGTTGCTGCCTATGTTCTCCTCTAGGATTTTGATGGCTTCCTGTCTCACATTTAGGTCTTTTATCCATTTTGAATTTATTTTTGTTTATGTGAAAGAAATAATCCAGCAATTGCATTACTAGATATTTACCTAAGGGATAAAAAAATACTGATTCAAAGGGATACATGCACCTTGATGTTTATAACAGCATTATCAATAATAGACAAATTATGGAAAAAGCCCATCAACTGAGGAACTGAGGAATGGATAAAGAAGAAGTGGTATATATATATATATATATATATATATATATATATACTATGGAATATTTCTCAGCCACAAAAAAAGAATGAAATCTTGCTGTTTGCAATAACATGGATGGAGTTAGAGAGTATCATGTTAAGTGAAATAAGTCAGTCAGAGAAAGACAAATATCATATGATTTCACTCAAATGTGGAATTTAAGAAACAAAACAGATGAACATGGGGTAGGGAAGAGACAGGAAAACCATAAAACAGACTCTTACCTATAGAGAACAAACTGAAGTTTGCTGGAGGGGAGGTGGCTGGAGGGTAGGGAGGATGTGTTAAATGGGTGATGGGTAGTAAGGAGGGCACTTGTGATGACAACAACCGGGTGTTGTTATGTAAGTGATGAATCACTCAATTCTACACCTGAAACTAATATTACATTGTATATTAACAAATTGGAATTAAAAAAAAAAACTTGAAAGAAAAAAAAAGCTTGCTGTTTTTCAACTGTTCAGAGACTCACGTGAAGTGACTTCTTGGAGGAAACTCCCTGAAGAAAGAAAATCTTCTTTGTAGTGAAGAAAATATAGGAGATTGGTGGATTTTACTGAGAAGAATCATAATTGGGATAAAATAAAAAGTAAACTATTGAATAAAAGTATGGCTCAATTGTATGAAAATACATAGTACCTTTTGTCAGGGAAATTATTGGCAATATTGGTATTTCAGAATTTGCGGGTATTGGAAGATTTCAGGACATATCTCCTCAGATATTAGGAGTATACTGTATCTTTTCATGTTTAATAAAGCAGAAACATAAATTTACATAGTTACTACTCTTATAATCTCTTACACATTTACTATTACTCAAGTAAAAATAATTTAGTTCTTTGGTTAGACAATGCAATATATCTTAATTTGGGTAGGTGCCAATATGGAAGGGTTCTTATTTCTGAAATGATTATGAAAACTTACAGTGTAATATTTATTTTTCTTTCATTGGCTACTCCATGGAAATGTATAGTGACTTTCTCTGTTGGACATCTAAATTTAAAGGAACTCTGAAGTGGCAAATGTATAATTCGTTTGAATCTGTACTATCTTTGGCTACCTATTACTGTTGCAAAATCTCTAGGTGATGGCCTGATATTGCTGAGCCATAGGGAAGAATTAAGAGGAAGAATCATGTATACAGAAAATCTGATGAATAGACATAATAGGAATGCAAGGCAGGAAGATGCAAGGCCAAGACTGAAGTCAGCTCTGCCTGTTTCAGTCTTTTGAAAGAGCTTTTTACAGGGCACAAAGAGAACATGAACTTAAAATGTTTACGTCAATGTGATGGGCGATCTAAACAGGGAGTGACAAGAAGAGTGTACACATTAAAAAAAAAAAAAAAAAAAAAAAAGAAGAGTGTACACATTGAAGCCAATTGAATTCAAAATTTCTACAAATCAAATACAGTTGGGAGAAAATGGTCCTTGTCATAGAAATGGAAGGACATAATAGAGGCATCTTTGGTGATGATGGAGATTTGAATGCCTATTCTATCCATGTTTCTGCAAGGTCCTCTGTCCTCTCTTCAACTAGGCAAGGGGAAAGATTTAGATTTGTGAATAAGGACACTGTTACTTCAAAATACAGGTGCTGTGAAACCATAGTAATATTCAAACTCATCAGAAAATTTCATATATTGGAGTATTTATCTTTCAAAGTATTTTAGGAGAGAACCTCCTACTGAAGGGATCTATGGTATGTTTACATCAGCTTAAAAGCTGTTCATTCTGGAATCGGCAAGTCAGAATCAGTCTGAAATACAGATCATCAAGCCATTTCCTAGCAACAAATGAAATCTTGGATTCCTAAGCTTAATAATCATCAGTGGACAGCACTTATAGCATCCCAACCATAAGCATATGTTCCTGGCAAACAGTCCCAGACTCCAGGGGTAAAGAGCATATCTACAACCTTCTAGACAGAGAGACTGGGTTACTGATAAAGGAAAGATAAATACAGTAATGTTTTGTCTGCTGCACTGAGAATACAAAAACAATGGGACAACATTTATAAACTATTGAGAAAAAAATACTGGGTTCCATGAAGAGTATTGGGACAAACTGCATGCAGAGCAACTGCGCATGGCCCTGCAGTCTGAGTGCACTGCTTAACTCAGAGGCAGTACTCATGACACGGTACTGTGTGGCTGGCTGCCTGTATGAGACCTGTACGCAATGGACCAGTAGATGATGATAGTGTGACTGGTAACTGTATTATAAGCATTCAGTTAGAGTTCAAAGACAATAAAATAAATTAAATAATATCCCATCACTCTTTTAGTGGAATTTTGGCAAATATCAGAGGATACTCCCTTTTAATTAAGAGGCCCTATGCTAAGTGTTATGTAGTATAAACTGTGTCCTATGACTCACTATGAGACAGTGTTTTCTGCTTTTCTAAGCCTATAAAAGCAAGTTTAATCATTTCTTTGGTTATTTTTTGGAATAACCACGACTTTAGGTTTTTGAGAATGGGCAGCTTGAGAGATATTCAGACCTGCTATAATAGCTAGCATTGAATGGCTCATACACTGTAAGTCACAGATCACACTGCTCATTGATTCCTATCACAGGTACTGTTGATAGCTGCCCATATCTTCTCTAGCTGTACTTCTGCATCTGAGGGCTCTCTCTGATGGCCAGAACTATTCTACCCTTACTTAAGGCAGACTAGAAGAACTGGGAAATGAATGTTCTAGAATCTCCTCCAGACCATCTATTAACCAATGACTGATGGTGGTTGGTGAATAAATATCCCTAATCATTTGCCCTTTGGTTGATATAAACTTTTTGAAATTCGTGGCCTCTGGTGTTTCCAAAAAATGATTAAACTTGGCTGCCCACTGTTGTAATTGGTTTATAAATTACACTTTATTGGGTACATTTCCTTTCCTCTCTCACTTCCTCACTTTCTCACTCATCAACTATTCACAAATAAATTATTTGCACTCAAATCATGTTTCAGAGTCTGGCAAAACACGAACTAAGATGCCCCTGCTCCCTTAAGGTAGTACTGTAAATTTTATACAGGAATCAGGCATACCTGTACTATCTTATTTCAATATGACATAATTATTACTTGGCATAATATTATTTGAAGATAGACTGTGATTAACTAAAGTGATATACTGTATATCCTAAGGGAACCACCAAAAAGTAGACAATGTGTAAATAATAAGCCAAATGTGGATATAAAATGAAATCACAAAAAAGTCTCTATTAATCCAGAGTGCCTGTGTGGCACAGTTATTTAGTTGTCTGACTCTTGGTTTTGGCTCAGGTCGTGATCTCAGGGTTGTGAGATCAAGCCCCAAGTTGGGCTCTGTGCTTAGCGCAGAGTCTGCTTAAGATTCTCTCTCTCCCTCTGCCCCTCCCCTCTGCTTGTTCTCTCCCTAAAATAAATAAATAAATCTTTTAAAAAAAGTCTCTATTAGTCCAAAAGCAGGCATGAAAAGAAAAAAAGGAGAATGAAGAACAGTTATAATGGACAGAAAAACATCTACCATGTTAGCTAAAATGATAGTTTTTAATCCAACCACATCAATAATTTCATTAAATATAAATGGCATTATATACCAAGTATAAGACAGATTATCTGATTGGATTCAAAAGCACGATCTAACTAAATACAATTCAGAAGAAACACACATCAAATATAAAGACTTAATTAAATTAGAAGTAAAAGGATGGAAAACAGATCCACTATGCAAACACTCATCAAAAGAAAGCTGGAGTGACTATCAAACAAAATAGACCTTAGATCAAGAAATATTACCAGAGATAAAGAGGGACATTGCAAAATTATACAGGGTTCAGTTTATCACGAAGACAAAATAATACTAAATATGTAAGCACTGAACAATGGAGCTTCAAAATATTTAAAGTAAAAACTGATAGAATGGAAAGAAGAAATATATAAATTCACAATTCTAGAGTAAGACTGTAGTACTCCTTTTTCAAGGAGTACTTTTCAATAATTGATAAAAAACGTTGAGAGAACATCAGTAAGAGTAAAGAAGACCTGAAAAATACTATCAACTAACATGATATTTATAGAATATTCCATCAAACAGCAGCCATATAGTATTTTTATGTGCACATTGAATGTTCACTAAAATAAACCCGATTCTGGGTAATATTTAAAATAATGGAATTAATGCAAAATATAAAGCATAACAGAATTAAACTTGAAATCAATAAGACAAAGATATCCATGAATCTCTATATATTTGGCAATTAAAAACCATCCTTCTAGGGGTGCCTGGCTGGTTCGGTCAGTGGTGCGCAGGTCTTAATCTCTGGGTTGTTAAGTTCAAGCCCCATGTTGGGTATAGAGATTACTTAAAAATAAAATCTTTTTTTTTTTTTTTAAAGAGCCTCCTAAATACCCATGGATCAAAGCAATAGTAACAAGGGAAAGAAGAATATATCTTAAATACAATGAAAATGAAAATACAAATATTTAAATGTGTGGGATATAGCTAAAATGGTGCTTAAAGAGAAATTTATATCATTAAATGTTTATATTAAAAAAGAAAAAAGAGTGATGTGACGAGCACTGGGTGTTATATGCAACTGATGAATAACTTAACTCTACATCTGAAACTAATGATGTACTACGTGTTGGTTAATTCAATTTAAATTAAAAAAAGGATTGAATTAATGTTCAAAGCTTCTTCATTAAGATACTATAAAAAGAACAAATTGAATCCAAAGCAAGTAAAAATAAATTTATAAATTAAGAGCAGAAATCAATTAAATTGAAAGAAAAATAATAAAGAAAAATCAAAGAAATGAAAAGCCTTGTTCTTTGAAAAGATCAATAAAATTGATAAGCTTTTAGCCAAACTGGCCAAGAAAAGAAGAGACTTAAGTTACTAAATGACCTAAAATGCAAATATCTGGAGAAAGAAGATACATTGTTACAGATGCTATAATGTTTAAAGGACATTAAATACATATCTTGAATAGCTTTATGTACAAAAATTATGTCCACTAGATGAAATGAACAAATTCCCTGAAAATATACAAACTACCAAAGCTTATTTAATAAGAAACAGTAACCTGGGGCGCCTGGGTGGCTCCGTTGGTTGGGCGACTGCCTTTGGCTCAGGTCATGATCTCAGGGTCCTGGGATTGAGTCCCGCATCGGGCTCCCTGCTCCTCCGGGAGCCTGCTTCTCCCTCTCCCTCTCCCTCTGCCTGCCGCTCCCCCAGCTTGTGTTCTCTCTCTCTGTGTCAAATAAATAAATAAAATCTTTTTTTTTTTTTAAAGAAGAAACAGTAGCCTGAATACTTGTGTGTTTTTTTTTTTTAATTTGAATTTTTGGTTAAAAGTCTTCAAAGGAAAGCCCAAGTCCATATATTTTATATAAAACAGATGAGCAGAAGTAGCTAAATCATCTTCCAGGAGTTTTGGGGAGTAGTACATAAATCTTTTAGATGTTCTAGAAAAAAGATATAAGTGCAGAGAATAGTAAGTAAAAATATATTGTTATCTGAGCTTTGGTCAAAATAACACACAAATCTTTAACTTATGAAAATCCCTTTAGAGACTTCCTTACTTCCTTTTTCTCTACCTCCCCCAACTTAAAAGTATATAATCAATCCCTCCTCACAATCACAATGCAGCTCTTTCTGCCCATAGGTCCTGTCCCTGTGCTATAATAAAAGCACCTTTTTGTACTTAAAAAAACTAAAACCAAAAACCAAAACCAAAAAACACAGGAAATTATGGCCTAGACTAGAGGTTCAAGGGGCTTTACCCTGTAAGTCCACTTTGAATCTTGATTTCTAGTGTTAAAGAAATGGAGCCAGAGGAGAACATGTTACTCCTGGTGCACAAGGCTAGCATGGGGTTGGCTAGACCAAAGCCGGGTGGCCAGTTTGAAGAAGAAGTAAAATGAAGCTGGCCACGTTTGGCAGGAAAAGTTCATGAATAAGTTTACTTTTCTGGTCAGGATGGAGAGAGAGATGAGTGGGCCTGTTTTAGGAGAGCATGCCTGGGGGAACTACTTGGCATTTCTGCTAAAAGGGGAGAAAAGCAATGGTAAGTCAAAGGCACAGACTGACCTATGGATGCTCCCTAAACACACCCATGTGGTCACACCAGAATCTAGTTATTTCATATATCATATTAGTATCTCCTTTTATTTTATTATTTTTATTTTTTTAAATTTTTTTCTTATTTAAATTCAATTGATTGACATATAATGTATTATTTGTTTCAGGGGTATAGGTCTGTGATTCAACAGTCTTATATAATACCCAGTGCTCTTTACAACACATACCCTTCCCAATGTGCATCACCCAGTTATCCCATCCCTCCACCCGCCTCACCTCCAGGAACTCTAGTTTGTTTCCTATGATTAAGAGTCTCTTATGGTTTGTCTCCCTCTGGGGGCGCCTGGGTGGCTCAGTTGCTAAGCGTCTACCTTTGGCTCAGGTCATGATCCCAGGGTCCTAGGATCAAGCCCTGCATCGGGCTCCCTGCTAGGCGGGAAGCATGCTTCTCCCTCTCCCACTCCCCTTGCTGTGTTCCCTCTCTCTCTGTCAAATAAATAAATAAAATCTTAAAAAAAAAAAAAGAAAAAGAAATGGTTTGTCTCCCTCTCTGGTTTTACCTTGTTTCATTTTTTCTTCTCTTCCCTTATGATCCTCTGCCTTGTCTCTTAAATTCCACATATCAGTGAGATCATATGATAATTGTCTTTCTCTGATTGACTTATTTTGCTTAGCATAACACCTTCTAGTTCCATTCACATCTTTGTAAATGTCAAGATTTCATTTTTGATGGCTGTGTAATATTCCATTGTATATATACACCACATCTTCTTTATCCATTAATTTGTTGATGGACATCAAGGCTCTTTCCATAGTGTGGCTATTGTAGACATTGTTGCTATAAACATTGGGGTGCACATGCCCCTTCGGACCACTACATTTATATCTTTGGGGTAAATATCCAGTAGTGCAAATTGCTGGGTCATAGAGTAGCTCTATTTTCAACTTTTTGAGGAACCTCCATACTGTTTTCCAGAGTGGCTGCACCAGCTTGCATTCCCTCCAACATGTAGGAGGTTCCCCTTTCTCTGCATCCTCGCCAACAAATGTCGTTTCCTGACTTCCTAATTATAGCCATTCTGACTGGTGAGAGGTGGTATCTCATTGTGGTTTTGATTTGGATTTGCCTGATGCTGAGTGATGTTGAGCACTTTTTCATGTGTCTGTTGGCCATTTGGATGTCTTCTTTGGAGAAATGTCTGTTCATGTCTTCTGCCCATTTCTTGATTGGATTATTTGCTCTTTGGCTGTTGAGTTTGATAAGTTCTTTATAGATTTTGGATACTAGCCCTTTATCCTATAAGACATTTGCAAATATCTTCTCTGGTTCTGTTGGTTGTCTTTGGGTTTGTTGACTGTTTCCTTTGCTGTGCAAAAGCTTTTTATCTTGATGAAGTCCTAATAGTTAATTTTTGCCCTTGCTTCCCTTGCCCTTGGTGATGTTTCTAGGAAGAAGTTGTTGCAGCTGAGGTTGAAGAGGTTGCTGCCTGTGTTCTCCTCAAGGATTTTGATGGATTCCTGTCTCACATTGAGGTCTTTCATCCATTTTGAGTCTATTTTTGTGTGTGGTGTAAGGAAATGGTCCAGTTTCATTCTTCTGCATGTGGCTGTCCAATTTTTCCAACACCATTTGTTGAAGAGACCGTCTTTTTTCCATTGGATATTTTTTCCTGCTTGGTTGAAGATTAGTTGACCATAGAGTTGAGGGCTCATTTCTGGGTTCTCTATGCTGTTTTATTGATCTATGTGTCTGTTTTTGTGCCAGTACCATACTGTCTTGATGATTACAGCTTAGTAATAGAGCTTGAAGTCCAGAATTGTGATGCCACCAGTTTTGGTTTTCTTTTTTCAACATTCTTTTGGCTATTCAGGGTCTTTTCTGTTTCCATACAAGTTTTAGGATTATTTGTTTCAGTTCTGTAAAAAAAGTTGATAGTATTTTGATAGGAATTGCATTGAATGTGTAGATTGCTCTAGGTAGCATCAACATTTTAACAATATTTCTTCTTCCAATTCATGAGCATGGAACATTTTTCTATTTCTTTGTGTCTTCCTCAATTTCTTTCATGAGTATTCTATAGTTTTCTGAGTACAGATCCTTTGTCTCTTTGGTTAGGTTTATTCCTATGTATCTTATGGTTTTGGGTGCAATTGTAAATGGGATCGACTCCTTAATTTCTCTTTCTTCTGTCTCATTGTTTGTGTAGAGAAATGCCACTGATTTCTGGGTGTTGATTTTATTTTATTTTATTTTTTTTTAATGGTGAAAAAATTTAGATTTAGCCAGCTGGACTCAGTTTAGATGATTCCAGTTTTGTTGGCAATATCCAAAGCATCGTAGTCAGGAGCCAGTCAAACATATGCCTTCTTCTCTCCATCAGGCCTGATCAAGGTGTTGACCTTGGCCATGTCAATGTCGTAGAGCTTCATCACAGCCTGTTTGATCTGGTGCTTATTGGCGTTGACATTCACAATGAACACAAGTGTGTTGTCTTCTATTTTCTTCATGGCTGACTCAGTAGTCAGGGGGAACTTGATGATGGCATAGTGATCAAGCTTGTTTCTCCTGGGGGCGCTCTTTCAAGGATATTTGGGCTGCCTCCGCAGACGCAGTGTCTTGGGTCGTCGGAATGTTGGTGAGGTGCGGATCTTCTTCTTCTTCTTCTTCTTCTTCTTCTTTTTTGTGACTGTGGACACCTTTCAGCACTGCTTTCTTGGCCTTCAAAGCCTTTGCTTTGGCTTTGGCTTTGGGAGGGGCAGGGGCTTCCTTCTTAGCTTTTGGCGCCATCTTCGTAAAAGGGATTTCCAAGCTGGGTATTGATTTTATATCCTGCAACTTTACTGAATTCCTGTCTGAGTTTTAGCAATTTTGGGGTGGAGTCTTTTGGGTTTTCCATGTAAAGTATCATGTCATCTGCAAAGAGTGAGAGTTTGATTTCTTCTTTGCCAATTTGGATGCCTTTTATTTCTTTTTGTTGTCTGATTGCTGAGGCTAGGACTTCTAGTACTATGCTGAACAACAGTGGTGAGAATGGACATCCCTGCCATGTTCATGACCTTAGGGGAAAAGCTCTCAGGCTTTTCCTATTGAGAATGATATTCACTGTGGGTTTTTCATAGATGGTTTTTATGTTATTGAGGTATGTACCCTCTAACCCTACATTGTGAAGAGTCTTAATCAAGAAAGGATGCTGTACTTTGTCAAATGCTTTTTCTGCATCTATTGAGAAGATCATATTGTTCTTGTTCTTTCTTTTATTTATGTAGTGCATCACATTGATTGATTTGCGGATATTGAAACAACCTTGCAGCCCAAGAATAAATTCCACTTGGTCATGGTGAATAATCCTTTTAATGTACTGTTGGATCCTATTGGTTAGTATTTTGGTGATAATTTTTGCATCCATGTTCATCAGGGATATTGGTCTGTAATTCTCCTTTTTGGTGGGGTCTTTGTCCTTTTATTTTAATGAACGAATTTCCTAAGAGAAGGAAAAAAGGAAATACAGAAGGTATCAGAGTATGGACTTAAACTCCTTTCTCTAGAGCTTTCACTCTCTCTGTATTAAGCATGAATAGCAGTTTTTTTTTTTTTTTAAAGATTTTATTTATTTATTTGACAGAGAGATAGACAGAAGAGCACAAGCAGAGGGAGTGGCAGAGGGAGAGGGAGAAGCAGGCTCTGCACTGAGCAGGGAACCCGATGCGGGACTCGATCCCAGGACCCTGAGATCATGACCTGAGCCGAAGGCAGACGCTTAACCATCTGAGCCACCCAGGCGCCCCAAGCATGAATAGCAGTTTACAAAAGTATGTATACTGCATAATTTCCCTATCTGCAAACATGTGGATGTATGTATGCATGGACACTGTGCACAATAGTTAAAAGCATATGAAAGCAGTGGTAAATCTGACAAATAATGTGCAAAATCTCTACTCAGAAAAAGAAAAAAAAAGCTTTTCTGAATGAAATTGAAGAATACCTAAATAAATGGAAAGATGGGTTGGAAGATTCAGTATTGAAAAAAATGTCAATTCTCCCTAAATGCACCTACAGATTTAATAAAAGCCCAATAAAAATCACAGTAGGATTTCTTATAGAAACTGATGAAGCTGATTCTATTATTCACATGGAAATGCAAAGAATGCACAATAATAGTCAAGACCACTTTGAAAATGAACAAAGTTAGATGTCTAACAATATCTGATTCTAAGACTTCATATAGAACTTCAGTATCAAGACAGTGCCGTATTGTTGTAAACATAGACAAATAAATCAGTGAAACAGAATAAGGTCCAGAAATAAACCCATAAATACATGGACAGCTGATTTTACAAAGGTAAAAAATAATTCAGCAGAGAAAAGATAGTTTTTTCAACAAATTAAGCAGAAACAATTGGATATCTATATGCAAAAAAGGAACTCTGATCCAGATAATACACAAAAAAGGATAATAGACATAAATGTACAAAGAAATACAACACCAAAAGCACCATCCATAAAAGAAAAAAAATTTATAATTAACTTCATTAAAAGACTTGCTGTTCAAGAAATATTTCTAAAATAAAATGACAAACCAGAGAATTTCAGAAAATATGTATAAATCATTTAGCTGATAATGGACTCATATGCAGATATAAGGGGTGCTATCAAAACTAAAAAAATAGAAAACAAATAATCCAATTAAAAACTGGCAAAAGATTTGAATAGACTTTTCACTGAATATGGCATACAGAAGTCAAATAAGGGCACCAAATGATGCTAACCATCCTTAATCATCAGGGAAATGCAAATTAAAACTACAATGAAACACTACAACCTACCTATTAAAATAACTGAAATCGAAAAGACAATCCATACCATAATCAACAATACAGACCTTTTGTACTCATAGTGAAACAACAAAATGTGTTAGGAGATAAGGACATAACATTTAAGGGGGAAGGAAATTTCAGCCAAGTTTTGTTATGTTAAAAGCTACCTCTGGGGGTGCCTGGGTGGCTCAGTCAGTTAAGCCTCCAACTCTTAATTTCAACTCGTGTCAGGATCTCAGGGTCATGGGACAGAGCCCTGGACAGCTCAGCACAGATTTGGCTTGGGATTCTTTCCCCCTCTCAAATAAATAAATAAAATCTTTAAAAAAAAAAAAAGTACCTCTGCTCATCATGCTGCTTACTCAACCCTTTTGCAGAATATTCACAGTGAATCTTCTTTCATCTATGTTAATTTTTCACTTTCTCTTGCACTATCAACATTCTAAGAATGTTGGAAATCCAGGAAAATGGATTAATAAATCTATCAAAAAATACGTCTCTTTTCCTTGCCTATGTTGCTGGCCATGATGCAACTGGAGGTTAATTTTTTTTTAAGATATCAAATCAAATTGTCATAAACAAGTAAATTAAGTTTTATTTTTCTGAACAAATGTTCATTGGCAACTTTCTCTGTTGAGACAAATCTGAACCAAGTTTTAAATCCCTCAATAGTTTTGCATTATGTTAGGGTAAAGAATAAAGCCCCTGACCCATCCTCCAAGGTCCCTTGTGATTATATGCTGGCCTCCCTGACCCCAACTGGTTCCTGCCTGCTTCTCTCATAACATGCCAGCCACATTTACAATGCAGTGCTTCTCCTATGATCTGGGCTCTCTGATAATCTAGGCCCTCCAACAATAAAGGTCTTGTGGATGACACAAGACCAGAGGCAGCAATCACCGTGTTAGAAATGAAGACCCTCAGGCCCCTCCTAGATCTACAGACACAGAATCTGCATTTTAACAAGATTTCTCTCTAGGAGATTCACAGGCATTAAAGTTTGAGAAGCACTGAGCTATGGTACCTCTCACTGTGGGTGCTTTATCTTTGTTTCCCTTTGCACTTCCCCTGACCTTTGCCTACTATGATTTTTCATCAGATTTCAGCTTAAAGTGTGGAGTCAGGTCAAAGTCTGGAATGTGAGCTGCAGTTTGCGTGAGGAGGACCACTTTCCTTGGGGTTGGCTCCTGAAGGGAATCTAAATTCTGGCCTCAGTAAAATCATGTATGATTAAAATAAATCATGTATGATTAGCTCAGACAAGAACATATTGATCAAAGCACTCAGAACAACACCTATTTTATAGATACTGATTTGCATAAACATGTCAGAATTGTCATTTGGGGTGGAAAGCAGGAGCATAAAGTGCAATTTCTACTGTTGCAACTAGAACTGTATACGTGACACGATGTTTATGATCTCGCAGGCTGTAATGCCCGATGGGACTCCTGGACTTCTCATACAGATTCAAATCTGCAATGCCCAGAAGAACAGCTTAGTTTTGTCCTAAAGGGAACCCTCGGGTGCTATTAGGGGAATTTTAGCTCTTCATGCCTTCCTTTTCTGGCAAAAGCAAACAGTTGTTCAATTGGTTGACTCTTGTATTCAAGGCAAATTTATATAAACAGCATTTTGCTGAGTTTGGTGAATGAAGCCTCCAAAATGAATCAGTTTGCAAAGAGTTGCTGCCTGTGCTACGGTCATTCTGGTGCAACAAAATTTTTTTGCACTTGAGAAAGCCCAGCCTTGATAGGATCTCCATAATGTCTTAAGAGATATTGGTAAGAGATTGATTTATGTAATACTCATTGTTTTTTATAGAAAGTTAAAAATACTGTTACGTTTATAAATAATTTTGATTTGGTTTATAACATGACCAAATAGCAGGTTGAAAATGGGGAACAACTCGTATGATACTATATATTACCTAACTAGAATTTAAATAAAAATTTGAAACAAACTAGAAAAGAAAACAAATAGTGAATAATCTAATAATGTTTTACTATTGTGAGTAAAATCTGGGTAAGCAAAATGGCTCGAAGACTAAATTGCACTCTTTAATCATCAATCATAAGAAAATTATAATGACTCCATAGGATAAGCTTGGTGAACTAGAACGTTAGACAATTTAAAAATGGGCTTAAGGATTTAGGTCATAATGTTTCCCATGTAAGAAGTCTTTCTGATGATTCTGTTCAAAATGTTTATTCCATTTAATTAACCACATTCTCTGATTAAGCTTTTACGTTAAATCACTAAACTGTTCACCTGTGTATCCTTTCACCCACTTCTGACAATAATTTCATTGAGTAATTTATATATATACATAGGAGGAAAAATGCAGAAAATATCCCTCCAGGGTTCTTTCTACTTTCTGACTTAATAAGGGCTCAATGATTGAACTTGAATTTTCAATTATTTAGTAGTTTGGGATTGTATGGAGGGAAACCCATTCCAAATAAATATACATTCACCAATTGCAATCATTGGCATTGGCTATTTAGATTGCCTGGATTAGGTTCCAGTCTTTTGTTCGATTTTATTCTGCTAAAAACCTGGTGGAGAGGAAAGGGCTCTCAAGTAAAACGGGAATAGCTAGAGAAAGTCAGTTCTAATTACTGTAAAAACAAACATAAAGTAACTTTTAAATATGGAAAGAACTTTCAGCAGTGCTAGTATATTTGTGAACAATACAAAATTTCTGGCCTAAAATTAAAATGACAGTTTCTATTTCATACGCATTTTCCATAGAAAAATAAAGTTGGAATTTGGAATGAAAGAAATAGAAATGATACCCAGTATTGACAACTTTTAATGAAAACCAGAATTAAGACAAACATTTACCCCCAATCTCTGAGCTTTTCCCTTTATTTCATCTTCAGCCTTTCTCTGATACTTCCTCTATCTCTCTTCAGGGCCTGGCCTTTCCTATCCCTATCCATCTATGAATACACTATGGATACTCAGTGGGCAGCAGATGATCCCCACTGCTCCCCACATTCCTTGGAGCACCCTATTTCATTCTCCTCACTGCAGTGCCCCTTGTTTCCCATTCACTTCTTATTACTCTCTGACCTCAACTCTATCAGAAAATGGAAACTGCTCTCATGAAAGCCACTATGTGTCGACCTCTGAGAGTCCTGGACCTGGGGTGGCGAAGGAACTGAGAAAAAGAGATGACAGTATAGCAAGGCACAGGGGACCCCGAGCAAACAGCCCGAGGTGCCAAGGTTTATTTTCCATAATCTAATATACCTTCTACGATGATATAGGTCTATAATGATTTACAGCAGGGACTTAGTATAAGGCACATTCTTCCATGTACACAGGGTTAGTTAAGTGAAGCAGTGGGAGTGGAGAAGGAATAAAGAAATCTGTAACTGGCTGTGATCAATTAATTGTAAACACCATTGTACTCGGACCTTAACACAGGATAAGAGAACAAAGAAGGGAATGCACCGTGTGCTGTTTACAGCTGGCTTCCTATCTACAAAACATCTTCTGCTGTGTACTTTAGAACAGACCACACACATCCCAAGGGCATTTCACTCTGATCCTTTCGGGTTATTTTTAACCCTGCAATCTCGAGTTTTCTCAGAGATCTCGGAGACTGAATGAACATGCACCAGTGGTCGTTGTGGCGTTCTGTTTCCCACAACTATGAATCTTTTAATTCCACACTTAATGATCGCTGATCATTCCTTATTCCACCAGAGCACTTTTCACTTTTGGCACTGTACTTCACCTTGTCCTTCTTGAGTGTTTTTCTCTCTTTAATTCTGGAACACTCACCTTTCCTATTCCTTCATGTTTCTTTGATCACTCTGCTCAGTGTCCTTACTGGTCTTTCCTTTTCTTGTTTTGTCTAATCCAGAGCTCTTGGTTGCAAGAGGAGATGGGTTAAGTGAGTGGGAATTGGCTTTAATATAGAAATGCTAGGGGATTGGAGAAATCCACTGGAAAAATGGGCAGGAACACAATGCCAGAAAGACAGCCTGTCAAACAGCCAAAATCATGTCCCTAGTATATATAGCTTGATAAGAGCTTCTGTCCTTGCTCCTGGATGCAGAATGCAACAGCTCAACTGATAATGCCATTGTTGTGGGTGTAGGATACATTTTCTACTTTTCCCTTGGTTGATTTTGTAATCAAAACTCTCTTTTTTTTCCCCTGACCCTTTGTCTCCTTCTCTCCATATTCCAAATCCAGTGTAGGTGAGTTTGACTGGCAAACCTACATCAAGTCCCCTCATTCTAGGTGCTAGGGGATGGGAATGTCAACATCTATAACTTTTGGCCTCTAGACCAGATGACAGCTTTTTCTGCCACCAGGACTCATGCAGTAGAACATAGGATCAGATGTTATCCAACAAATACATCATGTATATCCATTTTGTAATCTCTTTAATAAAACTTCTTTGAGTTCCTTTCTATGTCCTCCTTCTTTTTACCTTATGCACACTCTTCAATGATGAATCATATATAACTATGTTTTTATTCACCTTAATGGCTCCCAGTCATCATTTCTATTAAGCTCTTATAAAACCATACTGCTGAATATATTTCACCCAGATGTTCCCAGAATGTTCCTTGCAAAAACTGGCTACCACACCTGAGTCCTCAATCTCAATTTTTGATGACCATCTACCCAGGCACAAAGTGTCTTCTTTTTCCTTCACTGACCACCTCCCTTCACATCTAATATGTCACTGAGTCCTAGTGACTGTACATTCTGGTTGACTTTGAGCTACCTCTTTGTCCTCCTCATTACTCCCAATATCATATCACACATAGTCTAAGAACTTCATATGCTGTTTAATCAACTGGCAACATTTATAAAATGCATATTATTACAACCAATTCATGACCTACCAAATCAATTTCTATTGTAATATCTCAGAATCTATATTTTGTACAAGAACTCTCCTAGATAATTTTGATGCATATTTTGGCTTGGGAATCACTGGACAATAATAACAACTTCCTGATTGGTGTCCTTTACTCTAGTTTCCTCTCCCTTCAGCCTATTTTCTACAACCAAACATTTAATTTAATAAATATCTTAGGATGCCACTTCCTTTCTTAAAATTTTCAGTCCCAACTTATTGTTTGAAGGATAAATTTGAAGATGTTTCACAGGGCATTGACTCACTGTACAATCCAGGCCCTTCTAACATCTTTACTTTTGTTGCCGCATCAGTGTCTTACACACAGAATTTGCCTACCTCATTCAATGGTTACCCCATAAATTTGCTCATGTTCAGAATGTTTTTCTTGTCTTCCAAATCTGCTTATTCTGCACATAGTATGAACTTAAATAGTTGTATTTTTCCAGTATAACAATTCCCACAAACAGTTGCCTTGTTAGAATAAATAAAATTACAGCCTACTGTATGATTTTATTTCAGTTACCCTCACTGAATTGTCTTTTATAAATCTTTAATGAATGTTCTTTTTAAATTTACCACATTTAATTTCAGAAGCCATCTATTAAGAATATGGAAACTAAAAATACAACAGAGCTGGAAGAGTTTGTTCTCACGGGACTCACATATCAACGAGAGTGGCAAATTCCCTTGTTCCTGGTGTTCTTGGTTATATATCTCATCACCATTGTGGGAAACCTCAGTCTGATTGTTCTCATCTGCAATGACCCTCACCTTCACATTCCCATGTATTTATTTCTTGGGAGTCTGGCATTTGTGGATGCTTGGATATCATCTACAGTATCCCCCAAGATGTTGGTCAACTTCTTTGCCAAGAATAAGATGATCTCTCTCTCTGAATGCATGATACAATTTTTTTCCTTTACAGTCAGTGCCACCACAGAATGTTTTCTCCTGGCAACAATGGCATATGATCGGTATGTGGCTGTATGCAAGCCTTTACTTTATCCAATAATTATGACTTACAGACTCTCCATGCAGCTGTTGATTTCATCATTTGTAGGTGGCCTTTTTCATGCCATAATTCATATAGGCTTTTTATTCAGATTAACCTTCTGTAATAGTAACATAATACATCACTTTTACTGTGACATCATGCCATTATTTAAAATTTCTTGTACTGATCCTTCTATTAATATTCTCATAGTATTTATTTTTTCTGGGTCAATTCAGATGCTCACCATTCTGATTGTTCTTATCTCTTACACATTAATTCTTTTTATAATCTTAAAAAAGAAGTCTCTGCAAGGCATAAGGAAAGCCTTCTCCACCTGTGGAGCCCATCTCTTATCTGTCTCTCTGTACTATGGCCCCCTTCTCTTCGTGTATGTGTGCCCTGGATCTGCACAGGCAGATGATCAAGATATGATGGACTCTCTATTTTACACCATAATAATTCCTTTCTTAAATCCAATGATCTACAGCCTGAGAAATAAGAAAGTTATAGATTCACTGAGAAAAATGTTAAAGAGAAATGCTTAGATTTCATACTAGTGTCTATTCTCCTTCCATTAAAATGACAAAATTGTGCCAACTAATGTTACTATGAGTTGAGTAGTATTTAATTTTTTTTTTTACAATTATAATTGTCCTAGTCTTTTAATGACTTAAGGTGGGAGAACCTAATATCTTCTTAAAATATTTGTGCATATTATTCAAATCACACAAGGAATTTTAAGCAAGTATTCGTATCATACTTAAATAATTAAAGCAGAAAACAAAAATGAAAATATTTCACAGGATTGTCTGTTCTTTGGTGTGACTTTATAAATGCATTAAGTACTAAAGTAGCATAGTGCCTCTGAACAGAACTTGATTGTGATGTCTTTAATGCATAAACAGCTGTATAGCCAAAATCCATGTTACATTTAACTGGATAGTGGAGGCAGATTTGTGTTTGAGTGAACAGAGGCAAATCCCAGGAATTCTGCCAGCCATCAAAAGGTTTCTCTTTCTACTTTATTTGGGGCATGGAGAATTTTACCTCTTTTGTGGATTCAACTCTGATATCACAGAGAAATAAAAAGAAATGGGAGCAATGAGGGAAGAAAACGACAAGGGTTTTAAGACAATGAAGAAAGCGTCAAGCAAAGAGATGCTCTTAAGTTAGTGTGCTTCTTAAAGGAAGTTAGAGGCAAGTTGCCTCCCTGTCTAGGATGCCTTCTATAGGCCCTTTCTAGCTGTGTTTGTCTGTTGTTGGGCAATCTAGACAACTTCACTAATAAAGAAAGCTAACAGATTCAACTGAGGATTTAAGTTGGGGTGGACATAGACAAAAGTGACTGAATAGGAAAGAATGGTTTCAAATTTCCTAGAAGTAAAAAGAAAAAAAAATTAAGCTAGAAAGATTAAGAAATCAATAATATGTAGTTTATTGGAATGTGCTGGTGACAATGAGGGGCTTTAAATGCATGTTACCAAAGTCCAAATAATGTTAAGATGATATAATGTCACAGTGAATGCCTACAGAGACATGAAAATCAACAAGAGTTAGAATGTTTTGTGCCTCAAAGTCCATAAATGTTAGTTTTCCTCACACTCCATTTGCAAAGTGTAATGAGTGATCCAACTTCAATCCACACCTACCCTTTCTCTCTACCACTGATTCCATACACAATCCTACTGATACCACTGAGGCTGTTATCCCCATAACTACCCACTTCCGGGATTTGCAAACTCTAATTACTTATCCTTACCTTCTTGCTGAATCTCTCTTACTTCCTGGACTTTGTAAATTTAGCTCAGATTAAATGATAACTCTTTTCAATAACATTTAATAGATTGTCTTTGCTACTAGGTCAGGTAGTATTATATATGGTATATTTATGTAGATCTCTCTCTATATACATATGCATAAATTTTTTGCTTGTGTGTAAGTCCAGATTATGTGATATAGATCTACTTAGATCTACACTTATATCTATATCCATATATCAATAAGTATCTTCTTCACCCTGCATTTGTTCACCCTGGAGTTAATTGAATTTTTTTAAAATAAACCTTGGTTTAATGTTAAAGTCCTTTCCCCCTAATTCTTCTAATGGACCTTGTGTTAAACCCATACACACCCATACACACAGTTACTGAAAGCCTTCTAGACACATCTCACTCTCTCAGTTCAACCTTTTGCCTCTATGGGTCTCTCCAAAGAGAATAAAATCCTCCATCCCACCCCACAACTGTCCATCTTATTTTGTAATTGAAATGATGTCTTTTCTTCAAGGTCTATCAGTTTAAATGTTAACTACTACCTTGATGCATTTCCAGATTACCATAAAGAGGATAGGAATGCATACTCACTTGAAGCATGTTAGTTTATTTATTCTTCTTAGATCACATTTGACCTTGTATAGTGCTTATTTTTGGGTTATAACTTAAAAGTCCTAGTATTCTTGTACTTGTGCAGTGCATAGGACAGTGGCTTACACATGAAATCCTAAGTAAGTATTTGTGAACTACTTGTGAAATTTAAAAAATGTGACAGCATGAATACATAAAACGCAGTAGACTGTGTCACTCTTTTTCAAATGGTAATGAGTCCAGGGAAATTGCTAGGTTCAGGATAGCTCCTGCAAGCTAGCTTCCCTTTCTGTTTTTTCATGACATGCTTGAGCATTATAAACCTAAAATGAATTCTTCTTCTTATCCGTAGAATTAGTTCCAGGAATGGAGTATGAGAAAATAATTAAGGAGAAGCCCTTTAATTAGATGCTTTTTAAAGATATAAGACATATAAGTATTTAAGACAAATATCATTATTAAAAAAAGAAATTTCATTATTGTGTATGTCTGGCAGTGCAGATCACAAGATTAGACCAGGTCATCTGTTCTATTTTTGTTTTCCTAGAGATAACTCCAAGTCCCAGCAAAGGAACTGAATGGATCAAAGGCTTTTACTCTTTAAACCCAGATAATTCATGTTATTGCATATGTGTGTAGTTTATTGATTCTTTGCTGTGTAATAGTCCCATCTTTCTGATTTTTCCTGTTAGGTATTTGGTTTTTTGTTCATTCATTGTTATGACCCCAAAACAAAAATAGTAATATAAATTACTACCGTGTATTTCTTCGTTCTCAGAAAGGTCTATTTTCCTAATTGGCTTTTTCTTTGAATGAGAAGTTTGACATCCACCTGTGAGTCTGAGCATGGTGTGTTACCTGTCAAGTCTTACTTTAGACTGGGTGAGTATGGAACAGTCAGCTGGGGGTCTCAGAAGCTCAGATTTCCTCTGTAGCCTCCTCTTGTATATTTCAGGTGTATAGATTCCTTTGCTCTGGTTTGAACTTAAGTAAAATACAAACAACTTTTTTTTTTTAAGATTTTATTTATTTATTTGACAGAGAGAGAGACAGTGAGAGAGGGGAACACAAGCAGGGGGAGTGGGACAGGGAGAAGAAGGCTTCCTGCTGAGCAGGGAGCCCGATGCAGGGCTCCATCCCAGGACCCTGGGATCATGACCTGAGCCAAAGGCAGACACGTAATGACTGAGCCACCCAGGCACCCCCTAACTACTTTTCCTTCCAGAAATTCACCAAAATCCCTTGTCCACTGATGTAATCCCATTCTCACTATTGTTACAACTCTATTCGTTTTGTACATTATTTTTGTCATATAAGTAGCATGTTGGGAAAGAGGTAAAATATGTATCTGCTATTTCAGACAAGATATTCTACTGCTTCCTTTAAAAAAACACTATGAAATTACATATGTGTTATTTGATAGATACTTAGATGTGAAGGATGGTATCAGAATGCTAAGTCTGTGTATTTGTCTGGAACAACTGCTACTGATGTGGATTAAGCCGTCCCTTGGAAAGACAAATAACCTACTTTGAATACTTTTTGTTATGAAGGTGTGTTCATTTTCTTAACCTGGAGGTTTAAAAGAACTCATAGTTCCTATAAAAATCTTCTGCACAGCAAAGGAAACTATCAACAAAACAAAAAGGCACCCTACTGAAAGGGAGAAGACATTCCCAAATGATATATCTGACAAGCAGTTAATAGTCAAAATATATAGAGAATTTATACAACTGAACATCAAGAAAACCCAAATAATATAATAAAAATGGGCAGAGGACCTAAATAGATTTTTCTCCAAAAAAGATATAGAAGACCAACTGACACATGAATGGATGGATGCTCAACATCACTAGTCATCAGGGAAATGCAAATCAAAACAACATGATATCACCTTACGTCTGTCACAATACTTAAAATCAAAACCACAGGAAATGAAAAATGTTGGTGAACATGTGTAGAGAAAGGGACCTTCATGCACTTGGTGAGAATACAAATTGGTGTAGCCACTGTAAAAAACAGTTTGGAGGTTCCTTAAAAAATTAAAAATAGAATTACTATATGATACAGTAATCTCCCTACTATTTACCCAAAGAAAATAAAAACCCTGATTCAAAAAAATATACACAACCTGATTTTATTGCAACATTATTTACAATAGCCAAGATATGGGAGCATCCCAAATGTCCACTGGTTGATGAATAGATAAAGAAGTGGTGTGTGTGTGTGTGTGCGTGCGCACGCACACACATATATAATGGAATATTATTCAGCCATTAGAAAGAATGACATCTTGCCATTTGCAACAACATGGAAGGACCTACAGAGTACAATGCTAAGTGAAATAAGTCAGTCAGAGAAAAACAAATGCCATATGATTTCACTCACATGTGGAATTTAAGAAATAATACAAATGAATAAAACAAAAAAAAGGAGACAAAAAAACATAAAAAGCAGACTTAAATATAGAGAACAAATTGGCAGATGAGAGGTATGTGGGGAGATGGGTGAAATACATAAAGTAGATTAAGAATATACTTATCTTGATGAGCACTGAGAAATGTATAGCATTGTAGAATCACTATACTGTGCACCTGAAACTAATATAATACTATACATTAATTATCTTGAATAAAACGTTTAAAATAAAATAAGTCATACTTCCATCTCTTTAAATATAAATAATATAGTATATATACACTTTTCTCATCAGTTTACAATACTTTTTACTGTTCAGAAGATTGCTAAGAAAATTATCTTAGATTGTATTCAAAGAAACAACAAAATTAGGTTAAGACAAACGCCAGTCAATACTAGAACAGTATTTCTCAATGTCTGCGTTGGAGACAAGCTATAGCAAAATCTTATCGAGTATGTGTATTCAGTATATGTCAAAATATCTCTGGTATAGACATTCATGTTGTTCTTTTACAAGGGTGGTTCTTAAACTATAGTGGGCATCAAGATCATGTGGAGAATTTGTGAAAACCTATTGATAGGCTCCATCAGTAGTGTTTCTGATTTAGCAATGTTAATGCTGTTGGTTTAAAACCATACTTAGGAAACACTGTTTTAAAATAAGCAGTGAAGCAACATTTTTATAATAATAAAATATTTAGAGACCAGTCAAAATGGAGTTTCTACACATTCTCTATCTCCTACTTAACCACAATCTGCAAATATCCTAAAGGTTTCTACCCTCTGCTTTGTACTTTCCTCCCTGCTTTGGGAGGGTGGGTCCAAATTTCCATGGGGCATTTGTTTCAAAGGATGAAGAATTGTGGACCTTTAAATAACTTTTCTTGGAAACCATGATTGAAAGTGCTGATAGCCAATCAAAACTCCATTGCCTCATTTAAATAATGTTAATGGATGGGACCTCAGTTCATATAAAAAAGTGAAATTTTAAGTAGAATTAACTTTTGGGATCATCATTCTCAATGACATTTCATATACCAGATGTTTCAGGGACGCCTGAGTGGCTCAGTCTGTTAAGCATCTGTCTTTGGCTCAGGTCATGATCTCAGGGTCCTGGGATCCAGCCCTGTATCAGACTTCCTGCTCAGTGGGGAGTCAGCTTCTACCTCCATCTAAATGGATCACTGTTGTGTGTCCTGATGACAGCATTCCTCCCTCTGGCTCGAAGATCTCTAGGCCACCAGAGCATAAGATCAAGGGAACATGAAGCAAAAATTATGCTAGTGGGCCCTTCAAAAATATGCTGGTGGGTTCCCAGGGGTAACAGTGAGTGGTGCCAATACCATACATTGAATGCAAACTCAGAAAATATATAGCCTTCTGGAGATACTCTAACGCTATAAGGTATCACCATCTAGTGATGCAATAAATGAGTCTCCAAAAAGGCTATTCCACCGTTCTATCAAACAAGTTGCTTCAGAATGGTGGGGAATAGGGTAAGGTCAGTGAATTTTATGAAAATGGGCCCTTTGCTACACTTCTTTGGCTGTGAAGTAAATTCCTTGGTCAGAAGCAATGTTGTATGTAATCCTACGATACTAGATAGTGGATAAGGAGTTCTGTTAAGCCCAAGATGTTGGTTTTGGTAGAATCAATGAATGAAGGTAGGATAAATCTTTATTTAGAATAGGTGGCTATTCCAGTAGGAGAAAAAAAAGCCACTTCCCTTTTATGATGGAAACTTTCCAATGTAATCAACCTGCCACCAGGTAGCTAGCTGATCATTCTAATAAATGGTGATAAATATAAGCGACTCAATGTTATCTCACCTCCTGGCAGACTGAACACTCAGCAAAGGCTGTAGCCAAGATGGCCTTAGTAAATAAAGTCCATGATGTGAACACATGCATGAATTCCTTCCCTGCCACTGGATCCTTTTGTTCATGAACCCACTGGATGATGACAGAAATGACTGAAGAAAGAAGCTGACTATTGTCCAAAAATAGGTCATTCCATCTACTTGATTTTTTAAGTAGTTCTCTGCTGAGGTCACCCTTTGATGATAGTTCTTTTTTTTTTTATCATTTTTTTATTATGTTATGTTAATCACCATACATTACATCATTAGTTTTTGATGTAGTGTTCCATGATTTATTGTTTGTGTATAACACCCAGTGCTCCATGCAGTACGCGCCCTCCTTAATACCCATCACCAAGCTAACCCATCCTCCCACCCCCCTCCCCTCTAGAACCCTCAGTTTGTTTTTCAGAGTCCATCATCTCTCATGGTTCGTCTCCCCCTCCGATTTCCCCCCCTTCATTTTTCCCTTCCTGATATCTTCTTCCTTTTTTTTTTTTTTTTTTTAACATATAATGTATTATTTGTTTCAGAGGTACAGGTCTGTGATTCAACAGTCTTATACAATTCACAGCGCTCACCATAGCACATACCCTCCCCAATGTCTGGACTTCAAGCTCTATTACAAAGCTGTCATCATCAAGACAGTATGGTACTGGCACAAAAACAGACACATAGATCAATGGAACAGAATAGAGAGCCCAGAAATGGACCCTCAACTCTATGGTCAACTAATCTTTGACAAAGCAGGAAGAATGTCCAATGGAAAAAAGACAGTCTCTTCAACAAATGGTGTTGGGAAAATTGGACAGCCACATGCAGAAGAATGAAACTGGACCATTTCCTTACACCACACACAAAAATAGACTCAAAATGGATGAAAGACCTAAACGTGAGACAGGAGTCCATCAAAATCCTTGAGGAGAACACAGGCAGCAACCTCTTCGACCTCAGCAGCAGCAACTTCTTCCTAGAAACATCACCAAGGGCAAGGGAAGCAAGGGCAGAAATGAACTATTGGGACTTCATCAAGATAAAAAGCTTTTGCACAGCGAAAGAAACAGTCAACAAAACCAAAAGACAACCGACAGAATGGGAGAAGATATTTGCAAATGACATATCAGATAAAGGGCTAGTATCCAAAATCTATAAAGAACTTCTTAAACTCAACACCCAAAGAACAAATGATCCAATCAAGAAATGGGCAGAAGACATGAACAGACATTTTTCCAAAGAAGATATCCAAATGGCCAACAGACACATGAAAAAGTGCTCAGCATCGCTTGGCATCAGGGAAATCCAAATCAAAACCTCAATGAGATATCACCTCACACCAGTCAGAATGGCTAAAATTAACAAGTCAGGAAATGACAGATGTTGGTGGGGATGAGGAGAAAGGGGAACTCTCTTACACTGTTGGTGGGAATGCAAATTGGTGCAGCCACTCTGGAAAACAGTATGGAGGTTCCTCAAAAAGTTGAAAATAGAGCTACCATACTATCCAGCATTTGCACTCCTGGCTATTTACCCCAAAGATACAAATGTAGGGATCTGAAGGGGTATGTGCACCCTGATGTTTATAGCAGCAATGTCCACAATATCTAAACTGTGGAAAGAGCCAAGATGTCCATCGACAGATGAATGAATAAAGAAGATGTGGTATATATATACAATGGAATATTATCAGCCATCAAAAGGAATGAAATCTTGCCATTTGCTATGATGTGGATGGAACTGGAGGGTATTATGCTAAGCGAAATAAGTCAATCAGAGAAAGACATGTATCATATGACCTCACTGATATGAAGAATTCTTTTTTTTTTTTTTAAAGATTTTATTTATTTGACAGAGAGAGAGACAGCGAGAGCAGGAACACAAGCAGGGGGAGTGGGAGAGGGAGAAGCAGGCTTCCCACTGAGCAGGGAGCCCGATGCGGGGCTCGATCCCAGGACCCTGGGATCATGACCTGAGCCGAAGGCAGACTCTTAACGACTGAGCCACCCAGGCGCCCTGATATGAAGAATTCTTAATCTCAGGAGACACTGGGGAGGGTATGATGATAGTTCTTATGAGACACAAATATCTTCATGATTTTTGCCCATTCAGAGAGATATGCTTACATACAAATTTCCTTGTCTTCAATTTCCTAGTAATATTCCTTCAAAGTCTCTGATCATCCAAAGCATTAGTCATAACTCATGGGTTGGTACACCTGGCCATTTCTCCTTCCAAAGTGAACAACCAGGTGCACTGCTCCAAGTTGTGTCACGTGGAAGATTTCCATTCACCTCTCTCTTTCAGGAATTTCACAGAGAGGGGTTGTAATGCTGCAGCTGTCCACTTTTGGATGAGCGTGTCTGCATTTTGTGCAGAACCATCTCTACACCAGGACCCCATCTTTTCCCCCCTCTGTCAACTGATCATAAAGAATTCCCCCCGAGACCATTGGTGCAGGCTAGGAGAGAGAGGCCAGTATAGCAGGAATAGGGGCCCTGAGCATTTAGGCCACTTCTTCATGCAACTGCTTGTGCCTTCAGGGTCTGCTCTGGCTCCTACATGCATACAGCAGTTTCATTTCATTGCACAGTGGAGTGCTCCTGTGAATGCCCAACTTAATGTCTTGGTAGATAAAATAACACCCAGCTTGTAAGGGCAGATTTGGTTGCATGTTCAATTAGTGGCCCATGGTTAAGCCGTCAGTCTAAACTAAGAGCCTGTAGGAGGCCAATGGCTGTTTCTTAAAACTAGAGTAGTTATCCACTGAGGATAGCAGGGCTTGCTCCAAAATTCTAATGGCCTGCACTGTGGCTCACCTATAGAGGCCTATCAAAGGCTCCAAAACCTCCCTACTGCATCTGCCACTTCAAGCACCATTGGCTCTGCTGAATCACATGGCCCAGTTGGCGGAGCACAATGAACAGCAACTTATACTTGTTACAAAGCCTTCTCTTGTTCTGAGCCCACTCAAAACTAGCAGTTTATCTGGTCACTTGGTAAATGGGCCTGTGTAATACACCCAAATGAGAGTGATACTGTGTCCAGAATCCACAGGAACCCACTAGGTGTTGTGACTCTTTTTTGGTTGCAGGAGAGGCCAGATGCAACAACTTATCCTTCACCTCGGAGAGGAAATGTCCACATGCCCTATATCACTGGCCCCCTAGGAATTTCACTCAAGTACAAGGTCTCTTAATTTTTCTTTAAGTAGGCGCCATGCTCAATGTGGGGTTTGAACTCACAACCCTGAGATCAAGAGTTGCATCGTGTATGGAATGAGCCAGCCAGGTGCTTCGAATATTGTTGGATTTATTTCTCACCATCTGTCATGCACATTTCTTACCAAGAAGCATAGAACAGTTGCTACTTCTTGCTCACTGGTATCAAACATCATAATGCCATGTGTGTAATGGGCCAGTTTGATATCTTTGTGAGAAAGAAAGGCAATCAAGATTCCTGAGAAATATTTGCACATCATACATCTGATAATGACTTGTACTTGTATATATGAAGAATTCACAAAACACACTAATTAGAAAATAATTAACTCAAAAAATTAACTCAATTAAAGAATTGGCCAGGATTTGAACACATAGCTCACCAAACAAGATATAAAGATATCAAAACAGGACATAAGAAGATGCTTTATACAATGTGTCATCAGGGAAATACATGTGAAAACCACAATGAAATACCACAACACACTTGTATAAATGACCAAGAGAAGACTACTCGTACTAGAAGCAGCATCACAGACCTTTTGTGCTTATGTTGAAGCCACCTCTGCACGTCAGCCTGCTTACTCCACCCTTCCTCTAAGTTTTCAGAATGACATTAATTTTATCAATGCTGTTTTCCCTCCTCTATTTTGGCTTTCACAAGCAAAATGATAAGGAAGCAAAAAAATTGATTAATCAGTCTGCCAAAACAGATGTTGTTTGCTCTCCCCTAGCTGCCAATCAGGTCCCATGTGAAGGTTGAACATTTTTCTACTCTTCAAATATCAAATCACAATGTCACAAATAAGTATATTTTTATTTTTCTGAAGGAAAGTTCATTGACAACTTACTTTGCTAATACACAAAAGGCAAGCCTGAACATGTTACCACCATGTTCAAAACCCCTTGTTTCCTTTAAGTTGGGGTAAAAAACAAAATCTCTGAACTAGTCTCCAAAGGCATGAGTGATCGCACTCATGCTGGCCTCCCCAGCCCCATCTGGTTACTCCCAGCTTCTCCCTTTTTACTCTATCACACTGTGCTTCTCCCATGATCTGCACTCTCTGAAAATCCAGACCCTCCAACGACAAAGGCCTTGTGGATGACAAAAGCCCAGAGACAGCAATCACCATGTTAGAAATGAAGACCCTCAAGCCCTACCCAGACCTTCTCACACAAAATCTGCATTTTAACAAGATCTCTCTCTAGGAGATTCACAGACGTTAAATTTTGAGAAGCACTGAGCTATGGCACCTCTCACTGTGGTTCTTTATCTTTGTTTCCCTTTTCACTTCCCCTGACCTTTGCCTACTAAGATTTTTCATCAGATTTCAGCTTCAACTGTGGAGTTCAGGTCTGGACTGTGAGCTGCAGTCTGGAATGTGAGCTGCAATTTCTGTGAGAAGGACAACTTTCCTTGGGGTTGGTTCCTGTAGGGAATCTAAACTCTGGCCTCAATAAAATCATGTATGATTAGCTCAGATAAGAACATATTAATCAAAGCACTCAGAGCAACACCTATTTTATAGATAAACTGGTAACATCTCAGAAGTGTCATTTCTGGTGGAAAGCAATGGCATAAAGTGCAATTTCTACTGTTGCAACTAGAACTGTATACGTGACACGATGTTTATGATCTCACAGGCTGTAATGCCCGATGGGACTCCTGGACTTCTTGTACAGATTCAAATCTGCAATGCCCAGAAGAACAGCTTAGTTTTGTCCTAAAGGGAACCCTCGGGTGCTATTAGGGGAATTTTAGCTCTTCATGCCTTCCTCTTCTGGCAAAAGCAAACAGTTGTTCAATTGGTTGACTCTTGTATTCAAGGCAAATTTATATAAACAGCATTTTGCTGAGTTTGGTAAATGAAGCCTCCAGAATGAATCAGTGTCCAAAGAGTCACTGCCTATGTTATGGTCATTCCAGTGCCACTCTATTTTTTTCTACTTTTGAAAGCCTAACGGGCGCCTGGGTGGCTCAGTCGTTAAGCGTCTGCCTTCGGCTCAGGTCATGATCCCAGGGTCCTGGGATCGAGTCCCACATCGGGCTCCCTGCTCTGCGGAGAGCCTGCTTCTCCCTCTCCCACTCCCCCTGCTTGTGTTCCTGCTCTCGCTATGTCTCTCTCTGTCAAATAAATAAATAAAATCTTTAAAAAAAAAAAAAAAAAAAAGAAAGCCTAACACTTTGAAGCGATTTCCTCAGATTTCTTATAAGATATGGGTAATACAGAAATTATTTTTAAAATATTCATTATTCTTTATATATAAAGTTGAAATACTGTTAAGTTTATAATAATTTCATATTGGAATTACACATACCAAAAAAAAACCAGGTGAATAATGTAAAGCAGATAGTGAATAAGTTATATATTTTATGTTTATAGCCATAATCTAGATAAGCAAAATAGCTCTGAGACTGAATTAATCTCTTTAACAATGTTTTATCATCCCTTAACATCACTATAATGACTTTATAAGTGTAGTGAACTAAAATGTAAAACATTTAAAATTTAAACTGCATTTAAGCATCAGGGCTTAATGATTCCTACATAAGAAATCTTCCTGGTCATTCTGATTAAAAGGTCCATTTTGTTTAACTGATCACATTTTCTGATTAAAATTTTTAAGGTAAGCCACTTGTATATTAACTCTATCCTTTATCCCACTTCTGATAATAATTTTTTTGATATATATATATATATATATATATATTTTGCAATATATATATATATATATATAACAAGAAATAGGCAATAAGTGTCCCCTTGTAGCTCCAGCATTTATGCCTTGGTAAGTACCACACACAAATTGAACTTGAGAATTTTCAATTGTTTAGTGATTTGGGATTGCATGGGAAGAAGTCCTTTCCAAATAAATATGCCTTTAATGACTGCAATTACTGGCTTTGATTATCTATGTCCCTTATACTTCACTCTGGTTTTTGGCTCAATTTTATTCTGCTAAGAAAACTGATGGAGAAAAAGTGCTCTCAAGTAAAACCAGCAGGATTTCTACAAAAATCAGTTCTAGTCACTATAATAAAAAATATAAAGCAATTTTTAAATATGAATGGAACTTTCAGGCAGTGCTAGTATGTATATATATATATATATGAACAGCACAAAGTTTATAAAGTTAAACTGAAAAACTCTTGCATACACATATTCTATAGGAAAATACATTTGGAAATTTGAAAAAGAGAAAAAGAAAAGATTCCAATGTTGACAACTTTAAATGAAAACCAAAGTTAAGATAAACATTTACCCCCAAAACTCTCTGGGCCTTTCCTATTTTGTTGTTCATAGCCTTTCCCTGATGTCCGTCCTCTTTTTTCTCTGTAGTCTTTCTCACACTTACCCATCCATGTGTCTGTTATTCTCTGCCTATTTCTCTTCCTTCATCTCCTGATCTTTTTTTAAAATTTTTTTATTATTATGTTCAATTAGCCAGCATATTGTACCTCATTAGTTTTTGATGTAGTGTTCAACGATTCATTAGCTGCGTATAACACCCAGTGCTCATCACAACACATGCCCTCCTTAATACCCATCACCTGGTTCCCCATCCCCCAACCCCCTCCCTTCTATAACCCTCAGTTTGGTTCCTGGAGTTCAGAGTTTCTCATAGTTTGTCTCTCTCTCTCTAATTTCTTCCCTTTCAGTTTCTCCCTTCCCCTGTGGTCCTCCGTGCTATTCCTTCTGTTCCACATATGAGTGAAACCATATGATAATTGTCTTTCTCTGCTTGACTTACTTGACTTAGCATAATCCCCTCCAGTTCCATCCACGCTTAACTGACTGTCACTCAGGCGCCCTCTCCTAATCTTTTCACCACCAACATTTCTCCTTCTTCTTGTCTCCTTTCTCTTCTTGATGTCTTCCTTTCCATTTCTCTCTTTTGAAAACTTTATTAAAACAATATTAGGGGAAAATGTTCTATTTGTCCACCCACAGCAGACATCTAACAACTATCCTCCACATTCTTGGAGTATTCGATATCGTTTCCCTGCTCACTGTTGTGCAACTTGTTTCCCATTCACTGCTCATTATTCTCTGGCCTCAACTGTATCATATGATGGAAACTGCTCACACTAAAGCCACTAAAAATCTCTTAGTTTCCATGCTCAATCACACCTGTTCACTCTTTGTCCTACTAGAGCATTTATTTTAAAGTGATTGGCACCATAACTTTCTTTGTTTTTCTTGAATATCTTCCTCTCTTTATGTTTGTGACACTCATCTGTTCTGTTTCCTTTCTTTTCTTGATCATTCTGCTCTGTATCCTATCCTGGTCTCTCCCTGTCTTTTATTGCTTGCAGTCAGAACTATTAGTTTCAACAAGAAAATATTTTTTGGAATGGAATCTAATATAGACATGCTGGGAGATTAAAGGAATCAGCTGGAGAAAAAATGGGCAGCAACAGAAGGAAGCAAGGCAGTCTGTCAACAGCAAAAATCATGTCCCAACATTGGCTCCATGAGGGCTGCTGTTAGCGTTGCTGTGTGGGAATGCCACTGTTCACACTGACAGAGTCATTGGTGTGGGTGCAGGATGCATTTGCTGGAACCTTCATATCGTGCCTTGGCTGCCTTGGCAACTCAAATTCTCTTTCCCTTCTCCCTTTTTCTCCCTCACTCCAAATTCCAAATCCAGTGTAGATGGGTTTCAGTTGCCAAACTTACATTGCAATTCCCCTCACTGTAGTTGTTAGAGCAATAGGAAGGTCAATTGTAGCTCTTTTGGCTCCTAGAGTGGGTGGTAGACTGCCTGGCTCCATGATTATGTGGTAGAAAGAGGATTGGCTATCTAAAAATGACATATATCCTCCATAACCATGTTAATATACTTTGTCAGTTTAGTTCCTCACCCTTCTCTTCACTTTGTGTATTCTCCAATAGATAGGTCATACATAAGTATGCCTTGAGCTACCCCGCTGAATTCCAAGTCATTGTATGTAGTAGACTTATACTACAAAGTATATACCACATGGATGTTCAGAGGACACTCTCTCTACAAACTGGCACTGCATCCTAATTTCAATGATTTTTTAAAAATTTGAGTATAGTTGACACACAATGTTACATTAGTTTCAGGTGTACAACTTAGTGATTTGACAAGTTTATACCTTATGCTCTGCTCACCACAAGTGTAGCTACCATCTGTCACCATACATTGCTATTACAATATTGTTGACTATATTCCTTAGGCTGTGACTTTTATTCCTGTGACTTATTCATTCCTTAACTGGAAGCCTATATCTCCCACTCTCCTTCACCCATTTTGCAAATCCCTCCACCTTTTACCTCTCTGGCAAACAAGTTGTTTTCTGTATTTATAGGTCTGATTCTGCTCTTTGCTTGCTATTCATTTTTTTAGACTCCACATATGAATGAAATCATATGGTATTTGTCTTTCTCATTCTGATTTATTTCATTTAATGGAGTAGCCTGTAATAGCCTATTGTGTCAAATGGCATGATCTTATCCTTTTATTTTTATTAACAGCTATAAATAATAAAAAAATATATAAACACACACACACACACACAGACAACATCTTGCATATTCATTTGTCTATAGATAGACACTTAGGTTGCTTCCGTATATTTGTCATTCTAAATAGGATGCAGTAAATGTAGGGGTACATGTACCTTTCAAATTAGTGTTTTCATTTTCTTTGGGTAAGTGAAAATCTACCCAATCACCAAGTGTCTCCTCTATTCTTCACTGACCTCCCCTTCACCTCCAATGTGTCACAGAAGTGGTGTCTCAACATTCTGAACTCTTCCATCTCTCTTTTCATCTTCCCCATCAATCCCAATGTCATTTTACCCATGGACAAGCCATGTGACCCATATTTGAATCACTTGGGAAGCAAGTGTAAAATGCAGATTATTAGATTTCATTCTTGACCCACTAAATCTAATTCTAAAGAAAGCCTCACGATCTATATTTTGTACAAAAGTTCCTCAGAGAATTCCAAGTTTGAGAACCAGTGGACAGTAGTAACATCTTCCTGTCTAGTATTCATGACCCGACTTCACCTCCCTGCAGCCTATTTTCTACGCTACTATATATTCATTTTAAAAAATCTTACAGCACCACTCTTTTTCAGTGCATGCTTCTTCCCTGATGAACAATGTTCAAGATCCTTCACATGCTATTCAACTCATTTTATTGCCCAGGTTCTTCAAGCTTCTTTCCCCTTCATCCTACATCCATGTCCTAGATACAGAATTTCCCTTTCATATTCAATCCTATCCCATAAATTTAGCACTTACATACAATGTCTTTCATTTTCCCAATTCTGTTCATTGTGGAACATTTTAAAAATTGAAATAATTGCATTTATTTCCAAGCCCCCCAAACAATTCCATCTATTACAGAGGTAACACACAAAATTGAGAGGGTATTTCTGAGATGCATAATTTTATTTCAACTCTCCTCCCTATATTTCATGTTATAAATTGAATGACTTTTTGTTTTCATTTAATTTCATTTCAGGCAATACCCAGTGAGGACATGGAAAAAGAAAATGCTACATTGCTGACAGAATTGATTCTCACAGGACTCACATATGAACCACAGTGGCAAATCCCCCTGTTCCTGCTGTTCTTGGTTAACTATCTTCTCACTATTGTGGGGAACCTTGGTCTGATTGCTCTCATATGGAATGACTGTCAGCTTCACATCCCCATGTACTTATTCCTTGGGAATTTGGCATTTGTGGATGCTTGGTTATCATCCACAGTATCCCCCAAGATGCTGGTCAAGTTCTTTGCCAAGAGCAAGATGATCCCTCTCTCTGAATGCATGATACAGTTTTTTTCCTTTGCAATCAGTGTAACCACAGAATGTTTTCTGTTGGCAACAATGGCATATGATTGCTACGTGGCCATATGCAAACCATTACTTTATCCAGTGATTATGTCCAATGCACTATGCATCCAGCTGATACTTTTGTCATTTTTAGGTGACCTTCTTCATGCCATAATTCATAGTTCTTTTTTACTCAGATTAACCTTCTGCAATTCCATCATAGCACATCACTTTTACTGTGATATTATACCATTATTTAAGATTTCTTGTACTGACCCTTCTATTAATTATCTGATAGTATTTATTTTCTCTGGGTCAATACAAGTCTTTACCATTTTGACTGTTCTTGTCTCTTACACATTAGTTCTCTTTACAGTCTTAAAAAAGAAGTCTCTACAAGGCATAAGGAAAACCTTCTCTACCTGTGGAGCCCATCTATTATCTGTCTCCTTATACTATGGCCCCCTTCTCTACATGTATGTGCACCCTAGATCTGCACAGGCAGATGATCAAGATATGATGGACTCTCTATTTTACACTATTATAATTCCCGTGTTAAACCCAATGATCTATAGCCTGAGAAATAAGAAAGTCATAGATTCACTGGGAAAAATGTTAAAGAGAAATCCTTAGTATTCATAGAACATCTGTTCTTCTTCCATTAGAATATCATGAAATTGTGCAAATTAGATGTTGCTATGTGTTGATTAGTGTTCAAAGGTTTTGGCAGTTATAATTGCCCTAGCGTTCAAATGACTTAAGGTGGGACTACAAATAACCATTTTTTAAAAAGATTTTATTTACTTATTTATTTGAGAGAGAGAATGAGAGAAAGAGAGAGAGTACATGATGGGGGGAGGGTCAGAGGGAGAGGCAGACTCCCTGCTGAGCAGGGAGCCTGATGCGGGACTCGATCCGGGACTCCAGGATCATGACCTGGGCTGAAGGCAGATGCTTAACCAACTGAGCCACCCAGGCGCCCCCAAATAACCATCTTAAATATGTGTATATATTATTGAAAAACAAAGAATTTTATTCAAGTTTTCTTCATGTTATACTAAAATAATTAAGAAAAATATTTTACATGTTTTAATGTTTTGAACATGACTTCATAAATGCATTAAACACTGTAATAGTGTAATTCCTCTGAAAAAAATTTGAATTTGAGTCTTTTACAGACATATAGTTGTGTAGCTTGAAGCCTCACATCACATTTCACTCCACAGTGGGGTCAGGTTTGTGTTTGAGTGAACAGAGGCAAAAAAATATAATGAGTGATCCAATTTCAGTCTACCCCTGTCCTTCCTCTCACCACTGGTTCCATATACAGCCCTGCTGACACCTCTAAGGGTCATACACTAAAACTACTCACATCAGTCATTTGTTATATTCTTGTTACTTCTACATCCTGTTGATATTCTTTTATTTCCCAAACATTTCTGTCAAACTCTTCTTCATAAACAGAAGTCTAATATCCCTCTTGAATAGATTTACAAGGATTGTCATATTTACCCGATTATGTGTATATATAGCATACGTATCTAGAACTCTATATATGAATATGTATATATTTAATGTCCATGTATATGAATGGATTACATAAACACATCTACATCTATATATCTATATCTATATCTATATTACCCTGCATTTGTGACCCTGGTAGTATTTGAGGTACTTCCCAGTGAAATCTTGATTTGACTCTGAAGTCTCTTTCCTCACAATTCTTCTACTGGACCCTGTGTTTTACCCCAAATAACCTACTGAAAGCCTTCTGGACACCTTCTTTTGATATATGTTCTTGTTCATATGGTTTCTCCACATAGAATGCTTCCTCAGGTGTGCCTATCTTCATGTACAATTGAAATGGTGTCCTTTCTTCAAGGTCATTCTTAAATGTTCCAGCTTCCTTGATGCATGTCCAGATTACATTGAAAAAGATAAAAATGCTCACTCATTTGAAATATTGCATATTTTATTTATTCTTTTAGGCCACTAATGGCCATATGTAATACTGAGTTTTCACCTGTAAGCTTTTTTATTTTTTATTTTATTTATTTTTACTTTTTTAAAGTTTCTATTTTAATCACCCAGTGCTCATTTTAAGTACACTCCTTAATTCCCATCACTTATTTTACCTACCTCCCCTCCCCCAACCACTTCCCCTCTGGTAACCATGAGTTTGTTCTCACTAGTTTTTAACAGTCTATTTCTTAGTTTGTCCCTCTCACTCTCTTCCCCCTCCACTCTTTGCTTATTTGGTTTGTTTCTTAAATTTCACATATGAGTGAAATCATATGGTATTTGTCTTTCTCTGACTTATTCCACTTATCATTATATGCTCTAGCACCATCCATGTCCTTGAAATGGCAAGATTTCATTCTTTCTGATGTTTGAATAATATTCCATTGTATATCTATATATATATCAATATACCACAACTTCTTTATCCATTCATTGATTGATGGACACTTGGGCCACTTCCATATCTTGGCTATTGTAAATAATGCCCTTATGAACATAGGTGTGTCTGTATCCCTTTGAATTAGTGTTTTGTTTTCTTTGAGTAAATACCCAGTAGTGCACTTGCTGGATCATATGGCATTTCTATTTTTAACTTTTTGAGAACGCTCCATACTCTTTTCCACAGTACTACACCAGTTTGCATTCCCTACCCACCCCCAACAGTGTAAGAGGGTTCCTTTTTCTCCACATATTCACCAACACTTGTTTTTTGTTTTTTATTTTTTATTTTAGCCATTCTGACAGGTGTGAAGTCATATCTCATTGTGGTTTTGATTTGCATTTTGCTGATGAATGATGATGAGAGCCTTTTTATGTGTCTGTTGGCTGTCTGTATGTCCTTTTTGGGAAAATGGCTGTTCATGTCTTCTGCCCATTTTTTGATTGGATTATTTGTTTTTTGGGTGTTGAGCTGTAAAAGTTCTTTATATATTTTGGAAACTAACTCTATATTTGATGTGTCATTTGCAAATATCTTCTCCCATTCTGTAGGCTGCCTTTTAGTTATGTTGATTATTTTCTTTGCTGTGCAGAAGCTTTTTATTTTGATATAGTCTCCGTAGTTTAATCTTGTTTTTGTTTCTCTTGGCTCAGGGAACCTATCTAGAAGAAAGTTGCTACAGCCTATGTCAGAGAAATTACTGCCTGTGTTCTCTTCTATGATTTTTATGGTTTCAGGTCTCACATTTAGGTCTTTAATCCATTTTGAATTTATTTTTGTGTATGGTGTAAGAAAAAGGTCCAGTTTCATTCTTTTGCATGTTGCTGTCCAGTTTCCCAACACCATTTGTTGAAAATACTTTTTTTCCTAAGCACATTCTTGCCTCTTTTGTCAAAGATTAATTATCATATAATTCTAGTTTTATTTCTGGATTTTTCTATTCTGTTCCATTGATCTATGTGTCTATTTTTATGCCAATACTATACTGTTTTGATCACTACAGCTTTGTAACATAACTTGAAGTCTGGAATTGTGATGTCTCTAGCTTTGCTTTTCTTTTTCAAGATTTCTTGGTCTATCCAGGTATTTTGTGGTTCCATACAAATTTTAGAGTTGTTTGTTCTAGTTTTGTGAATAATGCTGTTGGCATTTTGATAGGGATTGCATTAAATGTGTAGACTACTTTGGGTAGTATAGACATTTTAACATTTGTCCTTCCAATCCATGAGCACGGAACATCTTTCCATTTCTTTGTGTCTTTAATTTCTTTCATGAATTTTTTTTTTAATTTAAATTTTAGTTAGTTAACATGCAGTACAATATTGGTTTGTGGAGTAGAATTCAGTGATTTGACACTTACATACAACACCCAGTGCTCATCACAGTGCCTTCTTTAATACCCATCACCCATCTAACCCATTCCTACCTCCTACCTACCCCCCATCAACCCTCAGTTTGTTCTCTATAGTTAAGAGTCTCTTAAGGCTTATTTCCCTCTCTCCTTCCCCCACCCCCATATATTCATCTGTTTTGTTTCTTAAATTTCACATACGATTGGCATCATATGGCATTTTTCTTTCTCTGAGTGACTTATTTCACTTAGCATAACACATTTTCTCCATCCACAACATTGCAATTGGCAAGATTTCATTCTTTTTGATGGCAGAGTAATATTCCATTGTATATACATATATATGTATATGTATATGTATATATATATATATATGTATATATATATATAGCACTTCTTCTTTATCCATTCATCAGTTGTTGGACATATGGGCTCTCTCCATAGTTTGGCTATTATTGATAATGCTGCTATAAACACTGGGGTGCATGTACCCCTTCAAATCTGTATTTTTGTATCCTTTAGGTAAATACCTAGTAATGGAATTGTTGGATTATAGGATAGTTCTATTTTTAACTTTTTGAGGAAACTTTAAACTGTTTTCCAGAGTGGCTATACCAGTTTGCATTCCCACCAACAGTACAAGAGCGTTCTGCTTTCTCCACATCTTCACCAACACCTGTTGTTTCTCGTGTTGTTAATTTTACCCATTCTGACTAATGTGTGAGGTGGTATCTCATCATGGTTTTGATTTGTATTTCCCTGATGATGAGTGCATCGATGTTGAGCATGAGTGCAAAGATGTTGAGCATCTTTTCATGTGTCTCTTAGCCATCTGGAGGTCTTCTTTGGAAAAGAGTCTATTCATTCCTCTGTCCATTTCTTAATTGAATCATTTGTTTTTTGGGTGTTGAGTTTGGTAAGTTCTTTATAGATTTTGGATACTAACCCTTTATCAGATATGTCACTTGAAAATGTCTTCTCCCATTCTGTAGGCTGCCTTTTAGTTTTGTTGATTGTTTCCTTTGCTGTGCACAAGCTTTTTCTCTTGATGAAGTCCTAGTAGTTCATTTTTGCTTTTTTTCCCTTGTGTCCAGTGACATGTCTAATAAGAAGTTGCTACAGCCAAGGTCAAAGAGGTTTCTGCCTGCTTTCTTTTCTAGGATTTGATGGTTTCCTATCTCACATTTAGGTCTTTCATCCACTTTGAATATGTTTTTGTATATGGTGTAAGAAAGTGGTCCAATTTCATTCTTCTGCATGTTGTTGTCCAGTTTTCCCAACACCATTTGTTGAAGAGACTGTTTTTTTCCATCGGATATCTTTCCTGCTTTGTCTAAGATTAGTTGACTATATAGTTGTGGGTCCATTTCTGGGTTCTCTCTCTTCTGTTCCATTGATCTGTGCATCTGTTTTTGTGCCAGTACCATACTGTCTTGAACACTGCAGCTTTGTAATATAGCTTGAAATCTGCAATCATGATGCCTTCACATTTATTTCTTTTTTCAGGATTGCTTTGGCTCTTTGGAGTGTTTTGTGGTTTCATAAAGATTTTAGGGTTGTTTGTTTTAGCTCTGTGAAAAATGCTGTGGTATTTTGATAGGGATTACATTACCTGTGTAGATAGCTTTGGGTAGTATAGACATTTTATCAATGTTCTTTCAACTCATAAGCATGGAATGTTTTTCCATTTCTTTGTGTCCTCTTCAATTTCTTTTATAAGTGATCTATACTTTTTAGAGTACAGATATTTTACCTCTTTAGTTAGGTTTATTCCTAGGTATAATATTGTTTTTGGTGCAATTGCAAATGGGATTGATTCCTTGATTTCTTTTTCTGCTGCTTTGTTATTGGTGTATAGAAATGCAACAGATTTATACACATTGATTTTATATCCTGTAACTTTGTTGAATTCATGTACAAGTCCTAGCAATTTTTTTGGTGGAGTCTTTCAGGTTTTCTACATAGACTATCATCTCATTGCAAAGAGTGAAAGTTTGACTTCCCTGTCTATTTGGATCCCTTTTATTTCTCTTTGTTGTCTGATTGCTGAGGCTAAGACCTCCAGTACTATGTTAAATAGTAATGGTGAGAGTCAACATCCTTGTCTTTTTCTGACCATAGGGAAAGGTTCTCAGTTTTTTCCTACTGAGGATGATATTAGCTGTGTGTCTTTAGTATTTGACCTTTATGAAGTTGAAGTATGTTCCATCTAACCCTACTTTTTGAGGGATTTTTTTCAAGAAAGGATGCTGTATTTTGTCAAATGCTCATTCTGCTTCTATTGACAGGATCACATGGTTCTTATCCTTTCTTTTATTAATGTGGTGCATCATGTTGATTGATTTGCAAATATTGAACCACTCTGCAGCCCAGGAATGAATCCAGCTTGATTGTAGTGAATAATTCTTTAATGTACTGTAGAATTTGAAATCTTAATATTTTATTGAGAATTTTTGAATCCATGTTCATCAGGGATATTGGCCAGTAATTCTCCTTTTATTGGGGTCTTTGGTTTTTGAAGCAAAGTAATGCTGACTTTATAGAATGAGTTTGGAAGTTTTCCTTCCATTTCTATTTTTTGGAACAGTATGAGAAGTATAGGTATTAACTCTGCTTTAAGTGGCTGGTACAATATGCCTGGGAATCATCTGGCCCAGTTATTTTGTTTGATTTTTGATTTTTGATTACTGATTTAATTTCTTTGCTGGTGATGAGTCTGTTCAAATTTTCTATTTCTTCCCTTTTCAGTTTTGATAGTTGGTAGGTTTCTAGGAACTTGTTCATTTCTCTCAGGTTGTCCAGTTTTGTTTTGTTTTTTAAGATTTTATTTATTTGAGATAGAGAGAACCAGCAGGGGGAGGGGCAAAGGGAGAGGGAGAACCAGACTACCTGCTGAGCAAGGAGCCCAGCATGGGGCTCAATCTCAGGACCCTGAGATCATGACCTCAGCCAAAGTCAGATGATTAACCGACTGAAGCACCCAGTCACCCCCTAGGTAATCTAATCTGTGGACATATAAATAGTGTTCTCTTACAGTTGTTTGTATTTCTGTAGTGTTGGTTGTGATCTCTCTTCTTTCATTTGGGAATTTATCTATCTGGGTCCTTTCTTTTTTCTTTTAGATAAGTCTTGCTAGGGGTTTATCAACTTTATTACTTCTTTTGAAGAACCAGCTCTTAGATTCATTAACCTGTTCTGTTTTGTTCCTTTGTTTGTTTCTATATCATTTATTTCTGCTCTAATCTTTATAATTTCTCTTCTGATGGCTTTAGGCCTTATTTGCTTTTCCTTTTCTAGCTCCTTTAGGTGTAAGTTTAGGTTGTGTATTTGAGAATTTTCTAAGCAGAAAATCAACAAGAAAACAATGGCTTTGAATGATACACTGGACCTGATAGACTGAACAGATAAATTCAGAACATTACATCAGAAAGCAGCAGAATACACATATTTTTTAGTTCACATGGAACGTTCTCCAGAATAGATCATACATTAGGTCACAAATCAGCCCTCAACAAGTACAAAAAGATCAAGAACATACCATGCATATTTTCAGACTCTAATTCCATGAAACTTGAAGTCAGCCACATGAAAAAAAATTCGGAAAGACCACAAATACATGAAGGTTTAAGAACATCCTACTAAAGAATGAATGGGTTAACCAGAAAATTAAAGAAGAAATAAAAGATATGTATGAAGCAAATGAAAAAGAAAACAGGACAGTTCAAAACCTTTGGGATGCAGCAAAGGCAGTCCTAAGAGGGAAGTATATTGCAATACAGGCCTACCTCAAGAGGCAAGAAAACTCTTGATTTTGCCCTGACTGTGGCAATTATTACTGTGTACTTTTCTACTTCCCTGACTCTTTCTACATGTTTTAATTAGAAACTATAACTAGATAGGAAAGCCTTGGCTCACACTTTTTTTCCTTGAGTTTATTGAAAGTCTTGAGTCATAGTTGTCTTGTTTTGTGTGTCACTGTTGAGATACCAAATTGATTTCCTTTTTTGGAAGTGAGGTACAGAAAACTTTAACTTGAAGTCTAAAGCTTTACTAGGATATATCTTGGAGTTTACTTTTCTGGGACAATTATCATAAATATGTTTCAAGATGTATGTTATAGTCTTCTGGTTTTCCCCAAATTTTTCTTGGATTATCATTTTAAATAGTATTTTTGTTCCATTATTACTTTTCTTCATCAGGGACTCCAAGTTTATGTTTGAGTATTATCTTTGCTAATTTTTCATACTCTTATACCTGCTCTAAATCTTTCACCCCTTTATCTGTTTCACTTTCATTCTCTTGGCTATTTCCTTTCCATTCTTCAAATATCCTTTTACAGATAATACAGTCTCTTACCCCTTGAGGATCTTATAATTTAGTCTTAATGTCTAAAACGATTCTGTCTTTTTCTCCATATCTTTTCTACATTTAGTCATCTTTCATTTTATGTATTTCTTTTTCTCCATCTCTATTTAGGTTTTGCAATTTTTCATAAAACGTGCTTTTTCATATCCCTAAATGCTTGTTTAAGGATAAGGAGTTCAGGTTGACAAACTGTATTAGAATTTTTCTCTTTTTATGATTGTTTTTCTGGGAAGGATTTTCATCAAATGAAATATTTCTATTCATATTTTGTTTTCTTTTTATATTGTTTTGTGGGGATGTAGCCTATTATTTTTCTTCCTACTTTTAAATACCTACTTTTTTTCTGGATTAGTAATGACAGATGATTCTACTTAGCCGGAGTGAGGGTATATTATAGTTTAAGAAGTTACTACTTTGGGAATAGTCTCTCCTGTTGATATAGTGATATGCTATTTCTTTAATAGATGGTTTATCTCTGAGACATAGATTTAGTTGTGTTGTCTGGCCTTGTGATTTTCTTTTGTTTCTGTAGCAACTTGGTTGAGAGGTTTGGAGCAGCAAAGTTGTCACCACGTGGCTGACTTGAGGGATGTTGTCTTACTGGGGGCTCCAATGTGATCTCTGTTTTGGGCAAGTTAGAACCTGGCAAGAACAATAGCTGGATTAGCCTTGAAAATTTGGAGCCCATGCTATTAGGCACATGCATACATCCATCTCAGCCACTATAGCCCTTCATTCATGTGCCCAAATGGCAGTACTGGGGTGGCAGATGAACAAAATTGGATGTCCTCAACTGGCTGTCATTCTGTGTACTTGATTGTTTAGTATTTTTTTGATGGTAGATCTCTCTGGTATACCTTTACATGTAATATGAAGAATTCCACACTTCAGTGCCATTCCAGTAGATCCATTTGTATGCCTCTTCAGATTTTCTGGTCACTGACCTTTTAATCTGTCTCCCTCTAGGCTGTTGACCAACATCCAAGCTGTTCACCTCTATTATGAATCTATATATTCTCACCTTGGACCACTTCTTTCAGTACAATGGATATAGGTAATCAGGAGACTTCTCCAAGGATTTCCCCTTATTATTGCCTTTTAAGGTCCTGGGTGGAGCTAGACTTTAGCAATGATACATCTTGGCTTGCCTCAACATACGAAGCTGACTATCTAAGAACCAACTTGGCCTTTGAGGTCAGACATGTGAGATCAGGGCAAGAGGTCAGTGCAATGGTGGAGGATGACATAGAGGTCTAGGTTACCTGCTTGTGCAACCTACCGTATTCTCAGACTCTGCTCATCCAAATCCCTGGATGTGCCGCTTCCATCTTCTAGTGAATTCCTCCTGGGCCCGCTCAATCTTAAACACGTTAGTCTGACTAATTCCAGCTCATGAAGGCAATTCTGGCCTCTTGGTCACATATTGTCCCAAAGTTAGGAGGTTTTCCTCTAGCAGAGTTTATAGCAGAGCAAGAAATTATTTTTTGAATAGTTTATTCTCCTGCAGAGAACAAAGTCTTGCTCTGAAATCAGAAGAGTATATGTTATGATTTTCCTATTAGAGTTTTCCATAAACTCTAATACTGGATATTCTATATCCAATTTATTTCCATAAAGTCTAACTTGGATATTTTTTAATACTTTTAGTCTGCTGAGTCAGTGTGGACCTGCTGAAGAGCCCTTTCTTGTTCTGGGAAGTATCTGTGTATAGTATCATTTCAACTTTGTAGGACATTAAGAGATATTTGGAAATAAATTCAAGAATTGTTGTATCATAGTGCTAAGCTACAATTTAAATAATAAGCCACATATCACATTTTTTCTGAATAGGATTATTATTTAATTAATAATAGTGTTAGTGGGGAGTAAACAATGTTTGAATAGTATTACTACATAAAACTAAATATTTTAATACCATTTCTTTAGTCTAATTCTTTTTGAATTTTTCTTGTTTTATAATACATAATATTTTAGTCTAGTGGTGCATCTACCTAATTTGTAGGTAAGAATATATATATTTAGAACATACTAAATGATCTTATTAATATGAATGTACACCAAAATGATTTGAAACATCTCCTCTAGCAAAGCCATCAACAGATGAAAGAGTGTTGAAAACACAAGAGTAGATGAGATAATATGGGGAAAACTCCAGAATGAAATAAGACAGAGGTCGAGGATACAATCAGAAAGAAGCATCATTCAGAGCAAAGAGGGAAACATGGCCCAGCGTAAAAGATTGAGATGGAGCAATCAAGAAGACAGAAGAAGAGAGGGTTACCATAAGAAGCCAGAGAAGACTTTCATAGTACCAAACACTGCACTTGATTAGGAAAATAATTATATATCCTTTGGGGTTGGCATTTAAATTTGGTTGTGGCCTTGGAGATAGAGGGTTTTAGTGAATTGGCAGAGCAGAGAAAATAAATGGGAAGGAATCAAATAGGACAATTTCCAATCTATTTTCCCATTCCTTTTATATTACCTGTTGCGTTCTCCTTTTATCATGTATGAATAAGCCTCAACCACTCTAGTTTACTGTCCTTTTTTAAAAATTAGGTCTGGATCTTTTAAGTGTCCAGGCTTTTTTACATGCTTCCCTCAGTCTACTGCTTTTCCTCATGTTCTTCACCAATTATTATCCTGCTTATCCTGTAACATTATCTGAAATTATATTTCCATTGGGAAACCTTTCTTTCTTCCTCTAGGTCACCATTCACTTCCCTCACTATATTTTTATATAACATGTGTACACTTTTTTAATTACAGTCTAAATTGCACACTAGTTAGCAATGTAAGTGCCTTTCTTTCTCCCCACTAGATGATGAGCTTCTTGGCAGGAGCCATATATAAAAACTAAGAACTTATCCTTACCATTTTCACATCCTGTGTACACATTCGTCATTATCTTTTCCAATACCCTGCATATTGAAAGTAATTGATAAAAGTTAAACAGAATGGAAATTTTAGCAATTAATGCAGCATGTATTGAGGATCTAGCTCAGTTTGTTGTCATGATCTCAAAAAGAATCATGACATGATTGATGACTTAATATTTAGTCAAGACTTTTATAATCAAGACACAGATGAGTCACACTTGATACAGTGGGGAATGCATTATAAAGCAGTTAAGTATCATGTAAATCAGGAAAAGAAAAAATTAATTCCATTGAAGGACCTAGGAAAGTCCTCTTGGAGGAGATCTGATTTGAGCTCAAGGATGAGTACTATTGAGATAGAAGGAAAGAGAGAAGGAGTTTTAGATGAGGGAAACATTACAAGCAAATTAGCTGAAGCAACTGCACAGAGGGGCAGGGAAGGGATGCACATGGCCACGTGCCCTGAGGGAAGAGGAAGAAAGCAAAGTGATAGAGAAGACACAGGCTGACTGGAGCATCTGTGAATACCAAAATAAGAAAAATGTACTTGGGGGCGCCTGGGTGGCTCAGTCAGTTAAGCATTTGCCTTCAGCTAGGTCATGAGATTGAGTCCCAGAGCCCCATGTCCAGCTCTCTGCTCAGTGGGGAGTCTGCTTCTCCCTCTCCTTCTACCCCTCCCTCTGCTCCTTCTCTCTCTCTCTCACTCACTCTCTCTCTCAAGTAAATAAGTAAAATCTAAAACAAAAACAAAAACAAGAAACCCTTAAAAAAAGAAAAATGGATTTGGTTTGAACACTAAGAGATCATTGCAAATTCCTGAGCAGTAATCATTTTTTTTATTCATTCAACAAATATTTTTTAAGCACTACAAAGTACCACAGTTCAAGGTGTTAGAAATGAAGGAATGAACATCGCAGAGAAATCCCTTCCCTCTTCTGTCTATACTTAATGGGAGCAGTCAGTGGGCAACAAGTGACTGATTATAGACATACTCTATGTATAGTATTTTTATTAAATTAAATTTTATTAAATATACAGTTATTTATATGATTAGTGGAGTGAAGGGGGAAAACAGGGTAAGAGAGATAAAGGAATTGGGGTAACTGAAAAGAACAGAGAAAACTCAGTAAATCATATGTGGGGCTAAATGGTAACACCAAAGTTTCCATGAGCGTTTTTCAATACATGGGAACAAATTCAACTCAGAGTGAAGGAGTTGATGAGCCTAGGTAACCCTACCACACCTTTTGGTCTCCTCTCTAAATGCTAATCATCTTTCATAAACCATATGAATTTCTCCAGTAACTGTCCAAACCAACCTGAGACTCTCTTCTGCTCATTTTACATTTTATGCACAGGATAATGAATAGAATTGTAAAAAGGATGTCAGTAACATAAGAATCAGCAAAATGGTCACCAAATGACCTTAGTGACTTTAGTGAAGGTCATTTACTTTAACCTCATTGTCTCACAGGTCATCTTTAATTTATGTCACATAGTTAATATGTTTTGGGAACTGAATCTCTCCACAGAAATACACTGATGTCATTGTAGGGAAGTCCCATAAGCATTTGATGGAAAAATTTAATTTTGCATTGTAAGTAACATAATTATTGACACTGACCTATTAGCAGTCTCCTAGATTTTCATTCTTTTAATCCCAAATGTTTTGAGACCAAAATTTATATCCTGAAATTCTATGAGACTTAACAAAAGCAGCAACAACAACAACAAAAACAAAGTGATGTTATAAGACTCTTCTCAGAGCATTCAGGTAAAGGAAATATTCAAATTTATTTTTACTTTTATTATTAGCATCCATAAATATTTATTTATCTGAATTATTTAGCATTTTTTCATTGTTCTCAGATTTCAACTTCTCACCTTTCTAGCTCTTCTCACAACTGAAGGCTATGGCAAAATAGCATGAGATTGAAACTCAGTTCATGCTGACCTTTTCTAATTATAAGGTAAATTTTCAAAATACACAGGTAAGAACGCAGGTTAATTCTGTTAAATAATTCAGGCAAGTACATTGAAAGTTACTTCTAACATACCCGAATAATTAAATGACTTATATTTAATATTTTAAAACAAGAAAAAAACGTTCAGCCTGTGCCTTTATTTTGATGTTTTGATTATGGAAAAATAAACCCATCTTGACCATAGAATTTATGTAATTAGACACATTGGTCAAAATACCCTAATGGATCACTAAGTAATGATAGAAGATAGCCTTTGAGGGAAAACAAAATTCTTTCTCAAAAATCATATTTATTTTATTTTATTTTAAGACTTTTTTTATTTATTCATTTGAGAGAGAGAGAGACAGACAGAGCATAAGGAGGGGGAGAGTCAGAAGGAGAGGAAGAAGCAGACTGCCGCCTGAGCTGGAAGCCCTACATGGGGCTTAATCTCAGGACCTGGAGATCATGACTTGAGCCAAAGGCAGACACTTAAACATCTGAGCCACCCAGGCACCCCATCTCAAAAATGATGCTAAGACTTAAGATTTTTTTCTTTTTCTAAGTGTTATAAAACTAAAATATACAGGCAAGCTTATTTTTATTAGCTTTTAAATTACTGTGATATACTTCTGAAAATCTTATATGTTTCTTAGGAAACAGGAAAATAGTAGATGGGACAATTCAGATAAGAGAATGATACATAATTTTTTTAATGATATATTTTGAAGAATTTCCTTTATAGTCTGTTCTTCAAAATTAGCAGTCTCAATTTGCAGAAACCAAAGACGTCACGAAGGTTCAGTGGTGGTATACTGACAACACGTTCATCTATCTCAGGTCTTTGAAGCTAGGACTGGAATCAATCATTTTTTTCTCTATAGCATTAAACAATTCTTATAAGAAGTATAAGTCATAGCTAAACTCAAATGTCTACAATTCTAATATAGAAACTTTGCATACATATATGAGAAAAAGCCATGTAGATTATATACAAGCAACTCTAGATTGTGTTGGGTGTATAGGATATGCTTGAGGATGCAGGAAGTGAAAATCAGTGTGGTCTGGGGGCATTTTGTTAAAATTTTCTTAAGTAGTATTATATGTAAACTATGCTTTATGTAAAGAAGTATTTAGAAATCTGGGCAAAAATCAGCAGGAATGAAGGCATGGACAAAATCAGTTTTTATGAAATGGATCTAATAGCAGGAAAAGGAATGAGAGAGGTGAAAATACATAGACATTTATTTCCTTGGATATCCAAAGTAATTTTCTTTAAAGATGAAAGTCCTATTCTTAATCCTTCGTGATCTTCATACAATTCCAAAAATATAAATTTAACCTCTCTGTTGTATGCTATTTTCAAGCATTCATTGCACTGGGAGAGTATATGAAAACTTTTTGCTCAGCTAAAAAATTGTGTATATTTGAAACATGATGGTAAATTTATTTTAAGGATCTTTAATACAAAACTGACACTGAAATTATTTGTCAACAAAGAACCAAATATGGGTATGCTAGATTTGTGCACTATTCATGCATGAATTCGTAAAGATAAACTTTTTCCACTGTAAGCATTCTTCTTGGAATTATAAAAATATTCATGGAAATGCTGATTTTCAGAGTGGAGGTTATAAAGCTGACATTTTAGGAGAATGAGTATCTCCTAGAGGCTTGTGTGCCTGTATCCAGAGATAGTAAGGGAAGTTTGAAGAAGCTCCTCTCTTTGTTGTAAAAAGAAAAACTTGGAAGGACAACTATACACACTCTAAATTAGCATCTTATATCTCCAGAATTCCTATCTCAACAGAGAAGGTGGAGATGACTGAGGATAACTACTCCTTGACAACTGAGTTTATCCTCATAGGATTTACAGATCACCCAGAGTTGAAGAGCTTTCTGTTTGTGGTGTTTCTTACTATCTATCTGATCACCATGGTGGGGAATCTTGGCCTGGTGGCATTGATTTTTATGGAGCGTCGTCTTCACACACCAATGTACATCTTTCTGGGCAACCTGGCTCTGATGGATTCCTGTTGTTCCTGTGCCATAACCCCCAAAATGTTAGAGAACTTCTTTTCTAAGAACAGAAGGATTTCCCTTTATGAATGCATGGCACAGTTTTATTTTCTTTGCCTTGCTGAAACTGCAGACTGCTTTCTCCTGGCGGCAATGGCCTATGATCGCTATGTGGCCATAGGCAGCCCCCTGCAGTACCACACCGTGATGTCAAAGAAACTCTGCCTTCAGATGAACACAGGGGCCTACCTAGCTGGAAACCTGCATTCCATGATCCATATAGGGTTTCTCTTTAGGTTAACTTTCTGTGGGTCAAATCAAATTAACCACTTTTTTTGTGATGTTCTTCCATTATACAGACTCTCCTGTGTTGACCCTTATATCAATGAATTGATGATATTTATCTTTGCAAGTTCAGTTCAAGTCTTCTCTATTACCATAGTCCTAAGCTCTTATCTCTGCATCCTTTTCATGATTTTCAAAATGAAATCCAAAGAGGGAAGAGGCAAAGCCTTATCCACTTGTGCATCCCACTTTCTCTCTGTCTCAATGTTCTATGGTTCTCTTCTCTTTATGTACATTCGACCACATTCATTTAAAGAAGAGGATAAAGATATACCTGTTGCTATTTTTTATACTCTAGTAATCCCTTTATTAAACCCTTTTATTTATAGTCTAAGAAATAAGCAAGTAATAAATGCTATGAAAAAAATTATAAAGAAAATTTTATAACATTTTAAAAGAAATATCATCCCCTATGGAAAATTAACTTAAATTTGATCAAATGTTTTTCAAAATCATGGAGTATTGAGAAAGTGGAAAATGACCACTTTAACATAAAATATTCAATTACTAAAACATGATAGTATAGGAGTCAAATAAGTTAAGCAAGCAGAGATTCTGCTATAACGTATTCCAAAATCTAAGTCACTAGCTCCCAGCAAGAATGAACTAAATAATTATTCTTGAGGTCACAAACTGTGTCCAAAGAAATTAGCTAAACTATTAACTAATTATTTCAAAGGGTAAGAAGTTACAATTTTCAACAAATACAATAAATACTAAGAATAGAAGTCAGTATATATAAAGATCACCTCCATTTAATATTGTTGACAAATGTCTGGGATTCCAAAGCACAATCTTACAAACTCTGGCACTTTCCAGGTTCTCAAGAATTAATCCCTTCTTAAACAACACCATCTGTCAGAAGTAAACTGTGTATATTTGATTCTTAATTTTCTTTGAGTTTATTCAAGAGAATATATTTGAATAATAATTCACACAGAATATCTATTCTCAAGTCAAGAATTTTCATCATTAGGAGGGGAAATTTTGTTATATATCTTTAACCACAATTAAAAAATATTAAAAACAAAAAAGAATACTAATAAATATGTATAATAAAAAAAGACTATGTTCATCTTAAGTGTTAGTCAATTTTACTCTTAAGGTCTGTGAAATATAGTAACTGTATACTGGAGATTTATTAATCTGTAGTTGTAATAGATGGTATTTATACTGAAACCCATATGGATTTGGATATTTTCATATAATTTGATTAGGTGTCCATCAAAAATGTAGTGTTATCCTGAGTACATTAAACTAAATGAAGGGGTTTTTCTCTGATATTACTTACCTTGTTTGTTACTAGGAATTCCACCAACCTGTACTGATTCCAATGTAAATTACTGATACATTCACATCAATAACAAAAAGTTGGAGATGCTGTAAAGCATAAATGAGGCACAAAATAGTGAAAATTCTAAATACCTGAACAAAAATACTTATTGATCATTACATATGCAAATATGAAAGAAAAAAAATAGTTTACTGAGAATATGTTATCTACCAGGCACAAAGATAGACCTTTCATACATGTTACCTACCAACCAGAGAGACAGGATTTTTCATGCATTTTCTCAGTAAAAACCTCATATTTTGAAACATTGCGTAGCTTGCTCAAGTTCATCCAGGTGATTCAAATTGAGCTAGAATTTATATCAGTGCTGCTTGGGAGTTCAGGAAATGGAGATCCTTGTAGCCTGAGGTATTTAGTCCTTATGCAGCAGCAGAAATAAGATGTGCCTTAAAAATGATTTTTAAAAATGATGTTTGGAGGAAAAAAGGAATGAGTATGACCAGTCAATGTGTATGGAAATAAGTGTAACACTGGGAATGGGGGGGGAAGGAGGTGAAGCATGGACAGAGTCAGAAAGCTGACAGAACTGTTGTTAAAACTGTTGCGGAATATGGGAAATAAGGGTGGAAGGGGATCAGGTTACTGAGAATCTTAAATGTCACCCTAAGGAATCTGAATTTATATCAGAGGCATCAGACACCAAATTTTTCCTAAAACCAGGTAATATGATTGTATTTTTCAGAAAACTATCTGGCAATTGATTGGAATGAAGCTAGAAGCAATGAGGCTAACTTCAAGAATTTATATATTAGATGATGAGAGCTGAAAATGGAGGATAAAAGGAGAGGAGTGCACAGATATAAGCAATATTTTAAAGAAAAAATAATAAATTGTAACTACTGGGTATTAGAATGAAGGCCTATCTTCTTCCTGCGAGTAACTACCTTGTTGTAACTGATTTCCTATCACTAATACTTAAAAAGGTACCTGACACAGTTGACCATTCACTATTTCCTTTAATATATTTTATTATAATCATCTAAGTTAATATATAATAGGTTTGTTATTTTTAAACAAGTCAATATATATTTTTAATTTCTTGGTTTTCATTTCTGATTTTGTAAATACTGTTAGCTATAACCCACATACACAAAGCTCTACAGGGTCCTAAACACTTTTTTTAAGAGTCTAAAGGAATCTAGATACCTGAGTTAGATGAATGCTGTTCCTCTGTATCCATTCTCTATTTTAGAGTATATTTTTAGTTGTCAGATTCACATGCATTGATCCCTTTCCCTTTTCCAGGGGTACGACAAATTCGGTTTATGTATTTCTGTACCACCCATTCCAACCCTTTGCAACACTGAAGGCTAGAGGTCTGCTAAGGGAAGAGTCTGTGACTTATTTGGGGCCCATGAGACAAAAGAGGTAATTTTGTGGAAGTTTCTGGGATATATGTTCCCTTTATTTTAGAAAAGATCCACAAAAAAAGGTAGTCTTTCTTCCTCTGAACGTCACGCTATGTGGATAATGAAATCTGGCACAGTCTACAACCATTTTGCCATCAAAAGAGACACCAGCTTAGCGATGATGTCAACACATAGAGGAGGGCGTAGCTGACCCAGTGTCCCTGGAATTAACCATCCTTTCTCATTTTAAAAGCCAATAGATCTGCTTACTGTTAACCTTGTTAAAATAAAAAATGCTTTTATTGCAACTGAATAAATATTAACTGATACATTCATGTCTCTTGCCTCATCTCTCATTTTCTGCTTTATTTTAATTTTCAGACACCCTTGTAGCTTACAAATAACTTTTCATCAGTATCCATTTACCTACTCAGCACATCTATTACATTTTTTACTTTTATTTCTATATTTTAATTTCCTATAACCCCACTGAAAAAATGGGGGACAAAGAGGTTTCATAATTTGTCCACAGAAATATTAAGGTGGAGCTCAGGGATCAAATCTAGGGATCAAATCCAAAATCCATGTTCTTAACCACTAAGTCATTTTATACACAACATAGAGAAGTGAAAGTAGCAACAGAGGAAAACTTTCAAGAAACTAAACTGTAGTGGGCAGAGTCAAATAAAATGTGAATCAATGACATTTTCCTCCAGATTTATTTTGAAAAATTTCAAACCTACAGAAAAGTTGAGAGAATGCCCATGAATTGTTTTTAAATCAAGATTATTGTCAATATTTCACTACATTTGCCCAATAATCCATCTGCAAATGTGTATATATACATATTTAATACATGTATGTATATGTGCCTACACATATATATAAGATTATGACAAATTCTTCAGCATATATTTCAAAAGAACAAAGATATTGTCTACATTGTCATATCATTTTTTTTAAAGATTTATTTATATATTTGAGAGACAAAGAGAGCAAGAGAGAGAGAGCATGAGCTGGAGGGGGTTGGGAGAGGGCAGAAGGAGAGGGATAAGGAGCTCCCCACTGAGCAGGGAGCCCCAGGTGCATGGGGCTTGATCCCAGGACCCCAGGATCATGACCTGAGCTGAAGGCAGACACTTAACTGACTGAGCAACCCAGGTGCCCCTGTCATATCATTATGACCCCCAAGAAATTTAACATCACCTAATATGATGTTCGTATTAAAATATTTCCCAGTTCTCCCCAAATTGTCTTTGATAGCAATTTATTTTTTCATCAAGAATTCAATTAAAGGCCACTATTTGCTTTATTATCATTCTTTAATCTTCTGTAATCTAGAGCAAACTTTTTTTTCCTTTAATGACATTTAAATTTTTAAATATTTCTGTCTGACATCATGTAAAATATCCCACCATCTCTATTTTTGTGATGTTTCTTCATGATTACATTAAATTAAATAATTCAGCAATCATGGGTGTGCTGTTTTTCTTCTTCCATCATGAGGCTGATCACATTAGCTTGTCTTGTTGACTGATGTCATTCACTGATTACTTCATTAAGGTGGTACCATCAGCTCTTCCTATGATACAGATAACTTATTTCCTTGCTATTAAAATCTAATCTGTAGGGTGGTACATAGACACCATGTGAATTTCTTGTTCCCTAATAATTTTTCATCAACAGTCTTAGTATCCAATGACAATAATTATTTGAATCAATTATTATCATTGGAAGTAGAAAACTGGTGATTGTTTTTCCCCAAGTGTTCTCTGGCTTCATTCTAGAAACAAGAACTTTACCTCAAAGACTTACTAATTTTTAAAATTTTTTCAAACACTTTTGGATTTATAGAAAATAATAAAAATAGTATAGAGAATTCCCATATATGACACACCCATTTTTCCATGTCATTAATATCCTACATTAGTATGGTACCTTGTTATAATTAATGAGCCAATATTGATACATTCTGATGAAGTGAAATTCATACTTGATTCAGATTTCCATAGTTTAATCCAGTGTCCTTCCATCCAGAATCCCATTCAGCATATCACTTTATATTTAGTCATCACCTCCCTTTAGTCATCAGGTGTCTGATAGGTTTTCAGACATTCTTTGTTTTTGATGTCCTTGGTAAATTTTGAGGACTACTAATCAGGCATTTTGTAGATTGTCCCTCAATTGGGATTCTTCTGATGTTTTTCTCATGATTAGACTGGGGGGGAGAGCTTTTCAGGAGAAAGATCACCAAGGTAAATCACCATTTTCATTACATGCTATCAGTGGCAAATACTATCCTCATAACTTGTAACTCTTGATGTTGACCTTGACCACCTGGCTGAGGTAGTGTTTGCCAGGTTTCTCCATGGTGAAGCTGCTCTTTCTCCACCTTCTCTTACTGTGTTCTTTGTAAGGAAGTCACTATCCACAGCCACACTGACAGAGAGGAAAGAAATGGACCACCTTCCTGGGGCAAAGTATCTATATAAATTTGAATTCTTCTGCATGGAAGATTTTTCTGTTCACCTCATTCTTTTATATATTCAACGCTCTGTTTACATCAGTATAGAATCAGGATATTTATTTTATACTTTGATATAATTAAATAATACTTTTTTAATTTTGCTGCTCAAATCATTCTAGCTATGTCCACTGGGAGCTATTTCCATTGCCTCCTGTGTCCCTTTGACATACACCCATCATTGTGTATGCAGGGTGGGTTTGTTTTGCTTGTTGTTTAGCTTTACTTTCTTTTTTCTTTTTTTTTACTTTCTGGCATTACAAGATGCTCCAGGCTCATCTTGCATATTTATTTCCTACCCTTGTCACTGAATCAGCTATTTCTCCAAGTAGATCTAATTCCTTTGACTGGAAAATGGTATTAAGAACCAAGATCTGGGCATAGGTATGCTATTGTTTCTGCAATGTCCCTGCTTCTGGGCCCTGACAGCTGGCAGAGTGAGAGTATGTGTGTGTGTTCCTGTCATTCCATATTCTTGCCAGAAACTGATATTTATTTTTTTTTAATTTTAGCCATTATTTTATGTATGCCATTATTGTTTTCATTTGCACTTCCCTATGGCAAAGAATGTGGAACAGCTTTTCATATGCTTATTTACCATCTGTATTTCTTCTTTGGTAAAATGCTTGTTCAGACCTTTTACCCAATTTTTATTGGATTGTTTGTGTGCTTTTTGTTCATTTTTTATCAACAAACAACTTGGATCTTTTTATACAAGTCTTTTATCTGA